>NW_023270454.1:29365924-29527551 GCF_011800145.1 Mirounga leonina
AAGAAAGAAAGAAAGAAAGAAAGAAAGAAAGAAAGAAAGAAAGAAAGAAAGAAAAAGGTAGCTAAGAGTTTGGTTTCTTTCTCCAACTCTTACAAATCTAAACCCAATGCATTAAAAATTAATATCAATATTAGGAATTTTGTATTCTGTTGTTAACTTAGAAATCATTATTCTGTTTCTGGTAATGACATTCTTCTTCTTTGGTGAAGTTAGTGTAAACAAAAAGAAACCGCAGTCTATAGGAAGGGAGTTTAATTAATGGTGCCAAGTGTGCTGGAGACTTTCACCACACTGAAGAATTAACTTTCAAAATAGTTGGTTAGAGAACAACATTCACAGCAAAAAAAATATGGCTGGCTCTTTTATCGATCTTTTTTATGGTCATTAACTTTTTACCTCTTCCAATTAATATGTAAATTTTCAAAGACTTCACAAAACTAAAGTGAATTTATTTCAAAATTATTTACCAAACTTAAAGTTCTCTCAGAAGAAAGATTGTTGACATTCTATTTTTAATTAGTCACACCATCCGCAAGAAGGGGTGAGATAGCTAGAAATAGTGTCACCTCAAGGAAGAATGATGGCAGGGGTGGCTTGTCTTTAGCTATTAGATCTCCACATTTTCTTTTTCTCTTTTTTAGCTCTGAATTTAATTCCCTCTTGCTGTTCGGCAGCTTGGCAATATGATCTATCTTTCCGTTCCTCATTTGCAAAAATGTACCTTTCTTCTCTCCCTCATTCCTTCAAATTCTTTTTTGTTCAGTATGTTTTGAGATTGAATCTAACCAAACCATTGAGTTGGAAAGTGAAGAACCTATAACCAATTTAATGGGTTAATCCTTTGTAGAGAGGATATGTGCACGCTAACTCAGCATCCCTTAGAGGGAATTTGTGGGAGAATAAATCAGACCAGTGATGGAGGTTCATGAAAAGTCTTGTAGGAAGTGCTAAGGAGTTTAAGACTTTTTTCTGGTGATGGAGCCAGTAAAAAAATTTTGAGCGGAGAAATGGAATGATTAAATTATATTAAGGATAATTAAAGATATAATCACAATAGGCTTGTTTTGTTCAAAGTTCTGATATCTAAAAATTAATAAGATACAAAGATTTTCTGATCCTCAATATTGTTAGTGGACTCCCTACTCTATAAATGACCCTGATATGATCACATTGAGTTCTTCTTAATATTAGGATACACCCTTGGAAGCTAAAAGTATTTTATTTAGTTTAATACATATTGAAGATGGACTAGTCTTACTAAAATACCAACAATTTACTCTCCACTGAAGATGACAATGCTACTTCACTGAAAAAAACTTCAATGTCTTCTCATGCATTTCAGTTTCTCTTTATTTTTAACTAGTTCCACATTTTCAATATATTGCTGACCATTTCTGTATATGGTGCTGCTCATTCTCCTCTCTCAATATGATGCAAGGCAGCTCATTTCTCTGACCCCTAGCTTCACCACTTACTAACTTCTGCTGCTGCATTTCACTTCCAATCAATCAGAGAGCCCTTGATTGTCTACTTCAAAATGAATCTCAAATATTTGCCCTTCCCCCCGCCAATATTCATTGTTATTACATTGGTTCAGACCCTTATCATTTTAATTCTGAACTGTTGAAATAGTCCCTTGACCTTGACTCTGTCTCTAATTTCTCACCTCTCCAATGGTCTCAGCATGCTGCTATCATAATTATCTCTCTGAAGTACAGCCTTGGTAATTTCACTTCCCTGGAGGACCTTCTGTGGTCTCGCAGGAATCAAGTCTAAACTTTTTAGCATTTAAAGTCAGTCACAGTCTACCCATATTCTTTCTTCAGCAAGGGCTACCAAAAGAAACTCTAATGCATTTGGAGTGAATTTGCCGATGAAAATAAAAATTAAAAAAAAAAAAAATGGAATGGAGGATGAAAGGATAAACTGCCCCATGGTAACATTTTTTGACCCTTGGGCAGAAAGAAGGGATTGGTTATCTGAGTGGTGGTACAAACTGGTGCTGGACAAAGGGGTCTGTTAAGATACACCAAGTTTAAGATTTAGGGAACAGTCACTCTGACATCTGAAAAATTCAAACAGAAAAGCAGGTGCTTGAAATGGTTGATGGCAAATCTATGACAGAGACATCCTTTGGGAGGTAACAGTGATGGTCAAGTGAAATAGAAAAGAAAGACTGGGGTGACTTTCCAGTGGCCAGACTCGTAGGAAAAAATAATTCTTTTGGAGACACACCTATGAATTCCCTGTCCACCAAAAAAGGGAGTGAATATTTTTTACAAATTGAAAAGAACTGAATTAATGGGTATGCCGCAAACTAGAATTTCAGCTTATCATGGTCTGAGAGAAATATCCTTCAACATTCTGGCCTTGTCTCCCAATCACATGCTCTCCCCTCCTATAGACACACAACCTTTCCTGAGTCATGCTGGCTCACTCCTTGTTGACTTTGTATAAATCTAGACTCCTGAGTGATCGGTTTCCTCGTTGTGAAATTCCTATTCTTTCCCTGCGGATCAAAATTCCAAAGATCTGTATTGATGAATCAGTTTAAGCCGCTCTGTTCTTTTTGGTAGACAGCAGTAGCCATGGGAAACTTTGAGGTGAGAGAGGGTCTAATACTCTCCCCACCTTCCACGTTCGACTTAATGAACACAAATCTCAGACCAAATGCTGTCTCTCTCTCTCTCTCTCTCTCACACACACACACACACACACACACACACAATCAGCTGTTATAAAACAGTATATATATATCATATTTTCCCAGTTCAGTGCTCCATGAATTCCTGGATAGAAGAAATCCTTGGAAATCATATAACTCTGATAAATCTTTGCTCTACCACTTAGCTCTTGAATGACCTCAGACAAGTCACTTAGCTCTTCTGATCCTCTCTTTCTTCATCTATAAATTAGGGTAATGATCCAGGCATGTGGATCTTCTAAAAACAAAATATCCACTACTGTGCTGGAGTTGTCAGGGAGCTGGAGTGGAGTGCTAGTGTGGTGGAGTCAAGTGGTAAATTTTCAGGAATTTGTTAACAAAGCCATATAAAAAAATCAAATTATATAAACTTGCAGTTAAATAAGTTATATAGAAAACTAAGGCAAGCAATGTTCAAAAATTATGACTTCCTAATTGTTTTACCACATCTTACTATTTTCCTATGTTCTTATGCTACTTATGTCTACAATATAATGTGCCACTGCTTATCTCTTCTCAGTTTTGTTTTCACTGACATTGTGTAGCTCGGGAGCTGGAAATCACACATGGTGGGAGTATCATACCATGGAAATCAGCAAGCACTGAAAATCAGAGTTGGATTTATCATTTTGTTGATTGTCTCTAGACTTAAAAAGTCAGAAGAAAAATGTCAATAATGTGGATTAAACTCGAAGGTATGTCATGCTTGTGGTTTTTACATAGCAAATAGCACAAAAAATGAAGAAATATGTCTTTAGTTTTCACAAACTATTATCAATTCTGTAAAGTTTTTCATATCATTGACAAACTATTGAAGTTCCAACATAGGATATTTGCAATTGTGTTCATTCATTAATTGCAAACATAGGCTGTCTATAGACACAGAGGCTAGCAAAAATCAGTGAATGAATTCTGTGAGAGTCTGTCTGTACGGAAATTACAATAAAGAGTATAGTATATTTTAGGGCGCCTGGGTGGCTCAGTTGGTTGGCGACTGCCTTCGGCTCAGGTCATGATCCTGGAGTCCTGGGATCGAGTCCCGCATCGGGCTCCCTGCTCGGCAGGGAGTCTGCTTCTCCCTCTGACCCTCCCCCGTCTCATGCTCTCTCTCTCTCTCTCATTCTCTCTCTCAGATAAATAAATAAAATCTTAAAAAAAAAAAGAGTATAGCATATTTTGTTATTTGTAAATTGTGTGCTACATATGTTTATATCGTTACTTTTTATAATAAAATTAGGCATATATAGACCTATATACACATATATATTTTTTCAGATTGTTGTTAAGAAGTTACCAGCACTCTTTTGCATATATCCTTCTCTTGAGTTTCTGCTCAAATGTCACATTCTCCATGAAGTTTTTTTGGAACTTGCCTGAATCAGTATTAAATGTACCATCTGCTTTCTCTAGAAACTTGGGACCTAATTAAAGTGCTTTTTATCCTAAAGAGTAATTAGTTGTGCGTCTATCTGTTCACCTCTCTATATTTTAACCCCCTAGAAAATAAAAGAAAAAGCATTATATATCTTAATCTAGGTATGCAGTGTAGCCTCTAGCATAAAACTATATAGTTAAGACTCTCAGGAAATATTTGTCAAAAATTAAGATTTCACCAGGTTTAATTTAGAAAGCATAAAATACAGTTTCCTTTTTCCAGTGAATTCTAGAATGTCTTTTCATTGTCTGCTAGGAGATTAACTGCCAATAGAGTGGATTTGAATTAAAAAAAATGAATTAATATTTTTCTTTCACCACATTAGTGACATGTACTACATTGGTAAATCTCTTAGAATTAATTAATTAATTAATTTTAAGAAAACCTTCTTCTTATTCACAAAATATTCTTACTAAATAAGAAAAATTTGGGCCAGGATAAAACTTCTAGGTGCTCAGCCAGCTTTTTCTTCCCTGTATTTTTCTTGGTCTGATGGGGAAACTGAGTACCAGAGCATTTAAATAACTGTAAAGCTAGTGAGTGACAGAGCTGGAATTTGAACTCTGGCAGTCTAGATTCAGAGTTAAATTTGCCGAAGCAGTTTTCCTATCCCAGAAAGAGACTATCTTTTGAAAAAATAATGAACTTTTTGTGTTCTAAGAAATTAAGAGCCTGAAAGAATCAGAGGATATAGTTTATCCATAAACCATAATTTTGGGAAGAATTCATGGTACTATAAGAGGCAGATTTCCCCCCATAAGGAGATAACATTTCACAGTCTGAGAGAGGAAAGGAATAAAAGAGGAAAGCTAACCACTTCAGGGTTAGATATTGGTGTGGTCTTAGAAAAGATGGTGCTATATTGGTCAGCTCTGCCAGGTTAGTAAGGGAGAGGAGCAATATTCCCCAGATAGATTTGGGGGTGGGGTCCAAGAACAGAGAGGATCCAGGTCTTAATCCCAGGCTATAGCCTGGGAAGAAATCATCCTCCCGAGGAAGCCCATACCTGAGCTATTCCCAGCTGGGCAGAGAAATGGCAGCCAGGACGGTCTAAGGCAGAGGAGACCTAGGAGAGCTCCATGAGACGCTGGGGTCCCTGGGATGATAGAAGAGCAATTCAACAGTTTCCCATAGCTAGAGGGGTGTGAAAGGATTGTAAGGGTCCTACCGGTCACGACGAAGCCATACTGTTGGCAAACCTACCTCGGGTACAGGAACTGATGTTCAAACACCAGCCAGAAGGAATGATAGTCCACAGAAGCAATATGATATGGAGCACTCTCCAGATTTAAATTCAGAGCTAACTGATTTTTAACCAGGAGTTATGGAGTAATTTCTAATTTCACTGAGTTTACCTGCAGGATGATTAAATAAAGTTTTATGCATTAGAGAGAATAGGGATTTAGAGAAGGTATTAAATTGAATTACAGAAACTAAATTTAGAATTCTTGCTAACTAGAGTTAGAAACTATGAAATTCAAACTGGTTGTATACTCTCCTGAAAAGTGTATATGTCCATTTAAGAGACAATAACTAAAATATAATAGAGACTTAATGGATGTGTATTCATTTAATGTATATGGGTATGTATCTGTGGATGTGTTTGTGTATAAGAAATGCATACACACACACATACACCCTTTGACAGACTGTGACTGATTTGTAGATTATTTTTCCATCTGTCTGTTTATAGAACGCCATACTTCCCTGGGATGTCTAGTTAACTTTTTGAAGATGTCACAGTAGTTAAGAGTGCAGGTCTGGAGGGGCTTCTGGGTGCCTCAGTCCTTTAAGCATCTGCCTTCAACCCCCACCTCAGGCTCCCTGCTCAGTGGGGAGTCTGCCTCTCCCTCTCCCTCGGCACCCCCGTCCCCACTCATGTGCGTGCTCTCTCTTTCTCAAATAAATAAACAAAATCTTAAAAAAAATAAAAAGAGTGCAGGTCTGGGGTCCAGACTCCTGGAATTTAAGTCCTGACTGCTTCATATTATGCGTGGGACCTTGGATAAGTTATTTGACCTCTTGCAAATAGAGTTTCCTCACCTGTAAGTCTTTACAGGGTTGTTGGGAAATCAAATGTGTTAATATTCTTAACGTATAGAGAGGTGGCATGTGCCTTTTAAGTCCTCCGAAATGTTAGCCACGGTCATTCTGTGTGGCCTTCAGTCAGCATGACTGGATGTCATTATCAAACTTCTTTCCTTGTCTTCATGTTGGTGAACCAGGACGTGAGTCAGTGGTGGTGGCATGACCTCCATGCTCTTCAGGCTCCTCCGGAATCTGGAGTATCACTTGGAGAAGTTTGGACTCATCCCAGGAGCAGTTCTTCTCAGTGTGCTACAACCTACCACATCTAATTCCAACCCCTTCACTCTCTTATCTACCTTTGTATTTTTCAGTCTTTATGGGAAAAGAAAGTTGTCTTTGAAAACAGTAGAAGAGCAATTATCTCATGAATAATGGAGATCACCTTTTAAAAAGTTACTTTTAAAAAAATGAATGTTGAAGGAAGTTATAGAATGCTTTTAGTTATAAAAACTCATGTTTCCTTTGTGTTCATTTAAACTGATACCATAAATGGGATTGTGTTTTCTGTCTTTCATCATATTCTTCAGTTTCCGTATCACAGATTGTTGCTTCTAAGGAATGATTTTGCTGCTAATGCTTTGAAGTCATGAATCCACTTTCTGATCTATTGGTTTTAGTTTTTTTTTTTTTTTCTAAGAAACAGCTTTGCCCTTTTTAATTTAGATTCCTGCATGAATTTGTTGGCATTTAGTGAATATTTACTTTTACATTAAAAAACATGAGTTAGGGGCGCCTGGGTGGCTAAGTTGGTTGGGTGACTGCCTTTGGCTCAGGTCGTGATCCCAGGGTCCTGGTATCCAGTCCCACATGGGACCCCTTGCTCAGCGGGGAGCCTGCTTCTCCCTCCGCCTGCCGCTCCCCCTGCTTGCGCGTGCTTTCTCTCTCTCTGACAAATAAATAAATAAAATCTTTAAAAAAAAAACATGAGTTATCAGTACTTGGATGATTTTTTCTGCTTATCAACATGTCACTGCCTAAAGCCTCCAGTTCAGGAGTGACTTTAATAGAGAGGGCATCAAAAACATGCAATGAACTATGATTTTAAGAGAACAGGCTTACATGGTCTACTAATACTACCACCTTGAGGAGGAGCAGCAAGTAGCTCGTTTCTCTGCTTAGGTCCCATAGTTACTGAGTTATCAAAAGAATACTGATCAAAATTTGAATTTAAATTAAAGTCAAACTATGAAATAAAGAATACCAATTTGATAAGTCCCTTGAGGATGGCATATGGAGGTTGAGTTTCTGTTCTTTCAGTTGATGGAGGTTCAGAATAGTTTTGAAAGTAACTTACAGAATAATTCTAAATCTGAAGGGAAGAGTACATGAAATTAGTTTAGTGATTTTTTTTTTATAATCTTGAGAAACTTTAAAAGGCAACTCAAGAACTATACACTCTGAAATATTCCAGAGAAATAAATTTTGAGGTAAATTGACATAAAATATGTTTTAAAAGAAAATTTCAGAACATAGGCTAATATTACACATTAATTTTTTCAAAGCCAAAAGAATTTCTTTGCTTTTTTTCCTTTGCAACTTTAAAGTTATTCACAGTGTTAAGGATAGAAGACTGAAATGTAACTGAGGTTGTATATTTAGTGGCATAGACTCTAATATTTTGTCCTTTAACATTTGTTTTATGTTTTTTGTCAGTGAACCATTAGGTGAAAAAAAAAAATGATTTCTAGGAAATAAGGCATTATTTTCCTTACTCTTTACTAGAGTAAGTACTCCTTAGGCTGAAATTGAGTAAAATTCTGAAAATTTAAGAAAATGTGACATGGTTCCTTGGGAAGTCTGAGAAATCATTGAAAACATGATATTGTATAATTAAGTCATTTAAATTCTTGTCAAAATGTCGATTCTACACGTTCAAAAAAGAAACCTTGAAATTGCATATCTCACTGAGAATTATGAACCTTTTGCATAAGGCACATCTGACTTAAGACAGATCTTGGGGTCCAGGTTCTTCTTGTGTAAGAGGAAGTTTATTAGATTATTCACCTAGGTCTAATATTCTTAATTTTCATAAAACTCTAAGTGAAAAAGAAGCAAACATGATTCTAAAAGAAAATATTTATCAAAGACACTTCTAATGATTTTTCTACCTGTATTTCCATCTGAGTAATTATAGAATTAACATAAAAGAAGTCTGGAATAGCAGCTACTTAGCTTGTTGTTACCTGATTAATTTCAGGCCACTGCATTCCATGATGAAACTTCAGAGTCCTATGGCCTTTATTATACAATCCACTATAGTGCTGGTGGTGTGCACTTGAAATTTAGGAAAACACTAGGGGCGAAAGTCTACCTGGAATAATCTACTAGTAGTTTCCATGGTTTAAAAAAACAAAAAACAAAAAACAAAACAACCTAAATGACTTTATCAGTTTCTAATTTCCATGATGCCCTAATTGCCTTGTGTAAGAAAAATGCCACATTTTATTTCATCCACAATCTGTGGTACTTGATATCATTATTGTTTTTTGCATATGTATATTCATTTCAGGAATATCTCAGCTCTTGACATAAAGTCACATTTCTTTCCTTAATGCAGATTCTGTCAGGTTTTACTAACTCTCTAGTGCCTCTGCAAACCTGAAAAAAGTTCAGTGGGGGGAGATGATTCTCCATAAAATTCTGTAGCTGTTTCAGCAATGAAAAACATAATGCACTTCAAATAATTAAAATTGGAAGACAATGTATTTGTGAGTTCTCAGTTGTTCAGTCTCTTAGTTCCCAGCAATATATATATATTTTTTCTCCAAATGGTATTATTCTGCTTTAAACTAGAAATCTCAATGGAATTGGCTTTCTTGGATAAACTTTGTAACAATTAAATCTTCTGCAGAGTGACGTCAGCATCATTGAGAAGTTCAGTAACGTCTGTCCTTATCTAGACTAGGGCTGATGGTAGGATGTGCTGTCACAGAACTGGGCTCCTTTCCAGCAATGCTGATAATAGGATTCCTAAGTAATAAAGGCCAGGTGGCGGTGCAAGGTGTGTGTAATTATTACAATCAGTGGCAAATTTGGAGTGGCAGCCAAGAAAGCTCAACCTTCAGAGAGGTATAGAGGTGGTATTCCTATAGGCAAGAGTGAAGGGCAGTCAATAAGGGTAGTTAATTTAATTTATACAACCAAGAAAAATCAAGGATGGATAAGCAGGAGACTGAAGATGGCTACCCCAATCAAAAGTCATGATTCCTTACTCAGTTTCTGTACCTGAGCCAGTTCTCAGAGCTGGAACCCATTAACTGAAGGAGAAGCCACATTCCTATGAGGAAGGATCCTGCAACAATGCAGCAAGTGTATTCAGTCACAATTCCCCAGTTTTGTTTCTAAAGTTCATTATAAACATGAACTCTTGTAAGTGTGCATGGTGGGAGAGGGAATTACCCAGATCTTTAGAAGATTATTGGACGGTGAGTCCAATTGGTAGGGACCCAAAGTGCCAACATGATCCTCCTGTTAGCATGGGGATGTGTCACCAGAGGTAATAAGTGGATTCCTTGCCGGAGTCCTGCCTATAATTTGACCATTATGCCCAGAAACCTACCCTGTGGTCATTTCTCAGATGCATAATTGTAATACACATACTTGGTAGTTGACAGAACCCTCAAATGGGGGACGCCTGGGTGGCTCAGTTGGTTGAGCATCTGCCTTTGGTCATGATCCCGGAGTCCTGGGATCAAGTCCTGCGTCGGCCTCCTTGCTCCACAGGGAGCCTGCTTCTCCCTCTGCCTGCCACCCACCCTGCTTATGCTCTCTCTCTCTCTATCTGACAAATAAATAAATAAATCTTAAAAAAAGAAGAACCCTCAAATGGTTCTTGATCTTTGGGGTATCAGCTATTGTACTGGGGAAGGCCAGCTAGAAGCCTCTGAAACTTTCTCTTTCCAAGATACCAAATCAATACTGCATCTTGGGAGTGAATGAAAGAGATTAGTGTCGTGCTAACAGAATACAGGGTGGTCTCTATTATATTCCCATTAAATTTACCAATCTGGTCTTTACAGAAATATGATGGATCATTATGGATGACAGTGAAATTCCATAAAGTTAATCAATTAGTAGCCTTAATTGCAGCTGTTATGCTGGTATTTTTGCTAGTACAGATTAACAAAAATTCTGATATACACTATACTGTCATTGAGCTGATAAATGCCTTCCATCCCATCCATGCCAGGAAAGAGGATCAGAAATTGTTTGCATTTACTTAGCACAGACAGTATTATACATTTACTGTGCTGTCCCAGGTCTATGTTAAAATTTCCTACTATCTGCCATAATATAGTTAAAAAGGGGCCTGGACTGATACTGTGTATCAGTGTATCACATCGATCTAATATAGTAAAGACATCATGCTAATAGGACCAGATGAGCATAAAGTATGGGTGTTGTGTTGTTAAGACACATGCATTCCTAGGGTAGGAGACAAACCCTATGAAGATTCAGGAGCCTACCATATCTGGGGAATTCTAGGACATCCCTTCTGAAGTAAAGGGCAAATGCTAGCATATCTCACCTTGCACCACTAAGAAAGAAACGCGATTCTTGGTAGGTTTTTTTTTTTTTTTTTTTTTTTTAGATCTGGACACAGCATATTATACATTTGGAAGTACTCTTTTAACTCATATACTGGTTATGTGAAAGGCTGCCAGCTTTGAGTGGGGCCCTAAGCAAGAAAGACGTCTGTAGCAGATCCAGGCAGCAGCAGAAAACTATGTATCATTCAGAAAGTAGCAACTAGAAGGTTATTGGTCCTTTGTAGAGACCTGACCATGGAATGTCAAGTTACCAGTCCAATGAGGTCAGAGAGGCCTTTTTTAGCAAGATTGTGCTGATCCACCAAGTCATAAGCTCAGGCAAACTGAGCAGTAATCCAGTATGAATGGAAGTGATTCCACAAGTTCCAGGCACAAACAGGACCAGATGGCACAAGTAAGCTATACAAGTGGGTGGTGCAAACCCTCTTACCATCTTACCTACCTCTTCTAACCCCTGGCTTTACGTGAGTGTTGAGATCCCTTATGACCATCTTATAGAGGAGGAAAAGCTTAGCTTGGTTCATTACTGAGTTGGCTTAGTATATTGGTGACAGCCGGAGATGAACTGCTATTCTCTATCCCACTTTTTCAGGACAGCCCTGAAGAAAGTGAAACCCTTCCAATGGGCACAGTTCTGGGTGGTGCACTCAGTCATCTACTTTGTGTGAATAAACAAATGAAACAAAGTAAGAATATACAGGGGCTCATGGGTGTTGGCACTGATCGAACATGGATGCAAAAAGAGAAAACTTGGAAGATCTGGCTAAGGAGGTCTTGGGAAAAGGCATGGGGATGGATCTGTAGGGATTGCTATGCAATAAGATGTTCTTGTTCTGGTACTTGTGCTGGTATCAGATGTAAACACCCACTGGAAACATGCACTTTTGAAAAGACATTAAACAAACAAGTAGACAGAATGACTTGGCCGGTAGATCTCAGTTAGGCTCTGCCATTAACTAGCTAAAGGCCGGCATACTGGTTGACCATATGGAGAGTAGTTATAGAAGTGGAGGTGGAGCCTATGAATGGGCCTGATAGCATACTCCAATATCATAGTCTGATTTAGATATCACTACTGCTGAAGGTTTAACTTGCTGGCAATAGAGACCAATACTGAGACCAACAAACCACTGGGAACGAACTGACTGTATTGGACCCTTTCTCACTGAGAGGACAGTAAGCATCTTGATTGGGATTGGCACCTGTTCTGAGTATGAGTTTGCCTCTTTTGCACTCAGCCATTGGAGAGCTTGTAGCTTCCTTGATCCACCAGTAGAAGATCCCAGATAGCACTGCATTATACTAAGGAACCTACTTTAGAGCAAAAAAAGTACACAGTGGGCATATGAACCTATCACATATTGTGCCACCTGTAAGCTACTGGCCTGACATAGATATAGAATGGTCTGTTAAAGATGCACCTGTTACCAGGTCTGGGAGAACACCTTGAGAGGATGAACATTTATATGATGCTGTGCCCCCAGAACTAGAATATATGGACCTAGGAAACAAAAGTGGAAGTAGAGGGGTGCCTGGGTGGCTCAGTCGGTTAAGCATCTGACTTCAGCTCAGGTTGTGATCCCAGAGTCCTGGGATCGAGTCCTGCATCGGGTTCCCTGCTCAGTGGGGAATCTGCTTCTTCTTCTCCCTCTGTGGCAACCCCTGCTTGAGCTCTCTCTCTCTGTCAAATAAATAAATAAAATCTTTTTTAAAAAGTAGAAGTATAAATGATAACATTACTTTTAGTAACCCATTTTGTGCTTCCCATGTTCCTGATGCCCTGTGGTTATAGAGGTCCTAGTTCTCAAAAGGGGAACACTTTTACCAGGGGACACAATAAGATTCTCATTAACCTTTAAGCAAAATACGTTGATTGATCACTTAGGCTTTTCATACTAAGAGACCAGCAGGCAAGGAGATGAATTATCTTACTGGCATTGGTAATTGAACTTGATTATCAGGAGAAAATAGGGTCACTGTAGTACATTGGGGTACGGGAGACAGTTTGGTGTCAGGTAATCCATTGGGGCATCTTTTGTTTATCGTGTTCACTTTGATGGTAAATGGATAATAGAATAACCATGGCCTGAGAAGGGGCTAAGAGTCCCTGGGAATGAAGGTCTGGGTCAACCTTATGGGCAAGACAACCTGAAATGCTGGTCCAGCAATGCGGGAAATTCAGAATGTGTGCTGAAATAGAGGGCTGGGGAGTAAGAGCCATGACCTTGAAATCAACTGAGGATCAGGGCTACAGTTTGCTCTACTAGCCTTTTCTTCCAAGGGCCTCAGGGAGCTCTTCCCTGGTAGGACAAACTTATTCCAAGAAGCATGTAGGTCTGAGTAGTATAAGAGTGGATCGTAGGGAATACAATAGTGCTCTAGTCAATCTATTATTATTATTATTATTATTATTATTATTATTATTATCATCAGCTCCACTGAAGTATCATCAACTCAGACCCATTCTTTAGGGCTAATGTACTTATTAGTACATCAGCTGCTGGTTTCTTACAACTGAGTCTCTCCTTTGAACTGCCCTAGCTCCAAACAACTGCCTCACTTCCAGTTGACTGGCTGGATGGCTGATGTGGGAGGACCTACAAAACCTCACCCTCTTTCTTGTATTTGGGACAATTCAGAAGGACCTTTACAGTACCACAGCTCCTAGTAGAATTATTAGAGGTCTCAATTAAAACCACTGTGTACTCAGTTTTTCCCTCTGCTAATCCTGCCCTCCTCACTTTTTTATAGGTATTTTCTCAGAGCTGTCTCTAGTAAAATTTCTATATGCCTCTCGCCAGCTCACAGTCTGTTTCCACGGAACCCAATCTAAGACAGATGGAGATAATATTCAGGTCATTCAAAAACCCAAGTAACTTGGGGAATGTTTTCAGTATTAAATTAAGAGCCACATATTTTGAATAGTGGAAAGAGCATGTTCCCCCATCTATTCTTTAACAAGTTTCTGGATAATTTGAACAAGGTATATTCTGTGTTCTGTGCTAAAGTGAATTATGGTGACTTACAAAATAGATGCTATTTCAGCAATTTCAGAGATTACTTTCTCTATTTCTAAATTTCTTCTGCTCTTAGAGGTTGGTGTAAGCATTTAACATGTAAAATCATATTCTATTGTCATCTCAATTATGTAAAATTAAAGAATGAATTTTCTTTTTTTGATATATTTTTCTCTTATTTAACCCAAACACTAAAACTTTTTTTGAAACAAATTCAAGTTAATTCAACTTCTCTAAAATGCATAGCATAATTCTTTTTTTTTTTTTTTTTTTTTAGAGAGAGAGAACACATGAGAGGGGATAGGGTCAGAGGACGAAGCAGACTCCTTGCCGAGCAGGGAGCCTGACGCGGGACTCCATCCAGGGACTCCAGGATCATGACCTGAGCCGAAGGCAGTCGCCTAACCGACTGAGCCACCCAGGTGCCCGCCATATATTCTTTTAACAGCCCCCCACACAAAAGAAAATATTATTATCAAGTACATATTTGTGACTTAAATTTCTGATGTAGAATTTTAGTAAATTCTTTCTGGTAATACCATATGTGTCACAAAGTAATACAGTGTTGTAATGATAATTATGTGCTATAAATGTGCTTTTGCATGGGGATCCCGAATGAGTGTGTGAGGCCATATCCTCTTTGCTACTCACATAACATCAACAGTTCCTGTTTTGTCTGACTAAATCGACTTAATGTCTTACTGTTCTTTTTTTTTAATTTGATGGTGAAAGGGAAGTCTTAGTTTTAAATTCTGAGTATCCCCTACTCAAATTGAAATAAAAGGCATTCTTTTACATTGACCAACATTTTCTATGTCTTAAAACACCAAAATGTTTGACATTCAATTTTCAAGACACTATATATCAAAGTGTAACTGAAAAAAAAATTGAAATGGAGTTTTGCTTATTTTCTAAAAAAAATTAAATAAAATCCAAATTAAAACTAAAACACACATTTCTCCCCTATACCCTCTACACATTCACACCCACCCCCTTCACACACACACACGGGACACCATCTTAGTCAATACTTTGCACAATTGTTGTGGTTCTAAAACCTTAGACAGCTTCAGAATTGCTTGGAGAACTTAGAAAAATTACTTATGTTCTGGAGATTCTGATTCAATAGGGTTGACATAAGGCTTTGGCATATGAATTGTCCTCCAAAACTCTCGGTGACTCTAAGTTACACCAAGTTTGGGTCCAGTTGAAATAAAAAGAAAGCTAAATGACATACTCTAGCTGTTAATAGTTTATACACAAATCTCATATACAAATCATATATGAGAAATTTAATGTCTACTTCTGGTATTGTCAATACTCTTTATTTATCTATTTAAAAATATTTGCTTTGGTGATAAAGCCAAGGCTCTGAGATGACCTGTATGAGAATATTGTTCACTTTGATCACAATGAAATGTCACTATGAATAATTTGGTATAATATTTGGGATTTCCCAGACTATGTCTGTGTAAGAGTTTTTTTACAATAGTGAAAATACCAGCAACAGCTAATTGTGTGACCCCGCACATTCACAGATGGATTTTTTCTTATTATGTAGGTCAACTTTGAACCAGGTAATCAAGAGATACTTCCTCATACTCCTACTGGCATTCTGATTTCAAGAGTTTCTTCCTTCCAGGGAATTTTAGAACAAATTTAAAAGTTTAGCTGCCATTCTTCACTACTGAGCTGGACAATTTAAACAAAATCACTCCACTTCCTTATTTATAATTTCCTCATTTGATGAATAAAGGATGAGACTGAGGGACACTTCCTCAACTTTATGTCTACGTTATATAGTTTGGGAAAAGTGAAAGACAGGTCTTTCCCAGCAGCAACAGAAAGAAAATTAAAAAAATTAGAGCTAAACTTGCTGGGGGAATGGAGGTTGGGGAGGGGGAAATCAATTATGTTTTACCTTTGGAGGCTCAACTTTTCAGGTTATTTATTATCTGCATCTGTCCTATCTGGAAACTCATCGCCTTCCTGGAACAGAGAAAATTGAGGTGGTAAATGTATTTTGCTTCCTATTCCTTAAATTTTACACAATGGATTATTTGGGAAAACTTAAAAATTCAATTGAGTTTTATAAAAACAAATGAAGATCTAAATTTATAATTTCCTCCTAATTTATTGCAGAAGGAAGGCCATTCTTTGGGCTAAAATGTTATTGCCTTGGTGTTCTTTTCTTAGTATGTATAAAGAAAGTATCTTGCCTAAGAAGACTATGAACTAAAAATAAAATTTACCTTCAATTTTACTCCTACAAAAATCTGACATCAATAATGAAGTCCTATTCAAAAAGACTCTAATTTTATAATAGATGAGATCACCTGGAACATTCCACTTTGGTTTTCAGTATTGTATTTAAGCACTGCCTTCAGGACATTTTCTGCAGGCTGTCTATAATGGGATTCTCATTTTTCCTTAGTAGATGAATAATAATTTTTACTAGCCCATTGGCAAATTAAAGATTGATAATTTGAGCAAGTCAATAAGGACACTTTTCTTTCTTGATATAGTGTCATTCAAAATATTTAGTGTAGGTGAAAATTTTTGAAATAGAAAAAATTAATTTAATAATATTAAAGGATAATTGCATCAGTGGAAGTGTAAACATTAAACAGATTTAGGTTTGAGGGAGAGAATCAGAGATAGCCATTTTTCCCTTTCTTTGTGGTTCAACATTAGTTATCTGTAGCCATAGAAATGAAGAAATATAATTGCCTTATAATTCATTTTGCATTTTCTGCCCTACATAATTTTCCTAAAATGAGTGTATATCTATCTTGTCTTTGTTTTGTTTCTTCCATAATAGGATGTGAGGTCTTTCTGCATGGTTTTTAAATACATGTGCACTTTTTGGGTACTTGTAGAAACAAATAACATTTTGAATGCCCCTTTTAAAGATTTTATTGATACAGTTGATTTCTGCTTTTTTTTTTTAAAGAAACGTTTTTTTTTTTATTTTTTAAAGATTTTATTTATTCATTTGAGAGAGAGAATGGGAGAGAGAGCACGAGAGGGGCGAGGGTCGGAGGGAGAAGCAGACTCCCTGCTGAGCAGGGAGCCCAATGCGGGACTCGATCCTGGGACCCCAGGATCATGACCTGAGCCGAAGGCAGTCGCTTAACCAACTGAGCCACCCAGGCACCCGATTTCTGCTTTTTTTTGAAAGATTTTTTTTAAGACAGAAAACTTAAGAAAAATCTATAAAGACTCTTAATATAATTCTTACCACAGAGGATACCCGGCAACTTACAATGTCTAAAACTGTCATATGAAAATCAGCCCAGGTTGTGTTTTCACTAAATATGAAATGCACATTTGATATAACCTACTCCAGCAAAACTTGGTGATTTATGAAGCTGTAGTAGGAGTCAGTGTCTTTGATGGGAGAAAAGAAGACTGTGCTTCTCTCCTGGGTACACATTATCAGAGCTTTGGACTTACTTTCTGGCTGTCCACTGAGGCTGGAAAATTTACTCTGGCCATATAAGATAGTTGGAGCAGAATGTAAAATTCTCTTGTAGAACTTGTTAAATTACCAAAATTCAAAGCTCAAAGTTAGTAGAATGTTGCTCATCCCATAAATTTAAGCTAGGTTTATGACCTTGAAGTTTGAAGCCAGAATTTTTATCAAAAGGAACTTCATGTACATACTTTCTCTATAAGTAATATACAATACTTAAAATAAATTTTCAGACATTTAATGAAAGGTATTCATAGAATGAAGGGCAGTGTCTTTAAAACACAATGCAGTGGTTTAATCAGAAAAAAGAATACATCAAGGATTTAGAAAATGACAGAGTTCAAATTGTTGGCTCATACAATTAATAGTTTTTGAGCACTGATGGAAGTTAAGGCTCAGTACTATCTGCTCCGAGGGATTTAAAATTCATGTAAGGCATGGTCTTTAACCAATTAATTAAACAAACAAACGAAACTTCACACACACACACACACACACACACATGCACAAACAAAAACTGTGGTCTAGGAATGGACTTGTCTACTATTCAAGGCATAATGTGATAAGCATCCTAAATCATATAGGAGTAGTATTCTAGAACTAAAATTAAAAGATTTTGCTCTCACTGTTGATTATAGAGTTCCTAACTTTGGGTCTTGAAAAATGTGAAGGGTTTAAATAAAAACCTCGGAAAGGGAATTTCAGTCACAACCAAGGGGACATGGGATTGGAAAAGTGGTGGTATTTGTGTCCGAGAATAGAGAGGATGGGGCCTGATGTTGGTTCTTCTGGAATGTCACAAGCAGGTGGGGCCCATATCAATTCTAGGAATATGGGACACTCCGTATTGACATGTTGCTTTAGGAAAGGCTGCAAACACAGGTGGATAAAGAAAAATTGAAATGAGCCCTTTCTTCCAGACACTTCTGTCAAGGAAAAAAGTAAAGCAGAAATAATGGTAATAAAGTCACATGGAGGAAAGGGCACAAGTTGTGTTGGCAAGATTAATGATCTTAGTTGGCGATGACCCATCTAACTTTTTTCTATCCCACTGAAGATCACTTATTTGTCCAAACACTATCCACAATATTTTTCTCACACTTTCTCTCAGTCTTAAACAAGTTTCATTTACTTCTGTTGAAAAAAAACCCCTAATATTCCTGTCCAGTGCCTCATATAAATATTTTTCACTCTCACCTATTGCATGTAAGATACAAAGTTGGTGGTTTCAGGCCAGGGATCCAGGTGAAAAGTAAATTTGGTGTCATTCTGTGGATGATTGAAGAGGACTGATTTATAGAATGCATTCAATTAGGCCAGTTGACTATAAAACTGTAAAGAAGCCAACAGAACAGTGGCCCAAGATTAGTGAAGAAGTTAAGGATCTTTTTCCTAATACAACCTTTCCCCTAAAGTTTGCTTCTCAAGCTTTCATGTGCATAGGTGGATCTTGTTAAAAATGGAACTCCCGATTGAGCGTCTAGGGTGGGGCCTGTGATTCTTCTTGTCTAAGAAGCTCCTGCTACTGGTTCATGAACAACACTTTGAGCAGTAAGGCTGTCCAAAAGCTTATGAAGACTGACTAGATGGAGGAAGGACAGAAGTGTCGTCTCCTTATAGGGTTATTGGATATAAATACAAATTGGGGCTTTAAAAAATCTTTCCTTGCTTTCCCACAGAAGAGTCTTAAAGTCAGTTTAAAGATGTTTGATCTGTGTTTTGAGGGCAATGGTACTCACTAAATGAAACTATCTGAACCGTGGAGCGGCACAAGAATCCTTCTTTTCAATATGGCATGTGGGTTGGAGGAAGGAAAGAATGAAGGCAAGTAAGTTGGTCAGATACCACCCATATCATCTAGTTTTGAGGCCCTACAAGCCTGAACAGAAGGGATGGCAGTAGAGACATAAAGGATGAAACTGGTCTACTTTGAAGATGGAAGACAGTGAAGGAGGAATAGCAAGTAGAGGGTAAAAGGGAATTTACTAGAAAGTGCACCATAGAACCAGAAGACACTGGTCTTATGGGACATCTCTTGTACCGTCCATGGATACATTCATTCCCTTTCTATTTTACTGTCCTGTCTTTTTATCTCTGTTCTATCACGTGGGGATGGACATAGAGTGCTTGGGGCATAGTTCACCTTCCACTTCATGCGTCATTAATTGTGAACAGTAAACAACTATGAACTACAGCTACTGGGGCAAAGACAAAAAGGCCAAAAATATGAAGGTCAAGATTTATTAGCAACAGTTAGTTCTCTTTACCAAAGAGAAACAAGAAAATTTTTTTTGTTGCTGTTCCAATGGCACCTGATGGTCACAGTTTTATGCAACTACCTTTGGTATATTACCTTGAAACGTAAGAAATTCAGAAGTATAAAAAATGGGAAATGTCGTGCAGATAAACCCTGATTTCAGCTGGAAAATAAAGGGAAATTCAATAGCCTGATAGGATCAGCATTGTATTTACAGCTGTTGCTGCTGCCCACATGAATAAATGCTCCCCATGGGCCCAGATCAAAGGTAGTCACGGTGTGACAGAGCATGAGTCCATACTATAATAATTTTACAGATTTAGCAGAATGTTTCAAATAAAAGTGCATATGATATAAGTTGCAGGTGTTCATAAACATGATGCAGGGTTCAAGCTGCTGTTGGCTTGGCCCTGGTCTGCTCTACTTACCACTTTATCCTGAAATTATGCCTGAGTGGATCAATCAGAACCGTGGGTGACTCCCTTTTGGGAGTGATATTTCATCTCTGTGCATATGTATGTGTACGTGTGTATGTGTGTCTAGGTGTATGTTTGGTACATTTAAGTTATGGTATCCATTCTGGTACTGACGCTCCATTTCTAGTTGAAATTTTATCATATAGACTTCCAAATCTCAAATTGTATATCCTCTGATCTTTGTGTGTCTATTCAATTTAAATGTATAATGAACATATAATGAATGTGTGTGTGTGTGTGTGTGTGAGTGTTGTCTGAAAAGCTAGAGGGGTACATTTCTGAAATTTTGTACACTCCCAGGACTTTTAAGGCTGAGATTTTGATGGGAGTTAAGACATTAATGTTCCCCATACCGGGGTGATTGAGGGAACCTGTTTATCTTGTACTTTCCTACTTTACAAATACTTAACCACTCTGTTAATTCTCAGTCTCCTTTAATGTTGGAAAACTCTCAGTTATTTTCAATTAGATAGATAATAGTTAAACTCTAACAAATAACTGTGGCCACATAATTACTGGCTCCATCTCAAATTTAGAACTGTGAATCAAGGGGGCGCCTGGGTGGCTCAGTTGGTTAAGCGACTGCCTTCGGCTCAGGTCATGATCCTGGAGTCCCGGGATCGAGTCCCGCGTCGGGCTCCCTGCTCGGCGGGGAGTCTGCTTCTCCCTCTGACCCTCCCCCTCTCATGCTCGCTCTATCTCATTCTCTCTCAAATAAATAAATAAAATCTTAAAAAAAAAATTTAAAAGATCATAAGCGAGAGAATTAGGCAACTGATTTATTATGGGGCCCCTTTTATGCCAATAATGGTTTGCAATTTATCGTACTGGTAATAGGGTCTATGGAAAAGTTAAGCAGGGGAATGACATGATTGCATTAGCATTTTAGAGAAGAATCATTCTGGAGACATTTGGGGTAGAATGGAGTGACACAGGGGCGCCTGGGTGGCTCAGTTGGTTGAGCGACTGCCTTCAGCTCAGGTCATGATTCCAGGGTCCTGGGATCAAGTCCCGCATCGGGCTCCCTGCTCGGCAGGGGGTCTGCCTCTCCCCCTCCCACTCCCCCCTCTTGTGCTCTCTCTATCTCATTTTCTCTCTCAAATAAATAAATAAAATCTTAAAAAAAAAACAAAAACAAAAACAAAAAAACCTGTGAATCAAGAAAATAACAAGTAGCCTAGAAAACAATTTGTTTCTTGTTGTCTGGTTCCAAGAAAGTCCCATTAGGAGAGTTGAGAATATTGTGGAAGACAGCTGTGTAGCACTTACACCGTAACTTTGTTTAGAATTTTCTCTGGAAAGAATGGCAAATTTGACCATGATTGATTTAAAGTTTGACAAAGCAGATAATTTCATATTTAACAATGTTATAAATACATGTAAATAATACATGAGGAGTTTGAAGTGGCATATAAACATAATTATATGGCCATTATTAGTAGT
The DNA here is from genome assembly GCF_011800145.1 of Mirounga leonina. NCBI lineage: Eukaryota > Metazoa > Chordata > Mammalia > Carnivora > Phocidae > Mirounga > Mirounga leonina. The sequence continues at coordinate 29,387,370 of NW_023270454.1, forward strand.
ATTTAAAGAACTGCCGTAGTCAAATATAATTTAATTTGAATATATGTGCTTATTTTATTTATTTTTTAAAGGATTTTATTCACTTAATCATGAGAGACAGAGAGAGAGAGAGAGAGAGAGGCAGAGGGAGAAGCAGGCTCCCAAGGAGCAGGGAGCCTGATGCAGGACTCGATCCCAGGACCCTGAGATCACGACCTGAGCCGAAGGCAGACGCTCAACCATCTGAGCCACCCAGGCGCCCTGTGCTTATTTTAGAACAAACTACATACCATAGTCATGTTTGACATGTTTCATTGATATACATTTTCTGAAGTTAGAAACAACTAGCAATGGGAGTTTTTATTCCTATAGGTATTACTAATACAATTCTTATCATTCTTACTTAAAAAAAATATTTAGAAGTAAATTACTGAAATTAATGTGCCATGTATTTTACTGGGGAATCTATCTCTGAAAGACTTAACAGAGATGTTTAAAAAAAATAAAATATGTGCCTGGGTGACTCAGTTGGTTAAGCATCCAACTCTTGGTTTGGGCTCAGGTCATCATCTCAGGATCAAGCCCCACGTGGGCAGTCTGTTTGAGATTCCCTCTCTCCCATTGCTCCTCCCTCTGCTCATGTGCTCTCTCTCTCTCTCTTCCTCAAATAAATAAATAAATCTTTGAAAAATAAAATAATGAAAGCATATGCTATCTGGAGCATTTCTTCAGCTCCAATCAGCAGTGTGTACACATGGGATTCTGTGAGGTCCTACACAGGGGAAGTATTGTTTATCTCATTCTAGTTGCTACATTTCTGCCTGGGTCTTGAACCATGAAGTGTTCTCAGGTTTGAGACTATCCCTGGCCTATTACGTGATGCTTTTTACCATGTAGAGGATGATGCCTAGTTGTAAATATTGTGAATCTATAGACCTTTTTGCTTATATTTTTCCCAGGTGAGAAATTATTTTTGGTTCTGTAATTCCTCTTTTTTTGGTGTGACTTATCCCAAGGTCATCTCAAGAGTGTGTGTTTTTCTGTTAATTTTTTGTTTTTGTTTTTTGGAAATCTCCATGAAACATCAGTAGTTTCTTTGAAGCAAAATTCACACTTTTCCTTTTATAACTTGATGAGGTTTCAAGTGTATGCTTCCTGAGAGCAGCTAAGAATATTTAAAATTGTAGAAATTATCAGGGCGCCTGGGTGGCTCAGTTGTTAAGCGTCTGCCTTCGGCTCCGGTCATGATCCCAGGGTCCTGGGATCGAGCCCCGCATGGGGCCCTCTGCTCAGCAGGAAGCCTGCTCCTCCCTCTCCCACTCCCCCTGCTTGTGTTCCCTCTCTCGCTGTGTCTCTCTCTGTCAAATAAATAAATAAAATCTTTAAAAAAAAATTGTAGAAATTAGCTTACTGTGATAAAATCTGACATTCTAGGTTGTGATGGAAGAATTCTGATCTACTTAAATGGCAAAAGAAACAATAATTATATTTACTTGCTTCTATAATGAGTTATTGCACAAATGACTGCATTCATCTAATGTGATAAAGTGAAAACCATTTCTTAATTCCAGAGTTGATAGAGTACATTTTTTTTTTTAATCTGGCCTAGGAAATCATTCCTACTCTGTATTTTCTACTGCATTATTAGTTAATTTAAAATGACCTAAAATGTGGGGTTTTCATTGATTCTTGGAGAAAACATTTCAAAACCTCTGAGAATTAAGAGGATGGATGTTTATTTATTTTCCCTAATTATATCTTTTTTTAAAAAAACTACTTAATAAAAATTTAAAAATAATCTGCATCTACCGTCTGTCATTATTGTATGTAGCCTTTTTAATTTTTTAATTCTTAATTCTTTTAAAATTTAAATTCAGTTAATTAATATATAATGTATTATAATATATATAATAATATAATTATATTACTATATTATAAATATAGTATCTCTACAAATTATGAAGTTATTTTAAAAAACAAAACCAAAAAATCTGAAGCTACGATAAAACCTTATTCTGGCTAGTCACAATCTCTTCGAAATCACCAAAATTAATTTTGAATATCTTTTCCTTTTAAAATGTCATATGCATTCAAAGCAAACTTTTTTTTTTTAAGATTTTATTTATTTATTTGACAGAGAGAGAGACAGAGAGAGAGGGAACACAAGCAGGGGGAGCGGGAGAGGAAGAAGCAGGCCTTCTGCGGAGCAGGGAGCCCTATTCGGGGCTTGATCCCAGGACCCTGGGATCATGACCCGAGCTGAAGGCAGATGCTTAATGACTGAGTCACCCAGGTGCCCCGTAAACTTTTATTTACTTTCACAAAAAATCTTGAAAGACACTTAAAATTTCTACTTTCTGTGATCAAACAGAATTTTACCCAAAAAGAACTACAAAGAAATTTTAACCTTTACTTTCTGACATAAATGTGTCTCAGGACTTCAAATTAAAAATGTTAATCAAATAAACTATGATATTTTCCCAAAAATACTGGCCTGAAAGCACTCTTAACAAATTCTGTGAGGCTAATGGTTCTCTTTTACAAATATTTTACCTTTAGTATTTCCTTACTGCTCATTGACTAGATGTGAACTTTTCCTTGGGATATGCAAGGTCATTGCTCTTCACACCGCCCTGGCCTGTTTTCACCTCTCCTGGAGACCACAGCCAGGGAAGCCATTTCTGTACTCAAAACCCTTCAAAGCCTTCCAAAACTCTGAAGAAACCCCAAAGCCCTTAGTTCCTTGTTTCCAATATGTTTTTTGACCAAGTTGGCCATTAGAAAATAATTAAATGTTTTCTTAACGTATCAGAAAAAAAAAAGAAGAACTACAAGAAGAGCTAATGAGTTAGGTTTGGAAACAGTCTAGGTTTGCCCTAGGGACAGAATAGCTTGGGTGTCTGAAACAAAGATCTTTCAGGCTGCTTAATTTCTGGATGATAAGTAAGTTATCGCAACACTAGGGGAGGCAAACTCAATGTGCAAAGACATTTTTTTCCCCTGCTAGTTATATATTTTTTTCCCTGCTAGTTATATATTTTTGACCCAGGAGAGATTTGGAATTAAGTATAGAGACGTAATAAAGCCACACTCATATTTATCCTTTAGTGCTTTAGCAAAGATCTGTGTATTTTGAGTATTATAATTAGATATCTTATAACCAATTTTCAAATATGTACTTGAAAAATGAATTTATATTTGTGATTTCAAGTTAAAAGTAAATTAACAACTAATATGAAAAACATTTGAAAGAACTTAAGAATTACCTCATTTACAAATGCATTTATTAGATTTATAAAACTTTTTAAGTGTGTGGGAAGGTTTTGTTTATTATGACAGACCACTGCAGTATTTGTAAGGAAATGGAATATGTTAATTTTAAAAGCACATATTGAATACCTGAGAGCAGTTAATTAAGGGTTAGAAGTCTTTGTAAAATGTAATAATATTTGCAAGCTGAATTTAAAATTTCCAGGGGAACTTCACTCTTTGTAATTCTCATAAATTAAATATTAATTACTAGTACAAAATTGTCTCTGCGCATCATTTGTACGTAACAAAGCTAACCTCAGGGCCACCAAAAATGCTCGGCTTTTTAAGCCGTCAATGGCTTAAAAAGTGGTGTGAGGATTTCAGCTGAGGGCTAATGCAATGTGACGCTAGCAGGGATGGGGAAATGGCACAGAATGGTTAAAGGGAGACTTGTCAGTGCTCTGAAATGTGAATAGTTTGATCCAATTCAAATGATATTCTCTGAGTATGTACTCAATAGTTAGTGGAATTGGGAAGAAATCAATTTTCCATTCAAAGACATTGTTAGCACGAACAGATCCACATAGCAACCCATTTCTGCTAGAGAAGGCAGAATCCATGTTAGAAAAATTTTTTTTCAAAACATTTTCTCTTTCTCTGTGAGTGAACATCAGTTTTGTTTGTTTATTAGTTGGTGGGTATTTTTGTGCATGTGTGTGCTATTTAGCAGGATCAACTTCTTGGGAAGCATTAGCAGGTTTAAAGTTTAGATTAAACATTTAAATCACCAGCTTCGTGTACACTACAAAATACATTATTGGCTTCCAGAATGTCACAAGACTGTCAACTGCAATTGCACATGCATACCACAAAAACACTCTGTGAAGATTGGTTGGCATTTTAATTTTCTCTCCGCGTTGTTAGCTACTCGAGAGAGGATGAATTCACACTCAAGTTACATAAAGGATTATCTGTGGGAGTATTATTTAACTTCCCAACCCTTAAAAAGGGCTCTGGTACAGATTTATCAATTGTTAGATACAGAAGTTACAAGACGGAAGTCAAAGAGTTCCCATTGTTTTCCATGATGTGGAAAGAGATGTGGGCAGTAACGTTGCCCTGCATGGAGACAGGGGACACTGAGGAGTATGGGAGATAATTAGTTCATTTGGGGTTGGAAATTCCAACTGGCTAGTGGCTGAAAATGTAGGACTGGAGCATAGGCCAAAAGCCAGGGTAAAAGAACATTTAAAAGTCAATTTTTTAGAGCTGATATTGAGGCCTGAGATTGCCAAGGAGAAGAGATCTCAGGAACATCTCCATTTGGTGCACCGCAGCCTGAGGAGAAGCTTGAGGCGGAAATGTGCACGTGGGACTGGGAATTGCAGAACTATGGACTAGAATCTGCCAACTTATATAGCGGTAAACACAGTGTGGGATATGTGTGTGTGTGTGTGTGTGTGTGTAATATGGGTTCAGTATGAACCTATGTTCAGTATAGGTCATTACACATAAACATATGAGTTCCCAAAAAGCCTTGAAGAATTCTCTTTATGGCATCAGTTGGTTAGCCCTGAGAAGTCGCTCCCTCCGAGGTTGGGGCGTGCATGTCCCTGCTTCACCACCATCCACACAACTCACACAATCCTGGTTTGTTCACTTGCACCCCACAGCTCCATGCCCATCATTATCCACCTGTATGGTTTTGAGTTTGCAATCCGTGGTCTGCTGAATTAAAACAGAGGAAAGATTCATGTCAGTTAAGCATCTGACTCTCAGTTTCAGCTCAGGTCATGATCTCAGGGTCGTGAGATTGAGCCCCTGTCAGGCTCCACGCTCAGTGGGGAGTCTGCTTGTCTCCCTCTCTGTCTGCCCCAGCCCCCGATTGCTTTCTCTCTCTTTCTCCATAAAGTAAATAAATAAATCTTTTAACAAAACAGAGAAAAGTTTCATGATGAGCAGTGAGTAGTGCGGTGTGAAATTTTAGATGGAACTGTTTCTATTAGATTTAATTTTTGTGAAGTTACTTGATTTTGGATACTGTTGTGGGTTGAAACGCATCCTCCCCAAATTCTCATCTTGAAGGACCAACCCCTAGTACCTCAGAAGAGGACCATATTTGGAAATATGGTCATTACAGATGTATTTAGTAAAGATAAGGTCATACTAGAGTAGGATGGGCCCCTAATCCACCATGATTGTGTCCTTATAAAAAAGGAAATTTGCACAGAGACATGTATACAGGGAGAATGCTTTGTGAAGAGGAAGACAGAGATCTAAAAGTGAAGGAACACCGAAAATTGCCAGTGAACCACCAGACTGGGAGAAAGGCATAGAACAGATTTTCCCTTATGCCCCACCAAAAGGAACCAACCCTTCCAGCACTTGGAGCTGAGACTTCCAACCTCCAGAACAGTGAGACAGTAAGTTTCTGTTATTTAAGCCCCCGAGTCTGTGGTACTTTGGGAAGGTATCCTTAACAAACTAATGCACAGGGAAAGAGTATTCTTTCTGAAGACAACTTTTTGCCACTTTTAAAGATCACAGGAAAACATCTTTTTTTTTTTTTCCCCAGAGTCTATGAATTATAAAATTTGAAAAAGAAAACATGCCTAAGAATGACATTTGGCACATTGAAAAAAAGATACCCATTTAGTTAACTATGTGAACAAATCACACAGCTAAGAGACAATCAAGCCTAGGTTTGAATACTACTCCTCCCAGGACTGATGTAGATTTGGGGACATTAACTAATTTTTTTTTTTAGCCTAGGTGTCATCTTTAAATATGAATCCCAGCTGTATCTGTCTTCTAGCAGTGTTTTAAGGCATAAATGAAAAAAAAACAAACAAACAATAAAAGGACTAGCTTATTGTTTACACTCAACAAACTGTAGCTTATATTATAAGCACTCATCACTCTTACTATTTCATTTGAAGAATCACACATCAAAGCATCAAAGTTGTGCCCAAACTCCTGGGACTGTAAGGACCTTGACTTCATTTTTTGGAGTCATTACTGAGTTATTATGATCTGTTTCTTAAAAAAAAGCTGTGACTTTCTTTCCTCCCCCCCAAAGCTTTTATTTATTTGAGAGAGAGAGAGAGAGGGAGAGAGAGAGCGAAAGAGAGAGAACATGAGCAGGGGGAGAGGCAGGAGAGGGACAAGCAGACTCCCTGCTGAGCAGGGAGCCTGAAGCAGGACTGGATCCCAGGACTCCAAAATCATGATCTGAGCTGAAGGCATTTGCATAACTGACTGAGCCACCCAGGCGCCCCCAGAACTGTGGCTTTCTGGTATACAAGTGTGGAGTATAAGGAAAAATGTAGACTAAACCGATTTAATTGTAGTGGAATACTCAAAGGAAGTGAGTGTGTCATCCAAAGGTGCTTGCTTTAGAGCTAGTGTGGAGTTCAAGGCCTCAGAGCCTGTGCCCACAGTGGTTGCCAACTGCACCTTACAGGGGTCTTGCCACATTCAATGTCATAACTGGTTTTTGAGTTCCTTTCTACATTGGAATGGGAACTCCTGGAAACAGAGACCTTGTTTCAGTCTTTTCTTTTGCCCTAGCTTTAAGACCCAGTGGTGTAATTAATCCTTGCTGGATACATAAACAGCAATTCTCAGTAAAGAAACCCAAAGAAGTAGCAATACTACTTAAAAGGTGGTATTATTGCTGCAGTTTCTTGGTCTAATGAAATTAAAATTATGCTGCACGAAGTGCTGGTTAAAGTTATAGATAATAGTTTCTTTTACCCTGATTTTGTTTCTCACTTTAATGAAACTATCTGTACTCTCTTAAGATTAAAAGAACATTTTTGGGTGATTTATGTTAAAGGGTACGTTTGTCTGGGCTATTTTCCAGACCTTTTCTACAGTTACTGCAGTTACAACTTTTGGAAATGCTTGGCTAGAGTTAGGCCTGGTTAAATATATTATCCAGTCTCCAAAGCCTACAGTAGACATTTATGCATGTATTAAAGTTAAAAATTACCACTTAACATATAATTTTATTATTTCTGATCCACTTTATAAACCCCATCTTTCTAATTCACTTAAAAGGCAAGCTGTCCCTACAAAGAGATATTTGTAAATGCCCCCAAGTATGGGTGAATAGAGTGAACATAAGACATCTTTTGAAACAGAATGTTGTTTCTTGCTTAGGTTTTACTAAACTCGCTGCAATTATTCTTTTTTTTTTTTTTTTTAAAGATTTTATTTATTTGCGAGAGAGAGAATGAGAGACGGAGAGTGTGAGAGGGAGGAGGGTCAGAGGGAGAAGCAGACTCCCTGCCGAGCAGGGAGCCCGATGCAGGACCCGATCCCGGGACTCCAGGATCATGACCTGAGCCAAAGGCAGTCGCTTAACCAACTGAGCCACCCAGGCGCCCATTGCTGCCATTATTCTTTAAAGTACAAACCAGGAATTAGACAGTCGCCGCTGGAATATAAGATCAAGAGCCAAACAATATTGCAGTCCAAATTTCACAGAAACACTTGTGCATTTTATAATCTGATAAGTGTGAACACTTTTACCTGTATATACTGAGGTAAAGTAACGTATGACTTTATTTTTAATCTGGAAAAGTATTTCCAGATTAGTGTGAACAGAGAACAAGCAGTATTTTGTTTCAAATAGTAGCAGCTTTTGCCATTTTAAATATGGTTTATAATCCTAGTGATGGAAATTGGTAGCTGTTTATATTTTGGTGTCCTGTGGAGAATGAGGTGACCTCAGTTCAGTCCTAAGGGACAGGGGATGACATTCCCAAAATGCTTAATCCATGTAGCATTTTGTTTATAAGGGAAGAACTGAACAAACAGAAAAAGCCACCTTTACTTTTATCCCTGAGGTAGTTTGGTTGACTTGGGAACAGGTAGAATACGTGTGGGTTATTATTTAATGTTTTGGTTTCAGTAGCTTTTTAACGCTGTGTAAGAAGTGTGTGTGTGAGAGAGAGAGACAGAGAGACAGGAAGAAAGAATATGAATAGGTTTTCTCAAGATGACTAGAAATCAGTCTCAATCAGGATTTTTTGAATCAAACTTCACTCAAACATCAGTTGGTAGAGGCAAGCTTCCATGCGTGCCGAGTATCCTTGTGCATACTACTTGCTTGAGTTTACCAAAAGTCTGAGGCCCTGCCTACTCTTCATCCATCTCTTAGGGCTAAGAAAGGACAAAGAGCAGACTTGCTTCCTCCTTGGATTTCCCAAGCTGTGTTTATCAGCTGTGATGCAAACCCACCGAGCATAAGACTGACCCTCTGTGTCCCCCCATGGAAGCTGGCGGGTGTGAGGAATCAGTGCAAACTCAATGCCCATGCTACTTGCTCTGCTGCTTCCTTGTCTCTGACCCCGGAGACTTGTGTCTTCCGCTAGTGTCCATGAAACATGTCCAGGAAATATGGACAGGCTGATGTACTAGCTTATAAGAAGGACAAAATCCCAGACCCAACAGTATCTCAGAACTCAAATTGGTAATTGTATGCAGTAAAAAAAAAAAAAAAAAAAGCATGAGTTAGAGGGGCATAGAAGGTGATTTTGTTTAAGAATATAGGAAGGGAAGGGGAGCCTGGGTGGCTCAATTGGTTAAGCGTCTGCCTTCGGCTCAGGTCATGATCCCAGGGTCCTGGGATCGAGCCCCACATCGGGCTCCCTGCTCGACAGGAAGCCTGCTTCTCCCTCTCCCAATCCCCCTGCTTGTGTTCCCTCTCTCGCTGTCTCTCTGTCTCTGTCCATTAAATAAATAAAATCTTAAAAAAAAAAAAAAAAAGAAGATAGTAGGAAGGGAAAAATGAAGGGGGTGTAAATCGGAGGGGGAGATGAACCATGAGAGACTATGGACTCTGAGAAACAAACTGAGGGTTTTGGGGAGGGGGATGGGTTAGCCTGGTGATGGGTATTAAAGAGGGCACGTACTGAATGGAGCACTGGGTATTATATGCGAACAATGAATCATGGAAAACTACATCAAAAACTAATGATGTACTGTATGGTGATTAACATAACATAATAAAAAAAAATAAATGAAAGGGCTTCAAAAAAAAAAAAAAAGAATATCATTCAGACGATCTAAAATACAGCCAAACTCTAGCTAATATTTCTTCCAATTCACTATTTTTTGGTATATAGATCTCCAGTAGAGCCAAAATTAGTTATAAACCACATTCAACACAATTAGATATAACAAAACAAATTTTTGTATTGAGGTAAGTCCTTATATACTAGTCTCAGCTCAGAGAAAATATTTTAGAACTACTTAAACAGTAGTTTAGAAAAATAACACACTTGGAAAGTCCTTAAAAGGAATTGACTAATAGCATATTTGAGTTACCCAACAGCAAAATAATGAAAATGTATTTGTGATTTGGTTGCTCTGAGCAGAATTTATTTGAAATTTGACCATCTCCTTATTGGATATGGTGTGGAATAATGAAACACCTGTAATGTAATTTTAGCAATCCAGTTTTTCTTTTATGAACAAATCCGGAGACAGCAAGCTTAACCTGAAAGCATTGGGTTGCAGGTACCCAGCATGGATCCTGAAGTATCTCCAAAAACTGTGATTAAAATGTGTTTATATTTGGAGATAGGAGATTCTGATTCCTTTAGTGCCCTGTTAAATTAGGTGCAAAATGATATGTTCATAGTCGAATTAAAAAAAAAAGCTGTCAGAGCTGCTTAACATCTGGCAAAATAATCTTAGTTTAGAACAGAGATCCCTGTACATTGATTCCTTTCCCTAAGATTAAACCACCACAAATACATGCTACTTCATGAAGAGGGAAAGAAAATAAGCTTTATAAAAAAGGGAATGTATAGACCCTCTATGTGTAAGTGATACTTCAAGAAAAATTTATTTATTCTTTTGGTCCCATAATTTTACATTTTTACAACACTTACTATTTGTGAGTTTTTTGGCTCAGAATTCTGAATTTGCCCTGAAAATGTGTCTAGTTGGGATCATTTCACCCAATAATGATGAGAGAGCGTCTCTTTCCATATGTATTTTCTGCTTATTCCTGTTTCCTTTTACCATGTGGTGTAATGCTTGTTGATTATTGTTAAATTTATTTATTTTCTTTTTTTCATGTGGCTTCTGGGTATTACTTTAAAAAAAATAACCCATGCATTTATAAGGAATCAGGTTGGGGACTGGCCTGTTCTTTGCAGGTAGGGAGAGATAGAGGAGTGAGGAAAAGAAGTAAATGCTTCTTTGTTACAATACACGGATGACCAACATCCTGGGGATGGAAGAGCTTGTGCATTGATGAGGAAAGCGTCTTTGGATTGTGTACTTTATTCTGCTCACTAAACAGGTTCACAAGACGGGACTGTAGCACACTCATTCCTAGTAGTAGGAGTCAAATCCATCTCCGTATTTGCAGATTTAATCATTTGAACATATTTTTTTCTTTTTTACACTGGTTTTTGCAGTTTCTGAAAATGGTCTTTTTTATAAAGCAAAAATCACTCTGCATATTGAAATGTACCATTTCCCATCCATTCTCCGAGAAAACTCTTGAGGTGTAAGAGGAGAGAAAGACATGTGAGTCAAGAGCTACCTCTGTTCCAGCTTTCCAGATGAAAGGGCTGCTTTCAGAGACATGGCATTTCCTACCACTAAAGATGTTGCCACCTCACCAGCAACTGTGTAGCAGTAAAATTGATTTTCCTCTACTCTTTAAATAAAAAAATTTTAAAAAGATTTCTTTATTTGTTTGGGGGTGGGGGAGAGAGAGAGAGTGCACAAAGTGGAGGAGGAGCAGAGGGAGAAAGAATCTCAAGCAGACTCCCAGCTGAGTGTAGAGCCCCACATGGGGTTGGATTCCAGGGCCCTGAGATAACGACCTAAGCCGAAATCCAGTTAGTCGCTTAACCGACAGAGCCACCCAGGTGCCCCTAAATAAAATTTAATGTATCTAAAAATTAAAAGAATCTGAATCTTTCTATTACCATTCATTTCTACATTGGCTTCCGTGATGGTCTTGGAATACGCCAACTGGTTCCCTCTTGACTCCACTGATGCCTTCTCAGGGGCACTTTCCTCCATCCCCCCCATGGAAAATTGCACCCCTCACATAACCCCAATACCTCTTATCCTCCTTTCCTGCTTTATTCTTTCTGTTAGCACTCATCCTACTCTAACATCATACATACCTGTTTCTTCTTTGTCCCAGCCCTAGAAAACAAGCGTGACTAGGAGGGTTTGTTGTGTTCCATGCTATCTTCCAAATGTCCTCCATGGTGCCTGGCACAGTGCAAGGAAGTGCTCAAAAAATATTGTTTGAATGAATGATTCAGTGTTTTCCATAGTGCTGCCAATCATTTGAGGCAAAATGACAATCTGTATTTTTTTTTTTTAAAGATTTTATTTATTTATTTGACAGAGACACAGCGAGAGAGGGAACACAAGCAGGGGGAGTGGGAGAGGGAGAAGCAGGCTTCCTGCTGAGCAGGGAGCCCGATGCGGGACTCGATCCCAGGACCCTGGGATCATGACCTGAGCCGAAGGCAGACGCTTAACGACTGAGCCACCCAGGCGCCCCTGTATTTTTTTTTTTTTTTAAAGTAAAAATTCTGAGGCACCTGGGTGGCTGGTTGAGGACCTGACTCTTGATGTCAGCTCGGGTCTTGATCTCAGCATCATGAATTCAAGCCCTCCCCATTGGGCTCCATTCTGGATGAGGAGTCTACTAAAAAAAAAAGTAAAAATTCTGATTTATAAAACTACGATAAAGGTTTTTGTTGTTGTTGGTTGTTAGTTGTTTTGTTTTTTAAGCTTAAAGATGTGATATTGCGTGCCAGATAGATTTTCTCTTTTTATTTTGATCTCAGGAAATCTTGAGTGCCCTCATTTCCCTGAAAGGATTATGTTGTTGACGCCATTATTACGTATCTGTGGTGGCTGCTGGAGACTGAGAAAGATACAAATGTGTAGGTCTTTTGGAGACGCTACCTGTGCCCTTGAATCCTGTACAGAGACTATACCTCTAAAAGGGCCTCCTTGGAATCAATCATCACCCCAGGAAAATCAACGGACATGCTGTTACGTCTCCTTAAAATGTATGTTTCTTTGCACATGGAAAAATTTTTTTTTCTTAAACAAAGTCATTGATTTCTGCCTTTTCTCACCAAGTATTGCTAAAAATAAACACATATTTCTTCTTATCTTCCATTACATAAATCTTCCCATGCAAAAATTCCATTAACTTAAAAACAGATAGTGATCTTTTTCTTGCTAAGTTAAGGGAAAAATTATAAAAAGGCAAGGGAGTGAACCAATCATATAATTTACACCATAAAGTGACACAAAGATTTATCATTTGGAATCCATATGAGGATAATTCTTCCGCCAGGTCTCTGCTCAGCCATGTCTACAAAGGGGAATGGGATCACCTCTATCCATTCTGCAAAGAGCTACGCTGGGGTTGATGAAGAAGCACTTTAATAGGATATGTGAAGATCTTTCTTATTATTTCTTTACACATACATAAACCTGATAGTGCACATATTAAGCTTATCACCTCACAGTTTTATGGATAAGATTTAATAGACCAGAGCCATGACCACAGATCATGGCTTTTTTGTTTTGTTTTGTTTTGTTTGTATAAAGGAAAAAAGGGACAACCTAGAAAACCAGACTCTTAACTCTGGAGAACAATCAGGTGGTTACCAGAGAAGGGATGGGTGGAATAGTTGGTGGAGATTAAGGAGGGCACTGTGATGAGCACCAGGTGTTATATGGAACACTCTATTGTACACCTGAAATTAATATCACATTGTATATTAATTATACTGGAATTAAAAAAATAAACCTTTTTTCAAAGTCTGTCATGGCAGTTTCCCTCCTATTTGTGGAATGATCTTAAGGAGAAACACTAAAATAAAAACGTGCTTGTCAAAATTTCCAAGCTAATTTTAGAAAAGCAAACCATTTATTCCTTACACACTTTCTACTAAATTCAGCAGCATATGAATCTCTTTAATTAATTAATTAATTAATTAATTAAATTTTATAGAGGGAGAGAGAGAGCGTGTGCCAGTTGAGGAGGGGGCAGGGCAGAGGGAGGGAGAGAGAGGGAGAGAGAAAGAATCTCAAGTAGACCCCCTACCCAGTGCAGAGCTTGTCTTGGGGGCTTGATCTCACAACCCTGGGATCATGACCTGAACAGAGATCAACAGTTAGACCATTAACCAACTGAACCACCCAGGTGCCCCGGAATCGCTTTTAAAAATGCAGCAAATTCTTTGTCCTCCATGATGTTATGTTGATGTGCTTATTGTTGTCTGTAAGCATTAATATCCAGTTTACCAATGATTGGAACTAAATGACTGTCCATTCTGTAGCCTGTGGAGCTTGTTGCGTCTGACATCTTGACACACACACATCACCACCTTTACACCTACTACACAGGTCTGCATGTACACGGCACCCATATGGCTGGCTACAATATATACACACAGTTTTCATTCTAGAGGAAATAACGACATTAGATGCATTTTTATACTTTCTAATGGCAAAATGTGAAAACAATGCAACCCAATATGTTTCTCATCCTTTGATTTGCAGTCAAAAACCTTACAGTCAAATTTATTGCCCTAGTATGGTAGGTAATCTACTCAACTCAGATGTCTTAGAGCAATTATTCCAATTTCCTTCACAAAACTTTGATATATTTATCCTTAAGTGATTTCGCTCATACTGTGCTTTAGTTTGTAATCTGCTTCAAATTCTTACAGAATGTCGAATAATCAAATACAAATGATGAAAGTAAGTTTGTATTTCTGTTGTGAATAAAGATCTATCTACCTTTAATTCCAACCGTGAATAAAATTTGAACTTCATTGGTTAGAGCAGTAGACAGAACATCCTGAATGCTTTCCCCCTAGGAATATATTCCCATTAAATAGACTTCTTTTGGTGGCCTCCAACGTTCAGAATGTCTTTTCACCTTTGAGTTCTTCATTAGGGAGTTGTTGATCTTAAAAGCCAGTTGTCTAATGTTCTATAACACATGTTTAATTTCCTATGTTTTTATTAGACCCCTATTTTTGGGGGTAAATTTACTTATTTAAAAAAAGTAACAATGACTTATATATGGAATAATCTACTCAGCAATAAACCGGCATAAACCTGCCTCTTTCATGAGTTTAATAATATTTCTGTTTTGCCACATCAGCCTATAGTGCTGGTTCAACACATAAATCATCGGCATGAGGTTTTTATTTTTGTTCCCAGCCAAAACTGAGTTTCTTTGTGAACTCTATGATTTCCCATGAATCCATGAATTTGAAACTACCAAATAGCATAAGCAGTGCCCGACTCTAAGGATTAATGGGAAAACATTTGGGGTTTTCTAACTCTGACTGAAGGCTGGGTGAAATCAATTATTTAAGCACTATAAAGCAAGGGCTTGGGTCTCAGACAACGATTACAAAGCAGACACACTTTAACACCCAGAACAACCATGTGGATCTTGTTGACTCCTTTACCATGGCCAAAGGGTGAATGAAATATCATTCCTGTCTGCTGATGCTGTGGAGAGTCCTTCAATCTGAGAGCAGCTGGAGGTCCCATTTACACACGCACACACACACACACACACACACACACTTTTTAGTTGTACAGATGTTAAATATAAAGAATTTCTACAGCTTTTATTAAAGCAATCAGAAAAGCAATTGACTTTACTGTATCTGCAGTGGTTCTCTGGGTTTCAAACACTCAATTTGTACAAAGTAATAAATGTCAGTGCTCTAAAAAGGAAAGTATACTGCTCCGGAAATATTCAAATGCTATGGAAAAATTTATTGAAGATTTGATGTGGCTTTTATAGACAGTCTGATTTTTAAATGCTTGGAAGAGATGTGCTTTCCTACCCCTGGGTGCTCAGCGGTTGTACTGCCCAATGCTTCATGTTGGAGTTAGATGAATGGTTTGCGGTCCATGGCTTTCAGATTGCTAAAACTTCTGATTCAAAGAAAACTGATGTATATTTTAGATGGCATTGGAGAAAATGGGGAGAGAGGAAAGATTAGAGGAAGAAGGAGGTGTTCACAAACAATTGTGTTTAGAGCTCTTACGTGGAAGATTAGCACCAGCTTCGTGGCTTTGAAATCTAATAATCACACAAAGCCTCCTCAAAGCAGTTGGAGCTTTTGGTGCCAGTTTTTCCTGTACAGATCAACCTGCAGCAATTTATCAAGATCAAGGTACATTTCAAAGAGAAATTCTCTAAAAACAAATCATGGTCACTGCTGATTAATCATTTGAAATCATAACTCTTGTCTGGTGAGTTGGCAGAGACCAGACATTGTCACTGAACTGAAAAAAAAAAAAAGACAACTATTTTTCTATTTTTCCTCCTTTTTTATAGTGATCAATATGAGGTTTCAGCATCAGTCTCAATTGAGTATCTTCTGGTGTCTGTGATTTAGAATAGAGCACTCGTCTTCAAATTTTATTCACTGACCCTTAGAGGAATTTTGTGAAATTATGGATAACTTCATGTTTAACTGATGGTTTAAAAGGTTTTATCATAAATATAAACATTGAAACTTAAAAAAAAAACTAATATATGGTAAATGATCAGAACTAGATTAAAACTACTTCACTTTTTGAATTATATCTCATGGAATTTAAATACTATAGTGACTTGATATGAACCATCATCTATTTTAAAAATATAGAAAATATATTTATGTTTGAATGCCTTCTACTGATCATCTTATGAAATATTTTTACATCTTCTATGTAAAAAGAAAACACATGCATTATACATAATTGGGATATAAAATTTTAGAATTTCCTATGGTTGTAAATCTCTGATAAAGGACTTTTTTTTCTGAATTGGGTTTTCACTATAGTTTTTATTATACAACATTGATAACTTTTTCTATATCCTAAAATTTTGAAAGACAATATTTAAATATAAAAGTAAGATATTTGGTAGTGCATCTCTTTATAGATCTCTTAATGGATGGAAATTTGAAATGTTAATTTATGGATCTAAATATTACTTGTTGCTAGATTTAGGCAATGTTCAAACACAATTCTAATTATATCTTTCTTATTAGCTTAGATGTACATGTTCAGAAACCTTATCACATAGATAAGCAGGTAGGAACAGAAGAGGTTTTATTATTAGAATTTGGCATAATTCTTTGCAGTCCGTCCTAGTTATCACTCTGAATCACAGATTATTATAAACGATCTTGATAATAGATCACTACCAGTTGGGTCTTGCCTTAATTTTGTTCAAAACAAAGAATTATAAACTACTGACTTATGAAAAGATTTATTACCGGTCATTAGCTATTTCCTCTCTCAACACCAATATTAATATTTTTTACACCTCTGTTTGGCTTTCCAGAAATTTTTACACCCTGGAATAAAGGACTGCAGAATGAGCAAGTGCTATCTTGGGAGGGAAATAGGACAGGAGGTCTTGAACCTCAACTCAAAGTGTATTCTCATGAGGATCAATTTAAGACAGTGTATATGTGGGAATTTAAACACATGGAAGTTAAGAATCTGAAAGTTCTTGTCTAGATACCCCTGGAAAGACTTCACGTATACGTGGGTGTATGCAAACCAAAGTTTGAAGACAGCTGGTTTAGAGCATTTTAACTTACGATGAAGAATTTCTCTTCTTCAATTCAGATTAGGTAATTGTGTGGTCATCATCACAGGGTACATGTTTTTTATTTCTGTCATCCATGTGCATAACCATTTTTGAGGGAGGTAAGAACTAGGACAATATGAAATACTCTTCTCAGGATACATAAGTATCCTTGTCATAAGTAGTCTCATAACATATCTCAAAGTTCTTTGACTTTCAGAATAGCATTATGTGAAAAACATTTAAATGACTAACTTGTAGAGAAATAAACAGGATTTATTCAAAGATTTATGTATTATTCCAAGTTAAAATATAGGAGATACTGGAAATTATTTAACTTTTAATTCATCAATATATTAGTATACATTCTTCATGTGGAAAATCCACGGAAATGAAACTCATCTATCTTTACTCTTTATTTTGACTATATGTCTTTCAGTCTTTATCTTTCTAGACTTTTTATAAACTTTTAAATAACTTTTTCTTTACCTCTACTCCCATTCAGAAATTTATCCATATTTCTGAATTTTCGTTGCTCAACATTTCCAATCTCTTCGAAGCTTTTGTTGCATGCTAACTAAAACTCCTGAGCATAATTGTAATGAAAAACATGTCTTTGCAGTACAGTTAGTACTTTTTCTTTCCATTTAAAATACACTTTTAATAATGCAACGTTTAATGTTTGGTTTTCTTTTTTTTTTTTTTTTTCATTTTTGCTTTTTGCTGCCATGGCACATGGAAATATTTTCTCCTTGGAAATGGCAGTAATAGTGAGTTTTTAAAATAGCGTTTTGATCAAAATCAATGACCGTTATTATTAAAATTAATGAACAACTAACACACTTATGTGTACTATGCTTTTTATACATATAATATCAAATACTCCTAACTACCCTGTTGGGAAGACATTATCTTCCATATTAAAAAATGAAGAAACTGAATTTGGGAGAAATTGCATATTTTGTTCAAGATTCTATTAGAAGGTGGTTAAGCAAAGATTAAAATTCAGCACTTTTTTAAATTAATTAATTAAATTATTTATTTATTTATTTTAAAGATTTTATTTATTTAACAGAGAGAGAGAGAGACAGCGAGAGAGGTAACACAAGCAGGGGGAGTGGGAGAGGGAGAAGCAGGCTTCCCGCTGAGCAGGAAGCCTGATGTGGGACTGGATCCCAGGACCCTGGGATCATGACCTGAGCCTAAGGCAGATGCTTAACGACTGAGCCACCCAGGCGCCCCTAAAATCCAGTCCTTTTAAAAAATGTTTTCAACTCCGAAACTGTGCTTGAGTTTGAATTATTTTCTCCCAAAAGTTACAGTTTAGAAACTGTCCTTTTATCCATGTTATATCAAAACATTGTTACTTTATTTGCAGACTGATAGACTCATATAATGAGTGAAATTTCCAGTATATTTAAAGTCATCTCTTCACTAAAATAAAAATTATATATTTATTAATTATGTATTCTGATAGACTGGTAACTGGAATATTGTCTTGTTCCTCTGTTCCTGGGTCTTTAAAATCATAACTAATTAATGGTCAAATACCTCTAAGATTATGAACTCCACTTTCCATTTTATTTTACCCTCAGGACTCCAGTCCTTCCCCTGAGCTCCTACTGAATTACAGTCTTTACTGTTTTTGAATGTTTGTTATTTTCACTTGTATGTGGCCAAATGGTATCTGCTCCTAGGTACTCATTGTGTATTTCATTTGTCATTGGAATATCCATGTCTTCTTTACTATTTACTATTGATCTCTGTGTATTCCTGAAATTGCTTGTTCTACCTGTCCAGCTTCCTGTTAGCACTCATAGTTAATTTTCTCTTGCTTTTTAGTATCTGTGTTACCCAATTATCATTTATTATTTTGGTTTGTAGTGGTTGGATAAGTAATATGTCAGAGTTTGTGAAAAGAATAGAGAAGAAAATAAATGCACAAAAGCTTTCAATAAAGAAGTAGCAGAATAGATAACTAGGTATCTTGAAAGAGGCGCATAAAAAGAACGAAAGAGATTCAAATTCAGGTGGCATCTGTTTGGGCATTAGAATGTCTAAATTTTACTTTAAATACTTCAGCATAGATGGTATAGTATTACCTGATTCATATTATGATGAAGTTAAAACTCAGTTATTGAATTCTGAATTCGAATAGGGAATTCAAACTCCAGGTGTCATCAGCTAGAATTCTGATGAGAAAGCCCATGTTCTAGGTACTATATATGCTCATGTCTCCATCTTGGTTAGCACGTGAGGCTTTTCTAATCACATAGTGATTAGAAATGGTTTTAATTTATGAGTTAGATATTTTCTAATTACCACAGTTAGTGTTAAACTGTGTGCCCATTGGTGAAATTAAAAATATTCAAGATATGTGGATTAGTGTGTTTCCTATACATATTTATCCTTTTGAGAATAGTGTATAAGAATCCAGCAAGGCATAGTCTTTATCCTTACAGATGATGACCTAGCTCAGGAGTATATAATCACCTTAGTCTCAGAATCCATTTACCTCATGGGACTCTTGGGTGGCTCAGTCGTTTAAGCGTCTGCCTTCGGCTCAGGTCATGATCCCAGGGTCCTGGGATCGAGCCCTGCATCAGGCTCCCTACACAGTGGGGAGCCTGCTCCTCCCTCTCCCTCTCCTGCTCCCCCTACTTGTTCTCTCTCTCTCTGTCAAATAAAGGAATGAATTTTTTTTTAAAAAAGAGAAACCATGTACCTCTTAAAATTTATTGAAAACCCCATAAGAATGTATATTATGAAATTGAAAAGAAAAAATTAAAATATTTATTAATTTAAAAATAGTGATAAAAATATTGTGTTAAACATAAACATTTGTGAAAAATAACTGCATTCCTAATAAATAGGAAGGGTAACATTGTTTTACATTTTAGAAAATCTCTTTAGTCAGATGTCTGGATTATTCGAAGAGGCCAAGATTCTCACATGTTTTTGCTTTTAGTCCATGAAATATATTGTTTTGGTGGAAGCCTATGAAGAGAACCTGACTTCATAACTCATCTGACTTATGATGCTGAAGAAAAGTAGTTTACAATTTTTGCAGAAAATTTGGGCATATATTTTTGGTATTACATCATAGCATAAGAAGTGGCAATTTATTGAAGATTCATTGCAATGTGGAATCTGAAATGAAATCCGTGAACATGTTGTATTCTGTTCCATTAAAATCCATTGGCCTATCTGGCACTTTGAATGGATCTTTTATCCATACATGATTTTATAACATCATGCATTGGTCACTGTGAAATATCAGTGCATTGACTTGTGCGGCTCTTGCAAATATTAACACACTTTATTTTACAATATAAAGAAAGCACAGTCATTAATATAACCACTAATCTCATGAGAAAGTTTATAAATATTGGGAAGCTGCCAATATGGTGAAGAAGACAAAGTCTTAAAATTCTAAGTTTTGCTTGAGAATCCAATTTTATCACCCACAACAAATATTGTCAATTGCTTTCTTTGAAGGAGCAGGCTCACTTCATTCAGTTTCGAGAAAATGCCTGCCAAATACTCAAGATTGAATGACCATATTTTGTGTCTTGGTTCCTCTTTCAAGTAAAAATAGTGATCCATTAAAAAAAAAAAAATCTAGTTCAGCTGTAACTCAATTGCCCAAGTGTTTTACCTTGAGTTAACCATCGTATTTTGGTATGTACATCATAGAAATTTTCCATTTTGCACACAGAACATTAAAAAGATGTGTTCTCAAGGGTCTAGTTTTAATGAAATTAACAAATGTTATTGCTTTCTCAAGGACATTCTTAAGTGGAAATTTTTCCCCTGCGAATGCTCTAGCACTCAAGAACCCAAGACTCTGGTACGGTTTGCTGGAAGAACACGAGGCTCTGGTATGGTTTGGTGCCATTGCCTTGATTTGTGCTAAGGCTCCAACAGTTTTTTGTTTTTTTTTTTAAGATTTTATTTATTTATTTGACAGAGAGAGAGACAGCGAGGGAGGGAACACAAGCAGGGGGAGTGGGAGAGGGAGAAGCAGGTTTCCCGCGGAGCAGGGAGCCCGATGCGGGGCTCGATCCCAGGACTCTGGGATCATGACCTGAGCCGAAGGCAGACGCTTAATGACTGAGCCACCCAGGCGCCCCAAGGCTCCAACAGTTTTACTCAGCACTACTTTTGTACCATCGCTGTAAATGCTGAAACACTGATAAAAGGCAGACTATTATTATAAAACAGTTTTGATCTTGCAGATTCTCTTAGGGAATCATATTCTAAGAACTGCTCCTCTAGCTAAATTTTTAAAAATTCATTGTATCTAACCACCAACACAAAAAATTCAGGTTGCGTTAAGGGAAGCAATCTTGCTTCTGGAATCTTGTTCTGGTGAAAGGGAAGCTTCCTTACCTGGTGGTAGCTGGATCTCTAAGAAGACCAGAACTGGACTTCCTCGGGTTTACAGGACAGAACTGTGACTGGCTTCTTGGCCATTGGCTAAAATTATCGGTGACTACAGTTTCTACAAAACAACCTTCAAGTTCTGCCTGACAAATCAGGAGAAAGTCGGTTTATAACATTTGAGAAATCAGGAAATGCTCATGACAGAGAAGGCATTTTCCTTCTGGATTCTTCTACATATAAGGTATGGGACCTTGGACAAGTTATTTATTACTATAGTTTCTCCTTAACAGCAGGACCAACCACCTAGGTTTGTCAAGAGGAATAAATGAACTATTACATGTGAAAAGTGCTTAGTTCAAAGGACGTGCCTAGAGCGCTTCGTTCAATGCTTGGTGCACAATGAGCCCTCACTAATGCTGCCTACTTCTCCTATGGTTATGGTCATCATCACTGCTATTGAATATGATCTGAAGGACATTTGAATTGATCAATGGTAGTTTTTGGGTGCCAGCAAAGTCACATTGAAAAAGTCATAAGATGTATTCAAAGAAACAGGAAACAATTCAGTTAGACTGGAATATAAGTATGTCCCAACAGGGATAGTAAGGGCTGAAGATGGAGAAGTTGACTGAAGAGGACTTTGCATGTTAGGGTAAGACTTTAAAATGTAATTTTGTAGATAACTGGGAAGCCATTAAAGGCTTTTGAGGGATATAATCTGAAATGTGCTTTGTTAGATTAATCTGTTAGTAAAATGTATATTGGATTTCATAGAGGTAACTGAAGATAGCTACAACACCTAGACTCATGGAATTCACTTTGCCGTTTTTGCACAATTGTCCACCAGATTTTAATTTCAACAACATAGTGTAAGTCCAAGTTTTGAAAGAGTGAGCCTCAAATCGAGGAATGTTGCTATTGTAAAAAATAATGCGATGGGAACTTCTTTGGGTCAGAGTTAGTTGTGAGCCAAAAACATATGGAGGGCAAATACTGCCAAATATTAATTACATTTTGTGCCTGCACAAGATTTTTTGTTTTATTTTATTATACTGGAAGAGGTTTAATATTAAGTCATAAAATTTTTTTATGCCTGAAAGATAAAAGTTAGGAAGAAATTCCTTTTGTACCATGGTATCCATATAGTTTTCTGATCTCTAAAACAAAAGATTGGATTACAAGAAAGTAGAATGATAAATTTGCTTTTCTTTGCCCCCAATTACTTATAGGAATTTTGTTACCAGCTCCTCATCTCTTATTATGTGGAGCCTGAGAATATAGTAATAATAAAATTCCAGTGCATTGCTTTGGAGGTGCAGTAAAATCATGATATAAAAATAGCCATGTAGCCTTGATCACTGGGATTGGGTGAAAAACAAAGCAAAACAAAACAAAACAAAGCAAAAGAATAAATCCCAAACTCTTAATTCATCACTGTTGATGATCACTGAGCATCTTTTTCTAGATAGCGTCTCTCGGTCAGGAAGACAGTAGTTGGAAAGGATCACGTGACACATTCTTTTCTTCCTCTAGCCACATAATTGTGGCTACCTATTGATCTTTCCCTAAAATTCATACTTAAATAAATTTGCGTTCATCTTGTGCGGCTGAAAACACTGCAATTTTCTAATTTAAAATATGGCTAACATGATTAAGATATCCATGGAGTAGAAAAAGTACTCCAAATGTGACTGAGTGATTAAGTTTGGTTTTCTAGTGTGGAAAAAAAAAAATGTACTCCCCAGGGGGCTCCATGTGTTGCCACCACCCAGCTGTTTGAAGAATTTGCTTGATGAAAGCAAAAATTGAAGGAGAACAAGGAAAAACAGGTGGTGTGTCAGGAGCAGTGTTTCGGTGTGACATCTGCAGGTGGCTCTGTGCATTCAGGATCAGTCCGACCCACTTCAGAAGAGTCCTTCTTGGGGTGCATCCAAAGTCTGCCAAAAGTAAATGAGAGCTGAAAGTGTTAAAAGAATCCTAAGCATAGGGGAAGAGGGAAAGAAGGCGTATCAAGTCATCTGAAACCTCAGAAAAGATTTGTTCTCTTGAAATATATGCATTATATATATATATATATATATATATATATATATATATATATTAACCTGTATTGGCATACATACTATACATATTACTATTATTTTAGTATGATATTAAGATTACAAAATACTGTGTTTTGTTATGTTCATAGTTAAAAAAAAAGACAAAAAAAAAATCTTTGAGAATTTCTATTGTTTTTTATTGTTGTCTCACACCAAACCAGTAGGGTGTGTTCATGACTCAACATTCTACGTGGGGCAGCCCACCCTGACCCTGTGGTGTTTCCACTATAGGTAAACAAAAATAGCATGCATTTAGGGGGCAAAAAGCCCTGTTCACACACTACTCTTGCAGACATTTTCATGCCTCATTAAAATGCCATGTTAAGACACACTTCACTTGCTCTGGTTCCTATGCTGAAATGCTGATCAATCTCTTCTCTAATTCTTTTTTCACTTCTCCTGGGGAGTGATCCCTCAATACAGGTCCCAATTACCAAAGTTTTCTGTCTTTCTGAGTCTGTCTTCGAGATAGCTGGCATGCTTCAGAATTGGATACAGGAGTCTTTCTGGTAAATAAACACTTTTGCAAAAGGCAGACAAACTAAAGTATTTTGCTAAATCATGTCTAAGCTTCATCCCACAGTATCTGGAAGAACAATGTAGAGTCATCTATTTCATTGCTTTCCACTTTTTGGGAGACCTCACTTCTCTTGCTGCAAAGTAATAAAGCTTGGTTTGGCAAAATGGACTCAGAGTAGAACTGAGAGACAAAAATTAAGTACGAATACAAACAGTTCTTTCCAGGATAAAAATAGATGGCAGAACATTGCATTAGCTTTCTTTTAGACTTGCTTTATAATTTGTGGAGGTAGAATACACTTAGTGGCCTTCACTAGCTGTGCATGTGAAAACTTGGCCAAAGGATCTGGGCTAAATGGATAGGGTGAGCTCAGCTCATCTGCCCCAAACCGTGGCCACCCACTGTGTGGACTACTCTTGTTAGCTATACTTGGCATGGCTGAAAATGCCTAAACTCAAACATTCAAAGCATACCCAAATCTAGATCGACTGACAGTACATTTACTCTTATTGCTAGGTCAAAGTTCCTTCTTCTACATTTAAGATGAGATATATTCGAGTCTTTAAGACATCCTAGGGGTCACATCTATGTGTCTTTATTTGGAGTATTAATATGCCTTTTTAACATGGTAAAATCAACAACACATGAAACAGAGGTTACATAAAGTATGAGTTTTATAATTTCTAAGACCTCTATTTGTGTGTGTTTGTTTTGGGGAGAGAAAGAGACAGAGAGAGAGAGAGATAGGGAGATCGAGCAAGCAGGGGGGTGGGACAGAGGGAGAGGGAGAGAGAATCCCAAGCAGGCTCCATGCCCAGTGCAGAGCTCGAGATGTGGTTTGATCTCACGACCCTGAGATCATGACCTGACCAGAAATCAAGAGTTGGACGCTCAACCGACTGAGCCACCCAGGCACCCCGTAAGACTTTTATTTGAAAACTAATTTACTGAGGGAGGAAAGTGCAGGGGTGACCACCAGGTATTTCATGCATGCTCTTCCTTTCAAGACCTTTCCTGTAGTCAGATGGGAACCATATGACTGGTTCTGGCCAATGGACTGTTTGTAGAGATGTTGTGTGTCAGTTCTGGGCTGGGACTGTTTAGAACCGATGTACATTTTCATACCCATCTTCCACTGCAGCCAATCTTGAAGGCCACAGATTTCAGCCATTGTGGGTATTAGGTATATGAGGGCCATCCGATGTGTATCAGACTTCATGGAGTGAGAAATCTCGTGTGTTGTGTGAAGCTTTGAGGTTTGGGTGTTTTTCTGCATAGGGCAACAATCCTGATTCAAATAT
Organism: Mirounga leonina; assembly: GCF_011800145.1. Classification (NCBI taxonomy): domain Eukaryota; kingdom Metazoa; phylum Chordata; class Mammalia; order Carnivora; family Phocidae; genus Mirounga; species Mirounga leonina. The sequence continues at coordinate 29,412,537 of NW_023270454.1, forward strand.
GAGGACACCTGTTATTTTGTATTTAGAAATTAAAAAGTTTAATTCAATTTTTACTTATTTATTTTGAAGAATACATTCATAGAAGTTATAATTTAAAAGTTCATTGGACTGCAGAGTGAAAACTCTTTCTCTTCTGAACCCTGACCCCTCATTTCCCCTCCCTGGGGACAACCAATAATTAGTAATTTTTCATATTTCCAGAGATATTTCACTCACACAAAACAAATTCATATATATATATTTTTAAGATTTTATCCATTTATTTGAGACAGAGAGAATGAAAGCAGAGAGCAAGAGAGGGAGGAGGGTCAGAGGGAGAAGCAGACTCCCCACCGAGCAGGGAGCCCGATGCGGGACTCGATCCTGTGACTCCAGGATCATGACCTGAGCCGAAGGCAGTCGCCCAACCAACTGAGCCACCCAGGCGCCCACAAATTCATATATTAAAGTCCATTTTTGCACAAATGGAAGCATAGTGTACATTATTCTGCAATTTGCTTTTGATTAATAGGACATTTTATATATTATGGAAATTTACCTTTTGCCTACAATATGTGCAAGTGCTTTTTCTCACTCTGTCATTTAACTTTTGAGAGGAGCTTTCACAATTAAACAATTATTTTGCTAAAGCAAAATTGAATTTAGATATCAAGCTTGGAAAGATCTCTTTGAGATTATTTTTTAATTCTTTTTAAATTTCTTCTCTAACTTTTATTATTTCATTTTGGTATATTTAAAACATTGATATACCTGAGGTAAGGTTTGAGGTATGGGTCCAACTTTAGTCTTTTCCAGATAGTGATCTGGTTGCCTCAGTTTTATTAAACATTTTCCTTACTGATTTGAAATGTGATCTTTATCGTATCTACCTTCCCAGATGTTCTCGGATCTACTTCTAGAGTTGCTATTCTATCTCTTTGATCGGTCTCCCCAGTTGTGTGCCGTGTCATTTATTCTTCAGTTCCTGTTATATGGCTTCTCTACTCATTACTTCAGGAATTTCCCCTTGTCCAAAGATGTTCATTCTAACCGATGCTTCACACAAAGTGGAGGCCCTGGCCAGGTATGGCAGACGAGGAAATAAGAGTAGGTCTACAAAGGACGGAGGCAGTGGTATAAAAAGGTCAGCCCTCCCAGAATCATTGTACTTTCTAGGGATTAGTCATTTCTTTTTTTCTTTTTTATACCTTGGGTGTGGATATGAGGCTCTGTGGACTACGGGGCAGCCAAGCATATTGGTGTGTGTCTATATCTCTTTACTTCTTTCTCTTCTTGCTATTCATCTTGAATAATCTGCTGAAAACTTCAGTTCTCTTCAGTTTGGAGTGGGATGTGGCTGCTTACCCATTTTTTTTTTTTCCTCCCCAGAATGACCCAACTTAGTAACAAAGCAAAACAAAACAACAAAACTTGATTGAGAAAGATTTCAGACAGATCGTAGTGATTTTTTTTTTTTTTTTTACTTATCCAAAGCTCTTCTTGGAGACTGAACAGGGTAAAAATAAAGTGCCATAGGTTTTTTATTAATATGATTTACATCTTTCATTCAATTTCTTTAATAGGGCATATAAAGGTCTTTGAGAGCAATAGATAATTCTGAATAAGAGGATAAATGAACTAAAAATTATTTTCAAAATCTGATCAAAATTTTAAAAAGCAAATTCTCGAGTACATTGTTTCTTCTTCATAATTTTCAGTTATATTTAGCTTTTTAGGAAATTGTAATGAAAAGCTTGACTATATTATTTGAAGTTTTAAAAAATGAAGTTACTCTGAATCAGCTCTAAGTATAGATAGCAATCTTATTTTTCTTGTAAACAAGCTACTCATCTGTCTCTTACTTTGGAATTAGTCCTTGTTTTTGTCTGTGTGCTTTAATTTCACTGAAGTGTAACTGAGGATACTATTAATGAATAAATGTTCACGCAATTTCTTCTTTTCTCAAACTATCAAAGAGAATATTATAATTGCCAACTCTGTTTTGCTCCTGTTAAAGAGTATAATGGTTAACTGTTGCCATGATGTCAAATCACCTCAAATCTCAGGAACTGAATGTAATAATTATTTATTTACCCCACCGATATGGGGTCAGAGATTTCATCTGGGCTTGGTGGGCCTAGTTTTGATCTTGAGTGGATTTATGTACAAGTCTGATGTAGATTGGCCACCAGCTAGGATAACAGCAATATCTGGGCCAAGTATTTCTCATCCTCCAGGAGGCTAGCCTGGACACAGCCTCATGGTAGTGTCCAAGAGAAAGAATAAGAGCATATCCAGTTGGGCAAATGCTTCATCAAGCCTGTGTGTCCCACTTTCCAAAAATTTCAGTGGCCAGAACAAATCACATGGCCAAGACCTGCGTTAAGGTAGTGAGAGCTATAGAGTTTCATGCCAAAGAGCATAAATACAGAGAGGGTGAAGAACTGGGATCGTTAATGAAATCAATTGATCACAACAAAGAATACTAATGTATTATAGGGAAAGAATCTAGTTAATAATTAATGAATTAATTATAATGAATGCCCAAATGATATAATTAATGACACAGTGAGAAAGAAGATGCAAGAAAACCTCAGGGACTGGGAGGAGAGGAAGATTTTTTTTTTTCCCCTCTTGGCTGGGGTGGGAGCATGGTTAAGAAAGAAACCTATGAGAAAAGTGGAATGGAAACAAAGGGCACTTTAATGGGTGTTTCTAAAGAGTATTTATTTCAGTCACTTTCATGTCATCTAAGAGGTCACAGAATGAAACTCCTCTTTGATCACTTTTGGCTCTTGAGCTGAAATTTGTTTGTGTCACAGCTCTGTGACTGAACTGCCCTGATCTCTACATTCGTCACTGTTTACTGCAGACACTCTAGCTTGCATGCTTAGTCCGACTTCCCTCTTACTTTCTCAATGCATACGTTAATTTGGTCTCAAACCGAAGTGCCCTCTGGGAAATTGAATGTCTCCCAAAGTGTGCTGGTTGGTAAGCATTGCCTCGCACCTCCAAACCCATCCCTGGATTCCATCTATTCTTTGCTTTGTGATACTGGGGCTGGGATTCTGCAAACCCTAGTTTACCTTGGCTAGAGGACTCCCTGGCAGGTTCTGCCAGTAGGGGGCACTAGCGGGAGGCTGGAGGAGACTCCTTCCTGACCGCCCACTCTCCTAATGGCCATTGGTCCCAGCATTTGGTTTGAGTAATTGTTGGTACCAGTTTCCAGTTTTTTCTGCACTCCAAGAACAAGTTTTATCTTGCCGGCTCAGAGGTGTCAGTGCCAGCCCTCTCCGCAGAGGTCTGAGTCTCAGCTCTGGAGGATGTTATTCCTCTGAGCTCTTGAGGGACTAGGAACCCTAGTAAACCTTTGTTTTAGGCCTTGCACTAATGTATGACCTGAAGCAATTTATTCTCAAGCGGCCTTAGTTAAAGAGATTTTAAGGTTGTGATCGCTTCTGGTGTTGTTCCAATACTTTCTTTTTCGATGCAAGGCGCTCCCCTTCCACACACAAAACTTAAGGAAAAGTGAAACAATTTCAAGTGTCTAACTTGAAAGCCATTTCTTTTGTGTAAATTACTCTAAACAACTGATCTAATAGACGTCTTAGATTCTCTGACTTATCAGGTGGCTAATGAGAGAAACTCTTTGATAGAAGGTGAATATTAAAAAGGAGGGTGACCAATCTAAAGGGTACTGAAAGCCTTGTTTGGAATAATAGAGTTTGCCTATGTGAGACTACACTGGAAATTTAAGACAACACTTGTAACAGAAGACGTATTTTGATGAACACGAAAGTAATTTGCTCCTTAAAATTTCAAATGAGCCTTTTATTTTCTGATTCAGAAAGTGTCTAAGAGTTTAATTTTAACTTTGTTAATTTTTTAATGTAAATCCCTTGTGAACTGTGACTCTCTTCTTTTTGTCTTCTTTTTGTATAATACTCTGAGAGCAGGTACTTGTAATCCCAAGTATTTACAGTAATATATCCTGGTGGTCTATGATCCTGATTTAAGTAGCTACTGTTGAATTTTGGTATTTAAATTAAAACAGTAGTAGTTTTCCTAGTGCCTATTTCCCGCCTCCCCCCTTCCCTAGCTATTAACATACATTTCTAGGGAACGAAAAAGCGTATGGGAATGGAACAGGCAAAATGCAGAATTGCTTCCCTTTCTAGAATGGCACGGGCTGGAAAAGGAATGTGACTTTGCTTTTCTTTTGACTTCTTAATTATTATGTGCTGTCTATGTGCCTGGAGACCTTAATAGTAGACATATTTTTATAAGTGAACTAGCATGCTTTATCCCGGCAGCGCTGTTGTGAATCCCATGAGTTCGCTGCTGTATTTTCATTAGAGAGTTGCCATAGAAATTTCATTAAAAAATCAGGGCTCAGATGGCGCTAGTTTTCAACAATTGAAAAATAGATGGAAAAAAAAAACCCACGATATAATAACAATATAAACAAGGTTTTGAGGACAAAAACACCTTGCTTGTTCTATTATTTCTATTCTCAGAAAAAAATATTTTTCAAAATTAGAGGTAAATTCTAAGGCACACCATTCCACTATTCAGTTAAGACGCTTAAAGATGAAAATGTGCTGAACAGTGTAAGGAATACTGTAAGGCAGAGCTCCTTCTCTATTCTTTCTGCTTGTGTTACCCACCCAACCTCCAAAATAAGTAAAATTCAAACATCTTTATTTATCAGATAATTTTAAAATTTTACTTATATTTTATTTATTTATTTATTGTGGTAAGAACACTTAACATGAAATCTAGCCTCTTAACAAACTTTGAAGTTGACAATACAGTATTGTTAACTATTCGTACTATGTTATACAGAAGACCTAGCTTTTATTCATCTGCGTAACTGAAACTTTGTACTGGTTGAAAAATAACTTCTCATTTCCCGTTCCTCATCCCCTGGCAACCATCACTGTACTCTGCATCTATGAGTTTGACAATTTTAAAAATCTTATATACATGGAATCACGCTGTATTTGTCCTTTTGTGGCTGGCTTATTTCTTTTAGCTTAGTGTCCTCTAGCTTCATCCGTGCCACAAATGGCAGGATTTTTTTTAAAAGATTTTATTTATTCATTTTTCAGAGAGAGAGAGCGAGCACAGCAGGGGGAGTGGCAGACAGAGGGAGAAGCAGGCTCCTCGCAAGGAGCCCCATGTGGGACTTGATCCCAGGGCCCTGGGATCATGAACTGAGCTGAAGGCAGATGCTTAACCAACTGAGCCACCCAGGCGCCCTTGGCAGGATTTCTTTTTTTTAAAGATTTAATTTATTTATTTGACAGAGAGAGACACAGTGAGAGAGGGAAACACAAGCAGGGGGAGTGGGAGAGGAGAAGCAGGCTTCCTGCCGAGCAGGGAGCCCGATGCAGGGCTCGATCCCAGGACCCTGGGATCATGACCTGAGCCGAAGGCAGACGCTTAACGACTGAGCCACCCAGGCGCCCCTGGCAGGATTTCTTTTAAGGCTCAATAATATTTCATTGCATGGATATACCACATTTTCTTTATCCATTCATCCATGGATAAACATTTAGGTTGTTTCCAAATCTTGGCTATATGAATAATAACCGATACTTTGTGTTTACCAACATTCATTGAAAGAAATACAAAAGAAATGTTTCTGACAGAAGGATAATTGGGGATGGGAGCCTGGCTGAAGTGTGAGAAGAAATGAAAGTGAAGGAAAGGATAAATATAAGACAATAACTATAAGTGGAGACTGTCTATTAAAAAATAAATACTAATGTCATGTGGAGCTTAATATTAGAACATATGGCAAAGTAGCACAAATTTGAGAAGAAGGGTAATTGTAGTTAAATATTATAGAGTCTGTTACAGACTGAGTGGTTTCCCCCCCATTCCTATGTTGAAGCCCTAAACCCCAATGTGACTGTATTTGGAAATAGGACCTTTAAGGAGATAATTAATGTTGAATAACATTATAAGCGTGGGGGCCTGATCCAATAGGACAGGCGTCCTTATTAGAAGAGGAAGGGACACCAGAGCTTTCTCTCTCACCATGCGTTCACAGAGCAAAGGCCACGCGAGGACACAGAGAAGGCAACTCTTTGCAACTCAAGGAGAGAAACCTCCTCAGAAACCGACACTGCTGGCACCGTGACCTTTGACTTCTAGGTCCAAAACTTTTCTCTTGTTGAAGCCGTCTGGTCTGTGATATTCCATCATGGCAGCCTGAGCAGACTAATATCGTTAACATAGTCCGTGCATTGTCTGGGAATGGATAAAAGTACTAAATTAAAACAGACTTTAATGGATTCATAATGCAAATTATAATATCCAGGCTAACAACTAAAATAAGTGAAGAAACACATACATACGTACATAAATACACAAACACATCAATACATAAATATATAAACGTAATGACATGTTAATAGAGGGGGAAACGTAAAAAATACTAAAACTTGATTGCTCTCATAGAAGGCAAATGAGTGGAAAAATGGATCATAGAGTAGATGGAACAATTTGAGAGATAGATGATGTATTTCAACTCAAATATATCGATATTTACATTAAAAATAAATAATTTGAATACGTCAAAGACAATGCTTATCAGACTGGATTAAAAAGTAAGATGCATACCTTATCTATAGGGACACAGAAAAGCTAAAACTAAAGTGATAGAACAAGACATATCATGTAAACACTCTCTAAAGCAGTGGTTGGAAAGTTTTTTGTAATGGCCCAGATTGTAAATATTTTTGGCTTTGTGGAACACATATGGTCTCTGTTGCATATTATTCTTTTGTTGTTGTTGCAGCTTTTTACAAATATGAAACGATTCTTTACTCATAGGCTGTACAAAACCAGGCTGTGTGCCAGATTTGACCTTAGGCTCTGCTTTGTTGATTGTTGGTCTTTAGGAAAATTAGTGTAACTATGTTAATATAAAAATAGTATAAATTCAGTGATATAAGTATTATAAAATATAAAGGGTGACATTTTATAATAATAGAAGGTTAATTTAACAGGAAGATATAATAATATTAAGGATGTATATAACTATTAATGTTGCCTCAAAATATAAAATTGAGAATCTGACAACTAAAAGGAAAAATAAAAAAAAAATCTATATCATAGGCATATCATCTTAGTAATTGTTAGAACAAAAGACAAAAAAAATCAGTAGAGATTTACGAGACAGAATCATTATCATACTTGATTTAAAAAACATTTATAAATATTGAACCCAACAACTTTGTCATATATGTTTTATAAAGGTATATAGAAAATTGTCAAGAACTGTAAAGGATCTGAGATTTTACTTCACTTTTTTCTCATGGAAATTTTTTATTGGGATAGTTGTAGAGTCACATATAATTGGAAGAAATAGTAGAGAGAGAGTCCTTTTACATTCTTCCCAGCTTAATGATGATATTATAGGATAATTTTATACAAATTATAGGATAATATTATAATCAAGATATTGAAATTAATACAATCCACTGATATTATTTAGATTTTCCCAGTTTTACTTGTACTCATGTGTATGTGTTTATGTATTTTGGTCTATGCTACTTTATGACAAGTGCGGGTTTGTGTACTTACCACTGTAGTCGAGACACTGAAAGTCCCATCAACCCAAGAATGCCTTCCATTGTACTTTTATACCCATATCCACCTTTCCTTCCCCTTGTTCCTCACCCTGGACAACCACTAATCTCCTTTACTTCTAAAATTTTGTCATTCGGAAAACAATATATAAAAACAACATTGTTAAGTATGTACGTTTTTGGAATAGGACTTTTTTATTCAGGATACATCCCTAGAGATTCATCTGAATTGTCATCTGTATCAATAGTTTCTCTCCCCCCATGATTGATTGATTAATTAATTAATTATTGTTGTAAAATTCACATAATATGAAATCTATCCTCTTAGAAATTTTTTAAGTGTATAGGACAGTATTATTAACTATATGAACATTGTCGTACAACAGATCTCTGGAACTTTTTCATCATGCGTTACTGGAACTTTATATCCATTGGTCAGTAACTCCCAATTTTTCCCTCTCCCCAGCCTCTGGCAAGCACCATTCTACTTTCTGCTTCTATGAATTTGTCTACTTTAGATACCTCATATGAGTGGAATCATGCAGAGTTTGTTTTTCTGTGAATGACTTATTTCACAGAGTATTATGTCATCCATATGGTTGCATATGGCAATATTTCCTACTTTTTAAAGGCTGAATAATATTTCATTATATGTATACACACATTTTCATTATTTATTTATCCATTGATTGATATTTAAGTTGTTTCTAAATCTATGGTTATGGTGCTGCAATATACATGGGAATGCTAATCTTTCTTTGAGATCTTGTATTCAATTCTTTTGGACAAATACCAAAAAGTAGGATTGCTGGATCATACAGAGGTTATTTTTAGTTTTTTTGAGGAATGTCCATACTGTTTTCCATGGGGACTTCAACATATTACATTTCCACCAACAGTACCACCAATTTCCCTAACTCCTCATCAGCATTTGTTATTTTCTGTTGTTTCCTTTTTGATAATGACCGTCCTAACAGGTGTGAGGTGATATCTCATTGTGGTTTTGATTTATAATTCACTAATAATTAGTGGTGTTGAGCATCCTTTCATATGCCTTTTGGCCATTTGTATGTCTTTGAAGAAAAGTCTATATACATCCCTTGCTCGCTTTTAAATTGGGTTATTTGTGTTTTTGCTATTCAGTTGTAGGTGTTCCTTATATATTTTAGAGATTAACCCCTTGTCAGACACATGATTTGCAAATATTTTCTCCCATTCCATTGGCTACCTTTCACTATGTTGTTTCCTTCACGATACAAAACATTCCTGGTGTGATATAGTCCTACTTGTCAATTTTTGCTTTTGCTCCCTGTGCTTTTGGTGTTGTATCAAAGAAGTCATTGGCAAGACTAAGGTTGTAAAGCATTTTTTCCTATGTTTTCTTTTAGGAATTTTAGTTTCTAGTTTTACACTGAAGTCTTTAACTTATTTTATTTTTTGTGTATGGTATAAGATAAGGATCGAGTTCTATTCTTCTGTGTTTCAATATCCAGTTTTCCCAAAACCATTTGTTGAAGAGATTATCCTTTCCTTATTCCATAGTTTGATACCCTTGTTGAAGATTATTTGCTTATGTATGCATGCATTTATCTTTGGGCTCTCTATTCTGTTCCATTGGTTAATAGGTCTGTCTTTATGCAAGTACCATACCGTTTTAACTAATGTAGCTATGTGATATATTGCAAAGTCAGGAAGTATATGGCTTCCAGCTTTGTTCATATTTCAGAAGATTGTTTTGGCTTTGTAGTTCCATATGGATTTTAGGATTTTTTCCTATTTCTGCAAAAAATGTATTGGGACTTTGATAGGGATTACATTAATTTGAAGATCGTTTTGGGTATATTTGGACATTTTAACGTAAGTCTTCCAATCAATAAACACAAGATATCCTGGGGCGCCTGGGTGGCTCAGTTGGTTAAGCGACTGCCTTCGGCTCAGGTCATGATCCTGGAGTCCCTGGATCGAGTCCCATATCAGGCTCCCTGCTCAGCAGGGGGTCTGCTTCTCCCTCTGCCCTCTTCCCTCTCGTGCTCTCTGTCTCTCATTCTCTCTCTCTCAAAATAAAAATAAATAAATAAAATCTAAAAAAAAAAATAAATAAATAAACACAAGATATCTTTTCATTTAAGTGTGTCTTCTTTCATTTCTTTCTGCAATATTTTGTAGTTTTCAGTGTATACATCTTTCTCTTTAATTTTATTTTTAAATATTTGATCCTTTTTTGTTGCTATTGTAAATGGGATTTTTTTCTTGAATATTCTTTTTAGGATGTTTGCTGTTGGTGTATAGACAATAAAATAATAAGAGAAGGGTATTTCAATACTTCACTTTCAATAGCAGATAGAAAATCCAGACAGATGATCTTTTCAGTTCTGTCAATGTTTGCTTTGTATATTGATACTCTGAAGTTGGGAGAATATATATTTATAAATGATACAGCTTCATAGTCAACTGACACTTTTATAATTATACAATGTCCATACTTTTCTCTTGTAATCGTTTTTGACTTAAAAGCTACTTGCCTGATATAACTACGGCCACCCATGCTCTTTTTTGGTTACCATGCAGCATTTGCATGGAATATCTTTTCCACTCTTTCACTTTCAGGCTATGTTTCTCCTTCAATTAAAACTGGATCTTTTGTAGACAACATATAGTTGTATCTTGTTTTAAAATCCATTCAGCCACTCTATGTCTTTTGATTTGGGGTTTAATCAACTTACACTTAAAATAGTTTTTGATGGTGAAGGACTTACCATTGCCATTTTGTCACCTGAGGGAGAGGCTCCTGAATGGTCCTGGCCTCTCTGTGCTATACTGTGGGTCCTCTGGACCAGGAGCATGACACCCAGCTCTCCTATGTTCTTACTTCCCTGTGCATCCAGAGCATGCTGGGTTCTACCAATACTTTAAGACAGGAAAGACAAAAACCAGTGTGTTGGACAGCCCCTTACCCACCAGAAAGTTGGGATGTTGGATGTATGTTTCAGTCTTCTCTTTCTCTCCCCAGGGAGAAGCTGGAAGTTGGGATTTTTCCCCCCATCGTGCCACACTGAGCTGGGGGGGAGGGGAGAACTATGGGGAATGAATGTCATGAATTTTCTTAACAACTTTGATGTATCTGCTTTTGCACTTACCTGGGGTGCAGGAGCCTCTTCACTGGTTTCTGGATCTCTTACAAGGGAAATTGGCTCATGTATTAATTTTGAGTCTGTGTCTTCAAGGTGGGGAGGGAAGAGGAGGTGGTTCTAGGGCTTCCTGTTTTGCCATCTTGCTGACTGCATCCCAATTTTACCTTATTTTTAACCCAAAATGTCAGTGTGCTGTGATTTCTTGGAGGCTGGCAGAAGAAATGAGAGTCCTGAATCAGAGACATTGGGTTTTATTACTCATATTATAGCAAGCTGCCCAAGCATCAGCCGATTTGGTGCTAGTTCTCCAAGCTGCAATTCATACAGGATGACTTGAAGAAGGCCACGTAGTATCTGTATATGCACTGAGTTGTGTTACAGAAGAAGACAAATGAGCTTAGAAACTGTATCTCTCACACTGAATAGTAAGCATGCCTGCTGGCTGGTCCAGCGGGACACAGTCTTTGAAGTTTCTAAGAAAGCTTGCCTTTTGTTCAGGAGGGAGACACTATCTCTGTCTTCCAAAGCTGATTGTTATGCAAACATCCTTCAAAATATGGTTCAGAATAAGGGGAGTCAGGGCCTCTGCTCTAAAGATGTGCAGAAACACAAGAGACCCAGAGCGAATCATCTCCCGATGATATTAGCCAAAATAGACCATATGCTGTGCTATCAAGTACATCATAACAAAATTTGAAAGTTCGAAAATATTCTATAGGCTATTCTCTGGCCACAAAGGAATTAACCTAGAAATCAATAACAAAAGTAAAAATAGATAATCTGCCAAATGTTTGAAAACGAAAGTCTGCTCTTCTAAATTGTATGTAAGTCAAAGATGAATCATAATAGCAGTTAGAAAATGTTATTTTCATTTAGTTAAAAACATGAAAACTTGTGGAATGCAACTAAACAAAAGCTGAAAGGAAAATCACAGCATAAATTAATTAAGAAGAAATCCTAAAAAAATAATTATTTAAGCATCCTTCTCAAGGTCCAATAGAAACCATAGCAAATTAATGCTAAAATCAGAAGAAAAATAAATAATAAGCAACATATACCCACAAAATCCTGAAATCAAACAAATAGAAACAAACAGCAAATCAAAATGTCATTATTTGAAAAAATCTGTAGGACTGACGAACACTTCAGAAATACAAATTATGAAAAAGAGAACAGAAAAGAAACATACTTTACTAGTATAAAGAATACAAAGATGATATTACTATAGATTCATAGACTTAAAAAGATAAGTAAATGCCATTAAGTTGAAATTGACAAGTCTTGAAATACAAACTTACAAAAATTGACATAAAATGAAGCATAAAGTCTCAAAGCTCCTGTGTTTCTTAAAGAAATTGAATTCATAATTGAAACTACTCATATACTGCAATGCCTTACAAAAATGAGTGAAATGCTGCATATAACATGGGTAAATTTCTTTTTCTAAAAAAGATTTTATTTCTTTATTTGAGAGAGAGAGCATGAGCAGGGGTTCGGGGAAGGGAAGGGGCAGAGGGAGAAGTAGACTCTCTGCTGAGCAGAGAGCCCAATGTGGGGCTCGATTCCAGGACCCCGAGATCATGACCTGAGCCAAAGGCAGACACTTAACTGACTGAGCCACCCAGGCACCACTTACATGGGTAAATTTCACAATTACATAATGACAAGGAAAAAAAGCTAAATACCTAGCCATACAAAGTGTATGACACCATGTAAAGTTCAAAAACTGGCAAAACTAATCTATGGTGATAAAAGTAAATATGGTGGTTACTTTTGTGTATGGGGTAATGATTAGATAGGGGCATAAGAAAGGTTTCCAGGACGTGGCAATGTTCTTTATCTTGATCTGGTTGGTGTATGTGTATGATAATCTTATAAAATTTCATCATAGTACACATTTAAGATTTGCATTCTTGGGGCACCTGGGTAGCTCAGTCGGTTAAGTGTCCAACTCTTGGTTTCAGCTCAGTAGTGATCTGGGGGTCGTGGGATTGAGCTCCCCATCAGACTCTGCTCAGCACGGAGTCTGCTGAAGATTCTCTCTCTCCCTCTTCCTCTGCCCCTCCCCCCGATCATGCTCTCTCTCTCTCAAATAAATAAATAAACAAATAAATAAATAAATCTTAAAAAAAAAAAAAAGATTTGCATTCTTTCCTGTATGTATGCTTATTTCAATAAGCATTAAAGTCAAACAACAACCAGAAGAAATTGTGAAGAGAAAATAGTCTCATTTCTTGAAGGTAATGTCTGAGGTTGCCAAAACATTATCCTGCCCTTCTCTCTTTGTACTTTTTTACATCAACATTGCATTAGTCTGTTGGGGAAGATTAAAAATGGATAATCGTTATTAAAGTCTATGTGCAGGATTGGATTATGTCGGTAAGGAAATAAAAAACAAGTTTATTTTTAGTATTTAGGCCATTTAAATTCACTAGCTGACTTCAAGGAGGAGAAAAAAATCAGGGTTTATGAGGAGTCTCAGTGGGGAGTGTTTATATTAGACACTTAGCACTGCAGGATGCTGTGAGTTGGAAAACATAGGTAGATCCAATTAACAGATTCTGCGCTGTGGAAACTGAACCATATTAGGCTTTTGGACAGCTTTATGTGTGAATGTGAGAACATACTCATAAGAAATGCTATCGTTTTATCCCATATAACTTCACGAGAATTTTTGTATAGGCTAGGGATTTGTGGTAAAAAATAGAGATATGTTGGCTCCTCATTTGCAGAATTCACTAATAAATTCCTTGAGAACCCTTATTTAAGGGAATAAAACTGGTTCTGAAGGATGAGTAACCGCATACCTGCCTGTGTGAGACAAGGAAAGAGCACATACTCTTTCGCTACTACTCTCTATTCTAATGATTTGAACCCCTCCATACAATGGAAGGACGTACACTTATACCTCTGTCAAATTAACAGAGAATGTCGTACGTGATCAGCTGCTTTTTGATGAAACTTCCAGCCATCCATCTGACTTTTCTAAATAATGCATTGTTTTGAAAAGACTCATTCATAAGGGCAGACTATAGATTACTACAGAAGTGTACATTTTCAAAAAGAAATATAATCTATTCACAAGCCCCAGGGCTAAAATTTAACCAATGATCTCTTTAGAGATTAGTGGAATTTGGATTGGAAACTTAGTTTCTAGAAATTTATCCTGACATTTCTGACCTTATTGACTATATGGAATGTTTTGGAACAATGATTCTTAAATTGGTATTTGTAGGTCTCTAGAGAATCAGAGCAAATTCCAAAAAGATTACAAAAACCAAAGCAATGGAAACTTTAAGAACTCTTTGGTGGCACTCAGATCCATTAGCAAAACCTCCTACCATTACATTTGCTTTCTTTTCCCCCTTTGGCTAACATGTAACCAACATTCTTACTAATGCATATTTTCAGGACTAAAACATACCATTTTCCACAGGTTGTCAGTCAGGAAACCGAGTGATATGTGTGCATGTGTGTGTGTGTGTGTGTACACATACGTGTTAATATTTCTTTTTTTTTTAAGATTTTATTTATTTATTTGACAGAGAGAGACACAGCGAGAGAGGGAACACAAGCAGGGGGAGTGGGAGAGGGAGAAGCAGGCTTCCCGCCGAGCAGGGAGCCCGACGCGGGGCTCGATCCCAGGACCCTGGGATCATGACCTGAGCCGAAGGCAGACGCCCAACAACTGAGCCACCCAGGCGCCCCAATATTTCTTTTAAGTAGTGCTTCGTGTTTGGGTTGAGGACAAAAGGAGGATGCAAGCAGGAAAAAGATTAATGAGTAATTGGAAAAGTTGCTGGTACAAATATTGAAGAACCATTTTTCCAGAACTGTCATTCTTAGTAAATACATTTTGTGAAAATTCAAAATGTCAGAGCTTATGCAAATGAATAAAGCCTTTACTTATGATTTCTGGATCACATATCATATTCAGAGGGAAGTATTTCATTGGAAATTCAGTGAGTGCTGAGGTAGTCATATTTTCTTTCACTCTTCTATAATTCCATAGAAAATATTTGTATTCATATTATAAGTAAACATAAAGCAAAAATTATGAATGAGGCATTTAATTAAAAACAATTAAAAAGTGAAGTAATTTCTAGGAGGTATTCTTTGAAAGTAAATGTAAGGATCGGACTTCCGAAATATTTGCTTTGATGAGAGAAGCTAAGGTTTCCAGTGGAAAGTTGTCTACATTTTATTCCTTGGAATCACGAACACTTTCAGTAGGTGGTGTAGTAAGAGGTGAGTGATTAATGGGGAAAAAAAAAAGAAGAAGAAAAATACAGTAGCTACATGTGTTTTATTTCTCTAAAAAGGCAATTTTCCCAGCATTTCTCCACACTTAGCTGGAACATATATCCATTTTCAAAATACTATTCTCTTAGACGCTTTTTGATTTTTTGATTTCAGAATCCAAAGGAGTAAGTCATATTACCTAAGGAATCCTCTTTCTCCCTGCAAAAGAAGCTTATCTTAAAAACTGACAGTTTTTAAAATAATTTGGTCAGTGTCAAGATTATAAACCAAGTAACCTCAGGTTTGTTACTTATTCCAGAACAGGCCTGTGAACCAATTAAAAGTTTAAAGAGCTATTGAATCTGCAAATATCCAAAACACCTGAGATTCAACCTGCAGAAAGTAATTTTTTAGAGGGGAAATAATTGGAAAAATGTTCCATCTGCTACCGCCTGGTTTTTATTGGTTTAACATGTAGATTTCCATAGGCCTTTTGGAACACAGGGCACTTTTTTTTTTTTTTTTTTGAAAGCAGGAAGGTTTTGTTTGCCAGGTGAATATTTCAGAGCTCTCAAAGTGCTGATAGAAAACAGCTGTAGATTTGGATGGGAGCAGTCCGTTTGAGAGGTTATGATGAAATCACCGAGAGGGGCTTTCTGTGACAGCGTTGATTTATACATAACATTAGAGATGATTATATAATCTGTTGTCAACCATTGATTCTGCAATTGTCAACTTAGCGATTTTTAAGGAGGAAGGATGATGACACACGGTGAACCTTCTGATTTTGAAAAATATATACTGCCAAATAACACTGGCAAAGGAATTTTTAGTTTATTGCATACTGTTTGCAAAGGACAAAAATTGTAAAATTTTAACAATTCTTAAACTCTCTGAGGAACTCAGTAAACCAAATCTTACCTTAAAGGTTCACCATGACCACCTGATTATCACTCTTAGCACCCACTCTGGGTCACCCTTGCTCTTCTTTACTTTTTTTTTTCTTTTTCATTATGTAGTCTCCTTCTAAAACTCTATAGTTAATTTACTATGTTCATTATTTATTTTCAGTCTCCCACTACAAGATGGGGCAAGGATCTTTGTTGTGCTCACTGATGTAGCTTGTGCTTAGGATGATGTTTAGCATATAGTGATGCTCAGTAAATACTTGTTGAAATCAAAGCGACTTGTATATTTGTGTTGAGAGAGATAAATAGCATTTATGGAGCCAATCCTATGTGCCAGGTACTATGTGAAGTCTTTGTTTTAGTTCCATTTTTTCATTTATTTTTATTTTATTTTTTTTTAAAGATTTTATTTATTTTTTGACAGTGAGAGACAGCGAGAGAGGGAACACAAGCAGGGGGAGTGGGAGAGGGAGAAGCAGGCTTCCCGCTGAGCAAGGAGCCCGATGTGGGGCTCGATCCCAGGACCCTGGGATCATGACCTGAGCCGAAGGCAGACGCTTAACGACTGAGCCACCCAGGTGCCCCCCATTTTTTCATTTAACTCTCACAAATAACCTCATGAAGTAGACGTTGAACTAGAGACCACTACTGCCCCCTTTTAGAGATGAGAAGACCAAAGCTCAGTGAGTTGAAGTGAAGATTGAATGGCCATTGAGAAGCAGAATCAGGAATTGCACGAAAGTTTGTCCAATGCCAGAGTGGCTGCTTTTGAATTACCCACCTTTAGGTAATATTTCATTCTTTCCAGTGCTTGAATTTAAACAAATAAATGTCATTTCTAACTAGTCTTAGAGGACTTCCAAATTATAATGAGCAATTTTAGCAATCATTAACAAATTTCTCTGTGGAAAATTGGCATTCTATGGCAATAGAATTGTACCTTTGGCTTTTGTTTGCTGGTCTTGAGTCTGGGATGTTGGAAACTCTACTTGGGGAACACACACAGAGCTGGAAGGTTGTCACCGATTGTTTAGGTTTGGCCAGGATCACCTCTTTCAAAGACCAAGACCAGGAGAAATACAGGCTGGTGACTGCTGCTAGAGTCGCTGCAGAGTCCTTTTCTCAGAGTATAATGTAGTTCTGCTTCGGCAGACTGACATCAAATTCTCTCCAGTAATAGGCTAAGAATGGTCTTTTTTTTTTTTTTTTAAACTTCACAGTTATGTTGAATAGTTAGTAAAGAGAGACAAAAATGAAAGGGTCAGATTTGTTTGTGATCTAGGGTAGCACTGAGCGCTAATGTTTGCTCATTTTATGTTATAGGTAGCGTAGCTCTTAGGGCAAGTGAAATTAGAGAAAAGAATTCTTAATTTCAATTTTGATTTGCCCCTCAAACGCAGTTGACTCTAGACTTAATCAATCTTTACACTGAAAAGTGAGCAGATTTGTTAATAACTTATGAATTTGGTCAGTGTCAAGATTATAAACCAAGTAACGAAGGCAGTGAAATTAATTATAGAACAGCAAATCCAAGCAGGAGTGTGAATTGCCTGGTTGTAGACCTTGATTGTAACTTAGAGATCTTTACTTTCCTTTTGGATGTGTACTTAGATTTTTATTGTAGCAATCCAATCTACTTAATGGAAGATAAAATGTCTATTACGCTGTCATGCCAAAAAAACCTGACTAATACACATTAGCAAAAGTATTACATATATGCTAATAAGGCATGATTCAGTACCATAAACTGTGAAATCATATGTAAACAGGAATGTGCTGATCTCTTTTTTTTTCTGTTCTGATCTTTCTAAAAGAAAAGATACTCATACATTTGTAATGTCAATAACAATATAACAACTACTCTTTACAGAACTAGTTTTGGATATACTGTGAAGTTATGATGAATGACTAATAACTCTTCTTACATCAGACCAAAGGGGATTTTAAAAAATCCTTAATAACCTGCGTAGTAATTAAGACATAATTGGCTTCTGCCTATGGAAAAGATTCATAATAACTATCTTGAAGAAAGGCAATACTTAGCATTAGAGTGCATCTTAATTATTTCATTACATAGCATCGAGTAACTTTTAAGAATGGAAGGATATGAAGACTTTGTTGTGGTGTGGTCTACCAGGACATAGGACTACCGCACGAGTCATGTTTTACCTTTCACTTCTGGCTTTTCCTTTCTATGTGTGTGTGGGCTCTGAAACAGACAAGCCTCTGGTTGATTTTTAAATCATTTAAAATTATTTTTAAATGTATTTGATTTTTCATTTATAACTATTAATAAAAGTTTTCTATAACAATATCAATCTCATTCATGTTTAGATTTGTTTTTCATTTTTTTTTTTAGTAAAAAAGATGCAGTTTTCTAGCTAGGGCATAGGAAATGACCTAAATTCCTTAGAATGTCCAGGGAATATGTCCCTACTCATGAATGTTAAATAATGATCAGGAGCCATAGTCTAAACTGTGTAAAGCCTGTGTGATTACCCTTTGTGACTGTCTTCTAGCATTTCTTACACCCAGAAAGCTCTCTAGCTCAAACACATCCAAGATTGTTCCAGAGATTTTGGGACATGTTCTGAATACACAATGAGATGCTTATCAAGTATAGCCCCACCTCAACTGAAGCAAATGCAGAACTTTAGGACATTTGTGATGGCTTTAGGGCAGTAACATGGCAAAGGCTCAGGACTCAGTCAGAATTGGGTTTATGTACTAACTCAGCTACTTATGAGCAATGTGACTGTGAGCAAGTAACCCTCCTTTCCAAGACTTTGTTTCTTTACGTGTGTAACAGTAAGGATTACAGCAGTTACTCTTCTGTGTTATAAAGACGAAAATGAATGATGTCTTCATTGATTCATTCAAAACTACTTATTGAGGGCCTAACTTGTGTGGGTGGATGTTCTTCTAGGTTCCTGTGATGGGTGTAGTGTTGGACCTTCCCTTATGGATCTTCAAGCACAGTGCATTAAAGTACCGATTAGATAGAATAGTGTATCGTAAGTGTCTCGTAAATATTACCCATGGTGCATACCTTATGCCTTTAGACAGGTAAATAGTTTCATACACATCTAACAACCCAATGCTGTCACAGAATAGCTTCTTTCAGAATACAAACAAATGTAAAAGATAAAGGAAAACTTAACCTCGATAGAGGCAAAGGAGAGCCACAGCCGCTCAGGATATATAATATGATTAAATGTTAGAAATTGGGGAAAATGAGAAGAAGAGTGAAGTAGTTCAGTGTAGGCTTTTGATATATTTGCGTTAACCCTCCTCTGCTCTCTCTCTTCCCTCCCCATCCTCCACAGGCTTCAGAGACAAGGAATTCTATTTGTTCTGGTTCACTTCATGGCTATTCTAATAACCTGCAATTAGTTGGAAAGATAATTTTGAAATAAATCTGATGAACAGATTTACGTATAGGGCCTATTACACTCAAATCATAACCAGATGGAATTTCAAAATCTGATCAACTTGATGCATTGGCAGCAGGAGTGGAGTAAATATATCTGAATTGTGGAGCTATCACAAAAGATTTAGAGTGTCACCCTCACTAAAAAAGAGAGATGCCAAATGATATGAAACTCCAAAGAGAAATTTCAGGGAAAGGGTGAGATGTGGAGGTTTTGGAAGAATAGGAACGCAGATGCTCACTTTGGCTATTTTCCATAAAACAATAGAAAAAGGAGCCACAAGGACAAAAGACCATATATGACTTCTTGTTACTTGGGAGGAAAAAATACATATTCCTAAGACACGGAAGGAAAGAAAGAATTTCAGAACAAGCCAATGAATGAATAAAATATCTAATTAACTTTTTTTGGTTACTATTTCTTTAGCTATGGGTTTTGAATTGATATGGGTGGATATAGGCAGAAGTACACCTGAGGGAAGAATCAAGGAGAGTAGATCTAAAATATAATTATTATTCTTTGCAGTTTCGCCTACTCTTATGTTTTACTATCCTTCTCACTCATGCCTGGGTGTAATTAGTGTGTAGGAAAATAAAGGAATTAATTAATTAATCAATTAATTTTATTTTATTATATTAGTCACCATTCATTACATCTTTAGTTTTTGATGTAGTGTTCCATGATTCATTGTTTGTGTATAACACTCAGTGCTCCAGGCAATACGTGCCCTCCTTCATACCCATCACCGGGATAACCCACTTCCCCTCTAAAACCCTCAGTTTGTTTCTCAGAGTCCATAGTCTCTCATGGTTCGTCTTCCCCTCCAATTCCCCCCCTTCATTTTTCCCTTCCTACTACCTTTTTTGTTTTTGTTTTTTTAACATATAATGTGTTATTTGTTTCAGAGGTACAGGTCTCTGGAAAACAGTATGGAGATTCCTCAAAAAGTTGAAAATAAAGGAATTTTGATGCTGAAACAGACTCCAGTGATCACCAGTTTCAAAGTTCTTAGTGGTAAAGTAGAGATGGTCAAGGAAGTGAGTTGGTTTACCCAAGGTCACCCAGCAGAAAGTGGCAGAGCAGGAGTGTGGCTGTCTTCATAAGTACTCTTGGGTTTCTGTCTGCGAAATCAGTTTACTTATCATCATTGATTCTGAGGTTCAACTTCTGGGAAACTCAACCATTTGGTAATTTATGTTTTCTTAGAAAAGCATCCATTTCATTAAGAATTTCAAGCGAATTAGCATAGAATTGCATATACTTTTACCTATTAAATATTTGACCGTATTTATTTTTAATTATCTCATTTTAAGTTTGGGATATACTACTCATCATGTCTTGTGATTTGACTGGCCCTTAGGTTTTATGTTTGTATTTTTTAAATCAGCTTTAAAAAGCTATTTTAACATCCTTAACATACTTCTTCCTGCTTCCATCTTCATCATTTTATTTGTCTACTTTAGGTTTTTTTCCCCCTGACTTTGAATGTTTATTTCATTTATTCTTATTTTGCTGTTAATATTCAGAAAGCATTTAAGGGTATACATTTGCCACTGACTACAACTTTGGTTTCATCCCATATGTTTAAATAAGAGTCAGACACTTGTATTTATAATCTATCATTATTACATTTACTTATATATAGATGTCTTAAAAATAAGATAAAATTACTAAAAAAATAAAGATAATAAAAGTAAGTTAAAATTACTCACAAAATTTGTACCTTTATTAATGTATCCTGTTTTTGATATTTACTTTCTATTTTGCAACAGTATGTTTTTCTGTGTTTAAAGCTCACTAAATCATATTTCAAAAGAAAGTAACCTCCTTTGATTTATTTACTGCATTTTACCTACAGTTTTACTTAGTTTCATAACAACTTCGTCCCCTCTGTTTTCTTTTCAGTAGTATTTGTATAGTAAATTGTTGACCACCATTTTCAACACTTTAGGGTCCTTTTGAATTTGCAGTGAGTAGTCATTTGTACAGTGGGACATCATTATCTAACAATGTTTTGTTTGCTTTATCTTATCCAATAAATTTAAAAATTTTGCTAGTATACTTTTTTCCAAAACACTGATACCCTATGTATTTCTAATTTTCCCATCTAATCTTTCTTTTGAACTCCTTTTACCCCCAGAAAGGCAAGGCATTTCTATCCCCCAAACCTCCCACATATGATCTCTGGTCTTTTATTTATCTTTGTAATTCTAAAACTTTCCAATTTTTTTTTTTTTTTTAATGTCTGGGTTAAAACTTGGTTAGCGATGGCTCAAATCTCAAACACATGTTTTGTTTGGCACTCTTTGGTGCTTTTTTTGATAGTTGGATTCTGCGTATATTAAAAGAAATTGCGATGTTATGTATAGATTTCTGGCTTCTTGTGAAATTTGTTGATATGACCCATATTACATGGTAATGAAGCGAAGGAGCTGAGAAGCTTCTGCCATTTTGGGACAGTGGATACACCCTCTACTTCAGCATGGTCTCCACCACGCCTATTCATGAAAGCTGGACCTCTTTGCTTATCAGTCCTATTCCCCAAGCCCTGTGGTCTCTCTCTCTCTCTTTTTTAAAGATTTTATTTATTTATTTGACAGAGAGAGAGACAACGAGAGAGAGAACACAAACAGGGGGAGTGGGAGAGGGAGAAGCAGGCTTCCCACGGAGCAGGGAGCCCGATGCAGGGCTCGATCCCAGGACCCTGGGATCATGACCTGAGCTGAAGGCAGACGCTTAACGACTGAGCCACCCAGGCACCCCAAGCCCTGTGGTATCTTGAAATTGTGATCACTAATCTAGAGATTTCTACCTGGATTATTATTAAAATATTATTTATTTCATATAAGTTGTTTTTAGAAAAATTTTAAATTGTTCAAATTTATACATATACCATTAAACTATATTTAAGATTTACTGCCAGCTTTTTTAGGTGGTGACCTATTTTAAAATTATGTTTAGTTAATCTGTAGCTATTAAGATACTGTTTTTTTTTTTTTTTTCAAGCTACATATTAGCATTATGTCTTCAGAGTTCTTTCTTACTTGTAAATATCTTTCTTTCTTGTGGCCTGCACTTACAAAGGACAACTTGACCAGGTATGCCATTGGGGGATAATTTTTCCTGCTTCAAAACTCTAGAATTGGATCTGTTATTTTTCTGCCATTTACCGTTTGAAAGAAGGAAGGGTTAAATTGATTTTTATGAAATTAAAAAATGTTTGGGTGCTTTGTTATTTTTTCTTTACCATCCTAACTCCATTTTTTTCTAGATATACTACAGTATGCATCTCTAGGATTTTTTTATGCTCAAAGATTACTGAGCCTTTTGATCTTTATGTTGGGTCTTTTATTTAACACAGGAACATTGTATTTCATTAAATCTTTCATTTTTGCTTCTGCTTTAGACATTGTGCATTCTCCCATAGTAACTTCTATTAACTTCTGGTTGTATTTTCTATCTTTCATAATTATGAATTTTTACTTATTGCTTCTTTTCCTTGTGTTATTTTTCCTCTGGATTATTCAGAGGTTTATCTAGCTTGCTTTCCACGTAGGGATTTTATTTCTATTTTTTGTCAATTTTATTGTTTATTACCTTCAACATGTATTTTATTATTACCTCTGTGATCTTATCTCACTTTCATAATAGGTTGAGGATCTTTTAAAATGTCAGAGTTTTAATAAAAAAACAACAACAGCCTTTTGAGGATTTTTGCACCTGTTTCCCATGGGCCTCATCTTCATGTTTTTTGTGTTTTTCTTTTTTTTTTTTTTTAAAGATTTTTTATTTATTTGCGAGAGAGAGAATGAGAGACAGAGAGCATGAGAGGGAGGAGGGTCAGAGGGAGAAGCAGACTCCCCGCCAAGCAGGGAGCCCGATGCGGGACTCGATCCCGGGACTCCAGGATCATGACCCGAGCCGAAGGCAGTCGCTTAACCAACTGAGCCACCCAGGCGCCCTTTTTTGTGTTTTTCTGAGACTGCCCTATTTTCTCAACATTTTCCTGGCTGCTCAGTTAGTTAGTCTTCAGAAAGTGGTACTCTTTTTCTTATTCTTGCAATATTTTCTGAGACCCATATGATTTTCTTTTTCTCACTCTTACTTGAATGAGTAGAGCTCTTCCTCGGACAGGTTGTACTGCTCCTTTCCTTCCTTCCCTGATGCCACACACATTTATTCCAGCACAGTCATTGTGCTATTGTGCACAGCTCCTAGCCCACTCTTCAGACCATTCATAGCTTAGCCGGGTATAGTCATTAGATTGAAAAGCAATGGAATATACACAAATTATAATCACTGTGTCTTTGGCTTTTCCTGCCCTCTATAACCCTTAACTCAGGGGCTACATTTTCCAAAATGGCACCAAGTGCGGATCCCTCTTTGTCCAACCCATTTTACTTTCTTCTGACCTCTCTTTAAGCTTTAATTTCTAAAAGAATGAAGAAAGTAGTGTGTGTGTGTATGTGTGTGTGTGTGTGTGTTTGCGCATGCACGCGCATTAGTGATTGAGGTGAAGGGTAGGGTTAGATTTAGATTGAGTAAGGACGGCACTCTAGATTCATCAAAATGTGACATCTATTCAGTAGTGGGGCAAATACTTTATTTTCTTTTTGATAGGTATCTTGTGTAGTCTGATCCAGAGGGCAGAGCTTCAAAGGTGGCTAAATGGTCTTCCCACCTTCCTTTAAGTTTAATCCACCTGCTTTTTGGTACATAGAACTTCTTCTGAATTGTGGATTGACCGTCCTGATTTTCATTTTGGGTTTCATATTTTTCTAAGTCTTCATAGGCAATGTTTTGGGAACTTGGGAGAAGCTGCCTTCGGGACGACTAGCCTGTATTTTTTTTTTTTTTAATTTGAAAGTGTTCTCAAATGACACTTCAAATCAGCTTGATGAGTTGTTTATCATCCCATACAGATAGAAGAGCTAAGTAGAAAGAAGTGGAGGATGTTGCCAGATATAGACACAGTGAAAATAATGAAAGTTTTGATGTTACAGCAAGATAATTATGAATAACAGTGGGAACACAAAAGTACATTGAAAAATATTTGTAGGTATCTAAGTGGATTTTAAAATCAATCTGCCATTAAGAAAATTTTAAATTACATTGAAAATTCTTCCAAATGTGGTTATGTGATACACATAATACTTTGGTTATAAAAAGGAAAACTTGGGGTGCCTGGGTGGCTCAGTTGGTTAATAACGCGTCTGCCTTCAGCTCAGGTCACAATCTCAGGGTCCTGGGATGGAGTCCCGTATGGGGCTCCTTGCTCAGCGGGGAGTCTGCTTCTCTCTCTCCCTCTGCTCCACCCCCACTCGTGCTCACTCTCTCTCTCTCTCTCACTCACTCTCTCTCAAATAAATAAATAAAATCTTAAAAAAAATAAAAACAAATAAAAAGGAAAGCTTATTCAAAAAATTCTTGATACTTGAAAGGCTCAATTTTATTATCTAAAGTATTCACTTAAGGAGAATAGCCAGTTCCTCCATATTTTTCATCATATGAGATATTATCACACATTCTCTTGCATATACACGCATTAATACATGTTTGCCTTAGACTATTTGTTGTTGCACTTTAGTTTTGGAGGAACTATGACTGGTAATTAAGATCTATAATTAGAGATAAAAACATGACACCACTACCCAATAGAACAATGAGATTACATAAAATATGTTCCTTATTTAGTATATCCCCCTACCACCTGACAGCTTACTTTTTTTCTTTTTAGGATTTCCAGACAGCCTGAAGTCTGCTCAAAAAAACAAAACAAAACAAAACAAAAACCCCACAAAACCCCAAAACTAGTTTTTTTAAAGCTACGTGAAGATGTTCTGGCAGTTGCTGTGGTTTCCAACCACCCACTTCATGCCTCATCGTTTGAGGCTATCTAGCAGTGACTCTTTAAAAGTTATGATCTGTCTCATTTCAACTTGCTTTGCAAGAGCTGCCAGGGCTTCTTGCTTTCATCTATGCTATGCATATGGTCAAATATTTCATGGACAATCCAGACCCAAGCATTGCCACAGCATTCTTTTACCTGGGCTCTTCGACAACTATGTAGAGAATGGAATACTAAAGAACAACAATACCTCAGGAAGCTTCACACTGAGTTTTGAACCTACGTGACATCAACGCGACATCAAGGTCCAGGTTGCATTCAGTCATGCAAGGGATTGTATCTCAAGTCCCTTTGTGATGAAGATACTTTCCATGAAATACAATGGAAATCCATTTTTGCATATGCAGCCATCAGTTGTGTGTATGTGTGTATAGATAGAGATTGAGAGAGGGAAAAAAAAGAGAGGGAGAACTGAATGACGGGTGCCTAGATGGATTGGTCATGTTTCAACACTGGCCTGACGTTTTATTTTTTTATTAATCTCTCCTATGTATTTATTTATTTATTTAGTTAGTTAGTTAGTTAGTTCAGTTAGCCAACCCTGATATTTTAAAAAGATTAGTTTTTGAAATAACTAATGGACAATTCACCATTTCATAGAATTCGCAAGTACTGAATTACTAATATTCTATATTAATTCAAGTTATAAATATAAGAATCTAATTTAACTATAATATCTTACAATAAATTCCTCCTACTAATGGCAGCACATCATTTCCAGCCTCCTTCTATGATGCTGCAGCTGTAAATAAACCATAAACATAGCACCTTCATAGGTGTTCCATGCCAGATTTCATAGTCTTTTAGTGAAAAAAAATTGGACAGGATTTTACCTGATGTTATGTGCCTGCAAGCTATGATTCTTTGTCAAGAATTCATTATCTTTAGTGAAGATATAGGTATCCAAATAAATAAATACAATATAAACTATGTCAAGTTCAAAGAGGCCTCGAGGGTAGTTTTGTAAGAAGTAATTCCAAGATTCTGTCTAATTTATAACAAAGTAAGTAAAGATGATCTTTCATCAGAGGTATCAAGGTTGAAGAATTATATTTTGAGAAGAGAAATCTATCCTCCATATTTCCTTTCCTTTTTACTTGATTGCTTCAACAATAATATGATTCTACATTTACTGAGGATGATTTTGTTTATAACAATGCTTCAGAAAAGAACTGGAGACAAAGTCCTCAGTAAATTTGTTTGTATGGATTACAAGTAGATTAGAAGTACGTGTGTATTTTGGTTCTTTTAGAAGTACGTGTGTATTTTGGTTCTTTGACCACTGATTCACTCCTCAAGTGTCTTTTGGAAAGGGATAAATGCACATATATTTTCAAGAACCAGCAAACCTTGGGAATTAGGTCATCCTGAACATAAAATAAAAAGCAAATTAAGATAGTCCACCCTCAAGGTGATTCTGGAAGGCTTCTTTAGTAAAATAATGCTTTCAACATCCTGATAACTCAACCAGCAATCCACTATTAAAAAATAGTTTCAGTATTAAGAATCTTTTAAGAATGAAAACACCTCTAACATAGGAATTCAATCTAAAGTGGAACGAAAAAGAATGACCGTTCTTTATCTTTTGTGAACATCCTCTCACTCAAATGGTAGGTTATCAATCATGATATCTATTTCCTGCCACGGAATGGGGACTTGGTCTTTGCTGACTAATCATCATTCCATCCCACTGAATCTGGGGACTGTTTAGCTTGGTCAGATAATACAAGCAGAACCAATCAAGGCCCCTTTGAGGGAAAAGATATGCATGCTGAAAGAGAAAGGGTTTTTATCCTTCTGTGATTGTAGATATTAAGTATTATATAAAGTTATAGTTTCCCAGACCCATTTTTGCTCTTCATGGACAAAACCCACCTAAAAATAAATGATACATATGAAAAATAGGCGTGAGATTCCTAATGACATCATTGCAAATTCTGGATCCAGTTGTGTATAAAGATTATATAACCACTTGGATTTCTTAGTGAAAGCAGCCAATAAATGATCTTTTTGCTTAAGCTAGTTGATCAGGGGGGCACCTGGGTGGCTCAGTCATTAAGCATCTGCTTTTGGTTCAGGTCATGATCCCAGGGTCCTGGGATCAAGCCCCGCATTGGGCTCCTTGCTCAGCGGGAAGCCTGCTTCTCCCTCTCCCACTCCCCCTGCTTGTGTTCCCTCTCTCACTGTGTCTCTCTCTGTCAAATAAATAAATAAAATCTTAAAAAAAAAAAAAAAAGCTAGTTGATCAGGGTATTCCTTGTTTGAAAAGAAAAAAATTCTTGCTATTATAGGTATTTAATCCCCAAGAGTTAGCTAAATGCTAGCTCAGATCCAGAGTGTCCATGTCAGGAAGAGTTGGAGGGAGAGGTTATTATTGTCAGGGAGGGTATTTCCAGAGAGGCCACTGAATTGGGAACCCTGAAGAACTTAGGGTAGAAGATGGAGACACTCCTTGGATTCGGGGTACCAGAAGCAAGAGGAGACATGCAGCAAGGCAGGGTGAAAGGTGCGTAAATCTAATTTCGCTATAACCAACATGTTCTAGAAAGAGCTCCAGGTAAATCTTCTGTTTTGCTTTCACTGCATTTTAGACACTTTTCAAACAGTAAATGAGCCTTCATTGCTTGTGCATTTAGAGTTCTATATTTCTCTGACTTTTGAAAAGAGTAAAATCAGGAATGGAAAGAATGTCCACTGTGACACTGTATTCCAGAACTGTTGTTGTTTAAACTTCCCTGAAACTTAAGTGATTTTGGCAAAGCAATTGCATAAATTCTATTGGCTTTCTTGTTTCATAAAATGAAACCTTTAGTATCGCAATTGATTATTGACAGATTTCTTATACCTGAAGACATATTTAGATTGTAAAGCCCTTCAACAGAAAGTATTGTGTCTCTATAGTCCCAAAATAGCCTAATTTCAGTAATGAGAGTTACGTGTTACCCTCACATAAATTGTCACCTTTATCTTACAAATATTCTGAAGCCAAACTCACATTGGTGATACCTGCTAAGGAAAAACTACCTCTTGATTTCTTTCCCTGAAAACAATCTGGTGAAAACCAGAAAGGTAAATTTTTTTCTCTATTATAATAAATTCCAAAAAATATGTGTAGGCATTCAATATCTCGTTTTTATTACTCTGCACTATGTGTGGTGCCTCTAATTGGCTAGACAATAAGCACAATGCATTACTTCTTACAATGTCAATAAATGGGCAGACTGACTGAAGCAGGGGCTGAGATTTCAAAGGGAGTATTAGCATTTGTGGGAAAACTAACTGTGAGGGAGTGGAAGATAATTAAACCAGAGCTAATAACAACAGACTTGAATTTCAGAGGGCCA
Organism: Mirounga leonina; assembly: GCF_011800145.1. NCBI lineage: Eukaryota > Metazoa > Chordata > Mammalia > Carnivora > Phocidae > Mirounga > Mirounga leonina. The sequence goes on from NW_023270454.1 coordinate 29,441,081, forward strand.
CCTGGATAGCTTGTTCTCAGTCACTTTTTCTCATGTTTCATTTTCCTCATTTGAACAGGTCAACAGTCATTAAATTTTTTCATAACATCTGAGGCAAATCATTGCATTAATTCATTTGTAAGGTGTTTAGAAACCACATATTTTGGTTTTAGCATTTAAAACATTCAGCTTCCGCCATCTTTTTTCTTATCTTTTTTTTCTTTTTCCTTTCCTTTTCTTTTCTTTTTTGTTTCTTTTCCTTCTTCTCTTTTCAAAGATGAAATAGTCTGGGAATCATTAAGTGCCAAATGCTTTCATCAGGCCCATAAACAATACAAGATTCCATAGTAAATGCAGTTACTTCTCGGGAAGTTTCAACAAAACACGTTTTCACTCATTCAAAGCTAGGGGGAATAAATCTTGAGGTCTTTTAAGAAAGGCGCACTTTAGACCCAAAGAGGCTGACACAGTACTGGATTTCACACAAAAAGATCACAAAAGCTATCCTGCAGGCTCAGTAAATTCTGGAGGTTCTTGGAAGATTTGCTGTGTGTCTCAGCTTCGGAGCCATTCCTCTCTATCTCACTGTTTATCTCTTGACCTAGTAACTTGGATAAAATATGAAAGCAGAAAATAAGCTTTCGAGAAGTCACCTACTTTCAGTCAAAAAGAATAAGACCGAGGTCAGGTTAACATCTAAGGGAAAGGCCAAATTGTTACAGCAATTTTTCTCAATGTCTTACGATTTCAGTCTTATTTTTCTTCCTAATGAATATATTTCTATTCTGTATTTGTATTTGTGGCTTATTCTATATTGTGATAACCTTAGGCTTTGACATGCAAATTAATGCTCTTGAAAAAATTTACCTGCTGGGATATGACTTAATTATGGGTATGATTAGATAATCACAAAATCATAATCATACTCATAAAATCATAATAACTATAAAATTAGGAAGTAAATACCAGTAAACAAGTTACCCAGTATATATGCTGATGTGATTCACAGCAGAGAAAGGTACCTCCAGAAATGAATTCTCATTGACATTCCTTTCTAGCTAGTTGAGACCAAAAGCTCTACTGAGTCTCTGTTGATGGAGTCTCTATTCATCTCCTTAATTCACAAGAATAATAACGTGAGACTAATAAAAATACGATTGTGGGCAGCACAGATGGAAGGCCAGTAGTTTTCACCATATTATAACCCAAAGACCACCTGTCTCAATAAAACATGGGGTACTTGTTGAAAATTTAGATTTCTTGTCATCATTTTGAACCATTTGATTTGATGTCTCTGGTGGTTGGTGCCAGGAATCTGTATTTAATAGGGTTTCCTGATGCGATTCTGATTGTTCTTAAGGTTTAAGAGCTACTGGTGTATTTGGGGGATAGAGTTATCAAGTTTGGTGGGAACTACCACACCACTTTATGTTTTAATTTTCTATTTAAATTCCAGTTAGTTAACCTTACAGTATAATATTAGTTTCAGGTGTACAATTTAGTGATTCAACACTTCCATACACTTACATTCTACTCACATACACTCACATGCACTTACTCGGTGCTCATCACAAGTGCCCTCCTTCATCCCCATCACCTATTTCCCCCCCAGAATTACCACCTCTTTGAGCTGAGGAAGGATTGATTCAGAGTGCAGCTTGTCTTAAAGAGCCATGGTTCAGTCACTTATTCAGACATGTCCTTGAATGGTAGCTCTGGATTTCTACGGTAGCAAGGTGAACCTACGAGGCACTAGCCCAGAAAAGGACGCCAGGGACTATGCCCACAGTCATTTCTCAGAAGTGCTTTGGATCCTTTCTTCTCTCAGGGATAAGTTGGTGGCAAGTAGAGCAGAGGCTGATCTCCATAGTCAGGAAGCCCCAGAACACATAGAAACTGAGAGTCTAGGAAGATAAATATTCAGGACTGTTCCCTAAATAGTCTTACCAAAAGATACAAACATGATATATCCAACTGAAGAATATGTGATTGAGATTAATGGTCTGGGTTGAAGCCAAGAAAATCTCAGAGGTTAGCTGAGGACATAAAGAAATTCATTATTCAATGTTTTACCACCAGACCAGACATATAAAACAAGAATTCTTCATAGAAGTGTTAGTGTATTGAACTAGTTTAATGTTTAAATTTAATTCAATCTGTAACTATTTGTAGGAAATAACTAGCCTGTTTCAGGCAAAGACTTGGTGTTAAGGGAAATGTAACTGCAAGTTTATTAATTAAAAACCACCTGTGAAGGAATTTCACCAAATATGTGTGGACATGTGGGGAGGGAAGGGGCAGAAGGAAGGCGTGAGGAGAGTTTGTGCTTTGGGAGGGAGTAGATGTTGAAAGAAAAGGTCTGTAAATTGTAATTTACATTCATTACGAGACTTTGCCAGAACTTGAAGCTCTGTATTTAAAAAAACATTTTTATTTGAAAATCCATTGCCATTTATCCGGTTATTGCTTTACTTTATTATTATTACCCTTATTATTATTTTTTTTTATAATGAATACCTACTTCACTGGTTGTTGATTCCATTCTTGGCTATAAAATGTTTTGGTTTGCTTTTCTAATGTGTCAACCTCAGGAAAGGTGCTCACCAAGTATCTGATAATGAGTTATCGGGTCATTTATATTGAAGATTATTTCTGTCACACTCTAGGAAATAGACATTCTGTGGAATTCAAATGACCATACTGTCCCAGTGCAACCAGACTTGAATGGTTAATATGGAACAGAGACCATATTAAAAAGTACTATTAGAAGGAGATAATGTGCATGCAGGAGCTACATACTTGCAGTATCAGTAAGAAGGTGCTTCTCCACTAAATGGGATCATAACTGAACCTCCATCTCAAGTTTGTTGTAAGTTTTAAGAACAGAAAACAAATGCTCCCTCACTTTCTTCTTTCCTGTGTCTGAATTTTCTTGTTTATAACTCTGTTTTATGATTCTCAATGTGGTGGCTGGTATCAAGCGCTAGACCAGGAGCCAGGGGACCTGATAAAAATTACCTGCATGATTGTGGTCTAGTCATTCAATTGCTTCAGGTTTGAGTTGACTTCGCTTTTAAAGAAGGAAGATTCCGTGAGCGCTGTGAAGTGTGCAAGACTGTTGAATCACAGATCTGTACCTCTGAAGCAAATAATACATTATATGTTAATAATAATAAGAAGAAGAAGAAGAAGAAGAAGAAGAAGAAGAAGAAGAAAGAAGAAGAAAGAAGAAGAAAGAAGAAGAAAGAAGAAGAAGAAGAAGAGGAAGAAGATAGCAGGAGGGGAAGAATGAAGGGGGGGAAATCGGAGGGGTAGACGAACCATGAGAGACGATGGACTCTGAAAAACAAACTGAGGGTTCTAGAGGGGAGGGGGGGTGGGAGGATGGGTTAGCCTGGTGATGGGTATTAAAGAGGGCACGTTCTGCATGGAGCACTGGGTGTTATATGCAAACAATGTATCATGGAACACTGCATCAAAAACTAATGATGTAACGTATGGTGATTAACATAACATAATCAAAAAAATAACTTAAAAAAAAAGAAGATTCAAATGACTCCTACTAAACTAAACAAGACCTTGCTGAGTAGCAGCAGATCATTAAAATGAAAAGGCAAAACACTTCCTTCAGGGAAACTGAAGGCTACTAGAAGAGGTAAGCATAAAATAAATGTGGCAAGGGTGCCTCTTGAGGAATATTATATCTTTTGGAACTGAAATTAAGTAGATTCAATGCCTTCATTGCATACCCTATGGGAAATCTACTGCTTCTCATATTTTTGAAAATTTCTGGGACATATAACAACATGGTCAGTTGGGGCTTCAGCTTTGGGGTCTGAGTTCCTATTCCTGCTGAACACTTGATTTCACTTAAATTTAGTCTACTGTGTCAGGGCTAGACATGGAACTCAAGCCCTTTCCTTCCAGAGACTAGGCAGCCAAACATAGAGGTGGTTTGATGACAATCTCTATGCTTAGGATTGAAGTCTGGTTGTAATACTTATTACCTATGTAGATTGGCCAAGTACCTTAGCCTCAGTTTTCCCATTTGTAAGATGGGGTAATGATTGTTTTCATTCATAGTGTTTTGTGAAAAGCACATGTGATCATGTGATCATTTAGGCAGATACTAATCATAGAGTGTGACACATTATAAATTCTCAATATATTGTTGGCTATCATCTTTACAAGTCCTTTACACTGGCATCTGTGTGTATAGCACTGACTCTGGAGGCCAGAGTACATTGGGGGGATTTATTTTATTGCAGAAATAGAAATTCTTGTCTATTAGATATCCTTATTTGCTAAGTGTACATCTGCTGAAAAATTTTTTTCACTATGCTACAAAAGTACATTGTAATACATGGCAATAAGTGCAATATTACAAGATAGAAAGACGGAGAAGGAGAAGTGACTAACTCTGTCTTGGGAAAGGGGAAGTGGAAGGATTCAGGTGATATTTGAATTGGGTTTTGATGGGCCAATAGGAGCCTATTGGTCAACAAGTTACAAGAGAGCATTACAAGTCATGGTAGAGAAATGTACAAGTGCTGTAATTTTCCATTCCCTTAATAATTTCATAGAATATTTATTTGGCATCTGGTACATTAAAAACATTACCTTAGCAGCTGGGGTTATAGAAGACAAAAGCCAATGTAAAGGTAAACATCGAGAGGGTGCACTGTTTCATAAGGATAGATGTCAGGTTGCCTGAGAGTGCATAGCAGGAGATCCTAACAAGGTTAGGATCACAAGGTTCACAAGGTCTGATGTCACATTTCCCTGAGGATGTTACATTTCCCTGAGGATGTCACATGCTCACAGTCGGTCCCTCAGTCAATCTCCTCAGGCCTTACTTTCAAAATATCCAGAATCTAGCAATGTCTCCCTACCAGCACTACCACCACCTGCTGCAAGTGACCATCATCTCTTGCATGGATCATTGCAAAAGTCTCCTGACTATCATCACTTGTCCCCTTCCTACCTACAATCTGTTCCCAATACAGCAGTCCGAATGACCCTAGTGAAACCTGGAGTCAGTTTATGACACTGCTTAACTCAAAACCCTCCGATGACTCCTATCTTGCTCAAAGTAGAGGCAGAGTGTTTATGATGTCTGTCAGGGACTTTCACAGGCCACCTGGTCCTGTTGTCTCTCTGGGTAGCCCCCTGATGCTCCTCCCTCCCTTGCCCCTTTGCTCCAGCCATTCTGGCATCCTTGCTAGCCCTCAAACCTGCCAAACATGCTTCCTCCTCAGAGCTTTTTTTTCTTTCTTTTTAAGATTTATTTACTTATTTTTTTTAGTGGAGGGGAGAGCTAGAGGGAGAGAGAGAGACAATGGGAGATGGGCAGAGGGAGAGAGAGGAGCCTGACCCGGGGCTCGATCTCACGACCCTGAGATCATGACCTGAGCCCAAATCAAGAGTCAGGCACTTAACTGACTGTGCCACCTAGGTTCCCCTCAGGGTCTTTCTGATTATTGTTCTGTCTGGACTATTCTTCACCCAGATCCACACCTGACTCACCTTGCATCTCCTTCAGATGTTTTCTTAAATGTCATTGAAAAGCTATACTTTGGCCACACTCTATGAGCCACCACCACTATCTCAGGACTCCATGTCTCCTCACTCTGAATTATTGCTGTCCATAGCACTGATTGCCATCTGACATACTTCATATTATTTGTCTATTTATTGCCTATGTCCTTTTCCTAGGATGTGGACCCCAGGAGCTTACTGATGTAATACCCGTGTCTCTAATGGTGCTGGGTACTTAGTAGGCCTTCCCTAAATGTTTGCAGAGTGAATGGATAATACATGAGATGTACTTGGTAAGTAGGCTTTAGATATAAGTGAGAAGGAGGGTTACTTGTTCCAGGAAGAAGGAACAGCAAGTTCATTGGCTCAGACGTGGAAAAGGCAGAGTGAACCGGAAGGAAGCAAAGAAGTTTGATGTGGATGGAGTAGAGAAAGCAGAGGAAAGCAGAGCTAGGTGATCTTTTGTTTTCCTCTACAGTTCTACCATAATGATAAAAAATGGGATATATGGACATTTCAGACTCTGTGATGCAAAGAGAAGGTGCATCAGGATTATCAAATGACTAAGTTAAAGCTACAAAGTAGAATACTGTGCTTGTAAGGAGATTCTGTGCTGATGTTGTAGATTGGATGAACTTTCCTGGAATAATTTGATATTTTTATTTGATGGAGAACACTCTTGGGGACACATCTTTTAGGCTGCTGAGATGGAAAATGTGACTTTCTTCATCTTTTTTTCTTCTGTCCAATTTTAGAGACTGTCTTTCTTTGCAAGACATTTTTGAAATATTTCAAAATATTATAGTTTCTTTCCTTGGCTGTGAGGTTCTCTCTTTGGCTGTTTCTCTCCTGCAGCCTGAGGAGTTTCCTCCTGGTGGATAGCCGCCTGGACTGAGTGATGAGGGCATCTCATCTGATCTGGGGGCCAGAGCCCTGCCAGGGAATCGTGGACCTGGGGCTTAGGTTGGCCACTGTTACCCCCAACAAGAGATGAAAAGTTCACTTTTGAAAAACACACATGGTGGAAAAAAAAGTTCTTTTTTTAAACATGGGAATGACACATTTAAGAAAATACATTCTCCCAAATGAGAACTCTGCTGAAATGTTTGAACTCGGGGGAAAAACAAATGTATGCATTTACTTAGGAAGCTAGGGAGTGTTGCTAAAATAAGGTATGCTGAAAACTTTTGAGTTCCATCATATTATTAGTTGTCAAAATGCTTCTTGGCTCCTTAAGCTGAAATCATTTCTTCATGAAGAAAAAAAAATTCTTTGACTTGCAGCTACTTACAGTCTAGCCAAGAAGAGCTAGAGGGAACAAGGAAGTGAACATCAAGTGCTGATCTGTGTAAGTTTGCGCCTTACCTGTGTGGTTGCTGCTGCTGGTAGGGGGGTACCTGTGGAAGACAATATCCTTGGGCAGGGACAAGGCCAGGGTATAGTAAACTGAAATCTGGCTTTAGGGTGGGGGTGCACTTTTGTTCAATGTGCCTTCACTCAAGGATGTGGCAAACCTGAGCTCCCTTCTGACAGATTTGCTATGATAAAAAAATCAGGAATTGCTTCGGGGACACAGCATCAGAATATGCTGGATGTTTGTGGGCTGTTGGGTAGAGTTCTCAGCTTTGAAATCCATATATGTGGAGAATAAGGCCCGCCCATAATGTGAGGGCATCTTTCTGGGCAAGTCGGACAGTTCTGGAACGAACTCTAAGACTAGCAGAGAGTAACATTGTAAAGCGGAAAAACAAATTAGGTCCTTAGGTTTGGGGGTGGGGTGGGAGAGGTTCATTTGAATTACAACATGACGAAGTACAGAAGAGCTGATCTTTTGGAGAAAATCGCCAGTCATTGCAAGTGAATGTCATGATCAAATATCCATCTTATTTATTTTTATTTCACAAACTATTCAAGGACAAGACAGGTAACTGGGCTGAGAGGTACAGAATAACCTGGTCCACTCTCCAGAAGAATAATTTCATATCCCTCTTCTTACAGCATAACAATTTAAGAAATACTCTGTAAAGCTGCTGTATGTAAGTTAAGGGCTGTATATAAAGTAAAAAAAAAGTAATGAAGAAAAAAGTGATAACACGAGTAATAAGGAGGAGTGGGGGAGAAAAGTGTCTGATTTTTACCCTTCATAGCAGTGAGTCGGATAAAATTCGGAGTTTGCGGACTAAGCTTGAGAGGCGAAATCTAATTATGTGGTTATATGGAAACCATAACACGAAAGAACAAACACTAAAGTGCTTGTAGACTGTTAAAGTTGCATCTAGAAATCAAGGTGGAGAATGAATTGGAGAAAGGAAGAGGAGTCCCGAGCCCGAGAGTTAGTTTGGAGGCAATGGAAATAAGACAAGTTACAGATGAAGAGAGCTTGGTCTGCGGGAGTGTCACGGGAATCAAAAGGCAGAGGCAGGTAATGGGGAAATCACGAAGAGGAACATTTTACTGAAGTATGCGGGCCAGAAAACCAGGTCATGGAGATGGTCATCCATACAAACGATGATAAGGCTCTGATGTGAGGGAAATAGAGGGGGGATGGGGTGAGGGGAGAATAACAAACTTTCAGTCTCATTGCAAACATGTTACTGAATCTAAAGAAGTGACCTATAGTCCAAAGGATGCAAAAGGATGGAGGAAGGGGGCGCCTGGGTGGCTCAGTTGGTTAAGCGACTGCCTTCGGCTCAGGTCATGATCCTGGGGTCCCTGGATCAAGTCCCGCATCGGGCTCCCTGCTCGGCGGGGAGTCTGCTTCTCCCTCTGACCCTCCTCCCTCTCATGCTCTCTGTCTCTCATTCTCTCTGTCTCAAATAAATAAATAAAATCTTAAAAAAAAAAAAAAAGATGGAGGAGGGTGATGAAGATTCAAAGCTAGCACCTGGAGCTAAAAACAGGAAGTGGGGACTAAGGAAAGTGCTGACCCTTTCACTTATGTCTCAGAGAGAAGACAGTGACAGATAACAGGGCTTCCATTTGAAAGTTCTGGGAAAACCAGTCTTTCTTGGGCCATCTAGAGAAATAAAGTAGAAGATGCTTATAAAGTAGTACTCAGGGTTTCTTGAAATCATAAGATTGGAGTGGAAAGAGAGGCTCGTTAAAAGTGTCTGGAAATGGGAACAGGGCTGAGAGAGGGTGGAGAAGAGCTGGATTAATCTGGAATGAGAGCAGTGCACAGGACTGCATGTGATACATATGAATTAGGAAGTGGAAAACTCTATGTGCAATCCAAACACAATCCTAATATTTTGTTAGTAATGTTTTACACATATATACAACCCTCACTTACGTTTAACATTATTCATGGATTATTCATGTCATTTCCTGATTTGAAGTTCTTAATATTCTTACATTTAATTTTGCAATATTTTTTTTCACTTAATTTCCCTAGGCTTTAGGAGGGAGAGAGAGAGAGAGAGCAAGCTCACAGCAAGCTCACAAGCTCATGCATGCAAATATGCACCATAACTACCCTAAGAAATGATTCTGTGACTTTTTAGACTGGTAGACAGACATGTTTTATTGGTATACTCAAGTCACTTTTCTTTAAATTCCATAGATTAATGAATAAAAACACCTAAGAGCTTTTTACTGACTTCAGATATGTTTCCTTTCCTTATTGGAATTCAAATCATCCCAAGTTGATCTGGCCCCATTTGACTTACATGAACAAAAAGAAAAATCTTATTTTTTTTCTTATAACTGGAGAAACATTTCTTCTATTTTTCACATAACTCACGAATAGCTAGGTGGATTTTGCTTAAGCCTTCAAAAGAATTTCCATTTTAGACTAGACACTAATGTGGAAAATTTGAGGCCAAATGATTCAACTTAAAGTCTTATAACTAGGAGAAAGAGTGACAGAAAGAAAGACAGACAGAGAGGGAGACCGAGACACAAAGCAGAGAGAGATAAGAGACAGAGGGGAAGAGAGAAGGAGGGAGTAAGGAATGAGACAGAGACAAAGAAAGATTACTTATAAATTATTGGAATACTTTTCTGGATCATTCCTCTACATGCTTATACATGTACATGTGTGTATATATTGATTTTTTTACTAATTTTAAAATGAAATTTTTAAAATTTTACTTTCCCATTCTATGTAGTACTTACAGTACATACGTAAGCACTATTTGTCTAATGCATAATACATATTTTTAATTTTAGTTGAATAATTATTTTTGCTTATGGAAATCATACAGGTTAATATTTCCTCTGGATTATATAATTTAAATGCAACTTTTATATATTACGAAGAAATGCAGAAGATGCTCCATGAATATATGTTAGTTCAGCACTAAACATTTATTAAATGTCGGGAGGGACGGGAGGCAAAAACACAAAGACCAGACTCACCAGACACAATTTCTTCTGCGTGTAGAACTCCCATGGACTTCAAAGGTTTCCCTGCTCAAAAACCAGGCTCAGTACGGGGGAGGGAATGAATATCTGTCTCCAATTGCCAGTTGCGGAGACTCAGCCAATTTCTACAAACTTGGAAGTTGTCCCCTTTGATTTTTTATCAGTGAAAAATGTCTGGAATGACTGGAGACACTTCTAAAGTTTTTCACTTTTTTACATTTGTATAGACTAAAATATATTAGAAAACTTGGATTTTCATGAAATACCTCCCAATTATAATGCATAGACTTAAAGTGTTAATTTCTGTATTTTCTCCAGGGACAACTAAACTTTTTTTAAAATTATTATTTCTGTACATTTATTGGAATCATATCATTTTAGGCTTGGGAAGCTTTTGTCAATTATAGTGTAGAGTTAATTTTTTTTTATAGGAAGATGCTCTGAGGGGTTTTTCACACTTAGTTCCTTCTTCCTGCCCAGGGTATGATGTGTTTCCTGACTGACATCTGCTTTTCTCTGGTGAAATAGGAGTCTCCAAATGTCCTTACCAATTGCTTTCCTTGCATTTTCGGCCAGTTACTTGGCCACATTAAGAAAAGAAAGATGAATTTGGGCTACAGTCCATAGAGAACGATGTTCACCTTGATGGAAACCATCACCAAAGCAGTATAGAACAACCTCGCATGCATTCTCCTTTGTTCTTTTGAACAAACATACTTATAAAAGGACAAAAAAAAAAAAAAAATCTAAATGGTAAACCCAAGCAATCCTAAACAGACAACGAGAATAAATTTATAAATTTACATCATTATTGCTAAGTGGTTGTCTTATCATTGACTGTCAAATTGGTGGCTGAAACGTGCTTGAGGGAAAGTTTTCAGAGTGATTTGTCAATAACACAGTGAAATGTGTCTTGCCGTCTTTTATTGTAAAGTGCTATTGCATGTATGCTTGCAGGTGTGTGTTTGTGTGTAAGGTTCAGAATAACTTAACAGTGGATCCGTGGTGATGGTTTTTGCAGAAGCAAATTATCTCTCTTGCTGTGAACCCTAGAACCTAGTATCATGCAAAAACAATGCATAGACATATGAAGCAGATATATGTCTCTATTTTTCATATGCCAAAACAATTTTGAGGAACACAATGAACTATTTATTAGTTTAGTCCACATATTGCAAAACAGCCATCTTACTTCATTTTTGTCCCTTGTGGATAGGATTTCTTTTTCTAATCTGCATATAATGTGAATTTTTTTTTTTTTTGTGGGCACAGTTTGGTAGGGTTTCACTGCTCCTTCTTTTGTAGCTGACAGCTGCAGTGACTACACACATCTGCCGTATTGATGTCAAGTGGTACACAGTCATTTTTCATAACAGCTGCGGTTGGCAGATCATTTTAACTATCTTGGGGATGAATGGAATATAAATGTTCATTGCACAAAGTATACAAAGCTGGGTTTATTGGATTTGCCACTGTTTCTTATCAACATACTCTGTTTTCTTTCTAGTACTGTGATGCTAAAAATTTGGTTACAATAGAAACAACAAATTATTTCTCATCTAATGATCCAAGTACTTAAGAATGCTGAAATGTTGTTGGTGTGACAAATCAATGCCAGAAAAAAAAGTTTTGTTGAAAGAATAGTTTTTGTGTATAGTGCCTACTTGAAATATATCACAGTCTAAATTTAAAACATATGTATATACACATACAACTAAAATTATATTTATTATATACAGCATAATACATAAAAATATACAAAATAATGAATTGAGTACATTGGTTAAATTTTAGTGTTATGTAATAAGCCTAACATTGCTTTAATATTATCTGTAAGTCTCTCTCTCCCTCCCTCCACCTTCTCTCTCTTTCTCTCTCTCTCTTTTAGACCAAATGCCACTTCTCCTAAAGTACCATCATAGGATATTACATCTCCTTTGGCTCTGTGTGTTTCATCAGCGTTTTGTTTCTACAAAATAAATGCTTTTGAACAAACTGAAGAGAAAGAGGATTTCACGTTAACATGGAAATGTATTAAAACACACACATACACACCTATAGGATTTGTATATGAATCAGTATATGTGTTCACTGTGCTTAGAACTAAAGAAGGCATCTTAAGTGAGAGGAAATTACTAGTTATGCAGAAGAATTACAAAGATGTAAAAATATTTGGGGGTAATTATCAACCAGGGAAGGATTGTTGGCCTGTAGTTACATGGTTTGGCGCTGTACGATTCTTCTTTTCACCATTTATCATCCTTTGTCTGACATCAAAATCAATCATTAATTTGTGAACACATCTTCATAGGTAGAAATCCCTAGTACTTAGAATATTTTGCAACCTGCACATTAGTCACACACAGGAAAGAGAGAACCTTGATGACAGGGTGCTGCCAGTTTTAATTTGTTTCATATCCATTCTACCAGAATAGAGTCTTGGAACCCACATGAAAGTCATACCTGTCAACTTTTGCTTGGGAACACACGCATTAATAAAGGTCATGCGGTTCAAGGTTGCCTCTTGTTTTCTCTGTGTAACCATTCTCCTTTTAGTGATCTTCTCCAATTCCATGGCTTTAAATGCTATCTGTATTCACTGATGACTCAGATGCCTATCTCCAACCCAGATTTTCCTTTTTTTTTTTTTTTTTTTAAGATTTTATTTATTTATTTGAGAGAGAGAGCACGAGCAGGAGGGAGAAGCAGACTCCCTGCCAAGCCGGGAGCCTGACCCAGGGCTCAATCCCAGGACCCCGAGATCATGACCTGAGCTGAAGGCAGATGCTTAACAGACTGAGCCACCCAGGCACCCCTCAGATTTTCCTTTCAACTCCAGACTCATTGGTCCAATCACTTAGGAGATTTCTCCTCACCCCCCCTACCTTGGGTGTCTAATCTAAGTGTTCAATTTCTTCACCTATCCTACTATTCCTATGGTATTTCTTACCCAAAAAGAAAAAAAAAAAGTTAACTTTATTTTGCTTGTTGCTTGGGCAAAACGATTTGAGTTATTTTTTATTCCTTTTTTATTTGCATACCTCTCATTCAATCCACCAGCAAATCTTGTTAGCTTTTCTATCAAAATATATATTCAGCGTCAAATCATTTCCCAGCTCGTGCATCCTCCCACTAGTCTCTCTTCCCGGAATGATTTCAATGGCTTCCCAAATGAGCTTTCTCTTTTCATCCCCCTACGGTATAGTCTCAACACAGCAGTAAGATATTAGAAAAGTTTGAAAAAACTTGAGTCAGACTCTGCCACTCCTTGGCTTTAAACCTTATAATAACTTCCTATTTCATCTTGAGTAAAAGCCATGTTCTTACTGAGAACTCCCAGTTCTTGCATGACCTCATTCTTTATTCCTCTCAAAACTCATCTTTTAAAGTTTCTCTTGCCACACTGACTTCTTGCTGTTCCTCAGACATGCTGGGCCTATTTCTGCCTTACAGTCTTTTCATTTGCTCTCCTTCTGCCTGGAATATTCTTTATTCCAGTCATGAATAGATCGATGCATGACTAACTTACTCATTTCTTTAGGCTTCCACAAGGCAAGGTTTTCTCTGGCCCTTCTATCTAAATTATCCCCATCTCCACTATCACACTCTATCTTCTTACCTGACTTTAATCTTTTTAAGACATCTTTTTTTATCACTATCTAGTATTATATAGTGTGTACTTTTTTCACCTAAATAAAAGTCTGGGTTGTTTTGTTCTCTAATATAACTTCAGAGGCGAGAAGAGTGCATGGCATGCAGTAGGAGCTCAATAAATATTTGTTGACTTGATTGAATATATTGATTTCATGTCACTTGTAAAGTCTCATTGAATACTAAATGTATTCAAGGGACTGCTGGTATTCAAAAGATTGCTATTAGAATAAGAAGAAATAAATAGCTTTTTCAACACCTTTTACAGTAGAACGGATGTAGACTTTTTCTTTCCAATAAAGACAATAGTAGTATTAATTCAATCAACACTTCTTGTTTGCAAAGAAAAATTTTCTGTATAGAAGGAAGAGGCAACATGACCTCTAAAAAATTCCTCCCCCTTCCCCTGAATACACAAAAGGATATATATATTTTTAGAATCAAATGTTTTAAAATACTGAGAAGAATCAATATATTCCTACATATTCGTGGGTTAGTTTCTTATTAATATAAGTTAGTCTATGATTATTTTATCAAATACATTATTTTAAATTAAGATCATAAAGGAACACCTTCATAGAATGAATGAGAAAGAAGAATAAACATATCAGAATATTATAAGGGTTAAGATAACTGTATTTTAATTTTTAAAATATTTTATAACCAAAATACATGGATTTTTTCCTCTCATTTCTCTGCCATCGGCAATTTCTGAGAAAAATCCAGGAATGAAATAACTCTGAAGTGTGAGGTCACAGTAACCTGATTTAATGCAGAAGATGAGCAATCCAATATAAGACTTTTATTTGACGATCCAAATTCTGTTTTCAGATCAGAAAGATTCTTTCCTTTTCAGACACCTTCATATGCACGCCATGGGATATTTTGGATTTTGTTGCAGACTGATGTAACTATTGTTGGGCAAGTTACCCATGACTTCATCCTACATACAAATGACAGCTGGGAAATTTAGTATGCGTATGTAATGACTTGCCACATATGCATAGAATTAAATGTCCCAGGCTTCTCTGATGTTGATGTCATGTTGTGTTACTTGGTACTTGATTGTAGAGAGTAGCAGAGTTAAGAGATTTTAAGAACAGGTAAGAATAATCGTAATGACTTCCAGTAGGTGAAACATAGTTTCCAGAAGTGACTGATAAATATGTGAATGAGCACTGGTCTAGGAATCTGAAAACCAGAATTCTGGGGCTCAGCTCCATTACTTTCTAATGACATGCCTGAAAGGCCTCCACTTTGAGCCCAAGATGTCTCATTTTCAAAATGGGGAGAATAATCATGGTCTTGCTTAGGTACAAGTTGTTGGGAATATTAAAAAGTGTAATAAAACTGTTGGTAAATGTTAAGAAGCATTTATACATTTTTACATGGATAAAATGAGCATTTGCTGAAGACCGTATGGGAGCAGGATCAAGGAAACACCAAAAATCCAAGTTAGATTATAAAGCTACACATAACTGATAAAATTAGGCACGTGCAGAAGGTGACATAAACATGCAATATTTCTAGTGCCAGAAGCAAGAAGAACAAGGCAATCCTGGCCAATTTGATGTGTTTAAAGCTGGTCAAGAGTAGTTAGCTTTATAATGCTTCAAGAAAGAATATATTCTGTACGTGGTGTTTTAGGGTGGGTTTCCCAAAGTGTACCCCGAAATGAGGATACATGGACACATTACTTACTAGGGAAATCCCTTGAAAAATATTAAGGGAGTGGGGAAGTGAGGAGGTCAAGTAAAAGTGTGCTGTTGACTCATGCCCACAAAAGATAATTTTGGCTGAATCCCACACCAGAGATTTTTTTTTTTAATTAATTAATTTGAGAGAGAGAGAGGGAATGAGTGGGGGGAGGGGCAAGGGGAAAGACTCTCAAGCAGACTCCCCGCTGAGCAAGGAGCCCCATGTGGGGCTCTATCCCATGACCCTGAGATCATGATCTGAGCCAAAGTCAAAAGTTGGCAGCTTAACCAACTGAGCCACCCAGGCGACCCCCCAACGCCAGAGATCTTGCGATCCTGTTGGTTACACCTAGAACTCAGGGAAACAGAGTGAGAGAGCAGTGTTTTTGGTGTGCGTTAAGGAAGGGTCTCTAGGAAACACACTGATAATGCAAGTTCGATTGATTGAATTCAGACCCTATTTGCGGCATGATTGTAGAAATGAATGGACGTTTTAAAATATTTATTCATTGAGTCATCTGTATGTTCTATGGAATATGTGGAGACATACACTATGTGCCACATTCTGAGTGAGACACTAAGGGAGTCAAAGAGATTATAATATGGTGGGGGAGACAGAATTAGAGAATTTATAATAAATAAGGATGAGTGTTATGGTATCTCCAGGGCTCTACCTGCTTCTTGGCACCTATTACTGAAGAGACAGCAAAGCAGAGAATAATCTTTAAGTGTTCTCTTGGTTTCAGATTCAACTCCATCATTCATCACCGTGTGACCCTGGGCAAATTACCCAATCTCTCTGTGCGTCACTGTTCTCATCTGGGCCATGGAGATCATAACTCTGTGTAACTGTTCATTTGTTTTGTGAGGGCTAAGTGAGGCAATACATTAAAAAAAAATACACAGAAGACTGTTAAGAAGTTTATATTTATTTCTACTGAATATTCAATTCATACAAATAATCTCCATTTTTCTGAGTTTACCAAGAATCCTAAATAGAACTTGGCTTTTCATTTAGATCTGCACAGCGGAGGGAAAGGTATTAGTGACAGGATGCTAATAGCTTAGTCTCTTGGCAGTTCTGTTTCACACTGTAAATCCAACTTCAGTTTTACGGTCCTACAGCTCCCTGTGGTGATAGTGCTCCTGAGTCACATTCATCAGTATTTTGTGAGCTTGATTTTCTGAGTCCCTATCTGCTTTCCAATTTTGTCAGCACCCTGGAGCTCCGACCCTAGTCCTTAGTCATATGCCAGATAAATAAATGCCAATCAGCGGGCCTTCTCAGCTGATACCCTGTAACAGGCCATGTACTTTCTGTCTCTGACATAGGAACAGTCTAAGTCTAATACTGAAATATACCTGCTCCCTTTCCTCTGTGATATTTTTTGTTGGTTCACATTTTTTTTCCTTTTTCTTTTTTCTTGTAACTTCTTTATGGATTATACAGCAGGAAACAAATCTTTTAGAAAATAAATTACTTGACTTTTCCATTAAGTATTTTCACTGAACTTACTTGGAGTAAAATTTTATCCCTAAGCAGATTTTTATCTTTCAAATATCTATCTTTGACCTTGTGTTGGGAAATTCACTTAAGAGAAGATTATTAATATTTCTAGGAACTGTCTGTGATTGCATTTAAAAAAAGAAGGAAAATGAGGGGCAGAATATGACTCTGATTCTTATACTCTTCAAAAATCTTCAGAAATAGGTGAGAGAAAGTGCACAGATCTAAGGTCTGATGAATGTTTTTATGCACATTTATATAATTATTTTAAAGTTTTCTTGAAAAGCCTATGGGCATTTCTTGGTTGTGGATAGTGCCTTCTAAACATATTGAGTAGTCGATGGAGGATTTAGAAAGAGATAGAAAAAGGAAGTAGAAGTAGAAATTTGGAAGCACAGATGTTAAAAGAAGTTCAGGGTAGAGTCTCAGAAATACGTGGGTTTCCAGCCATCACCTCACCCACTCTTCCTTCCTTCTCTTGCCTTTCACAGGTGTTGACTGTGAGGGCACTCCTTCGTAAACCTCCTGCAGGCTAACCTCTGACCTCCACCTCAGAGTGGTTC
This sequence comes from Mirounga leonina, assembly GCF_011800145.1. NCBI lineage: Eukaryota > Metazoa > Chordata > Mammalia > Carnivora > Phocidae > Mirounga > Mirounga leonina. Next base: position 29,458,381 of record NW_023270454.1, read on the forward strand.
TCCAGGAATCCAGGCTATTACAGTAACATGATTTTTGCATTATGGTCAACAAGTTCATAAATAAGCAAGAGGTATGTACTGCCATTTGACTCTTTGGTGTGTTAGATAAAAATTTGGGATGACTAATTTTTAAGGATTATATTTATGTTCTTTTTTTTAAGATTTATTTATTTATTTATTTTAGAGAGAGAGGAAGCACATGCAGGGGCAGGGGCAGAGGGAGAGGGAGACAAGCAGACTCCCTGCTGAGTGCAGACCTTGACGTGGGGCTCGATTCCAGAACTCTGAGGTCATGACCTGAGCCGAAACCAAGAGTCGAACACTTAACACACTGAGCCACCCAGCTGCCCCACTTTAATTTTCTTAAATGTGTTCAAATATAGTTCCTTTAGGTTCATGGAAGAAACACATTTTATTGCATTGGCCTAAATTATTTATGTGGAAGTATTTCAGAGAAAATTTAATACTGTGTCATATGAAATAAAATCATTCCTACTTTCATTGCCTTAAAGACACATAATAATACATACATCTAATTAAAAAGTTTAATTGTTTATAGTTTATTAGTTCACCAGCAATGAATTTGTGCTAATTTAAATTTCTGAGATACAGTGTTTCATTCTGGAGGATATATTTTCTTGTGGTGATAATACTTAGATATCTTCTCAGAAGGATACAAAACTAATATACATCCTCTCTTGCTTTCAAGATAAAATAATGTATTTCTCTTTATATCTTTTAGATTTATTTCTGGTTAAATATATTTCTATTAATTTAAACCATTTGATTTAAGTTCTCATTAAGATGACAGACAATTTCAAACTGACTGCCTTTTTAATAAATGTTTACCATTTCTAGGACATTTCCTGAGGGCCTGCAAAAGGAAGGCAGGGTAATTTTTCTCTTGTATTTTCCAGACCTGTGGCAAAGAGGTGAGAGGATGGTGGGAAAGAAGGAGGAAAATAAAGAAGCATCCAACTAATCCTGAAAATCAAGGCATTTAATAATTCTTCCTTTTGTGTCCAGAGTTTACAATGTAGAAAATCAGCTTTTAAAAAATAAGTTCTGATGCTTATGAAAAGAAACATTTTATTTTATAATCAATTATAATAATTACATGTTTACTTTGTAGCCCTTAAGAATCACACAATTAGAGGGAAAATGTAGGTTCTTTGAATAAAACAGCAACAATAAAAAATCCACCCCCCCAAAACAATAGAGTAGCTAAGAGTTTCTCTAGCAAATGCAGAGAGTATAATCTTCATGTTGAGTTTTATTGATTTCTGGAACAGTAGCTCCCCCTGAACTGAGAACCATACCAGAATTAAGGGAAGATCTTTCCATCCCAGAGACCAGACATTTGGAAGGCAGCCATTGCGAGTATAAAATGCGAACCTGGCCAAGTACTTTGTTCCTTATTGGATTCTTGACTCTTTCTGACTCTCATCACTTAGTGAGTCATGACTGACAGTGTGTATGCACATCTGTTGTCATTGATTCTGAGAGAAATGTCTCCAGGGATCCCCACGGCTTTCTTTTGACCATATCAAACGGAACATTCTTTCAGTCCCAGAAGTTGTGGAAGCTGGGGCAGAGAACCCCAGACTGTAGGGCTCTGATTTCACCCTGCACATCTAAAGGTATAAATTGGTTCCAGGTCAGGGTCAAATGAAGAAAAGTCTAAAATGGGTGCCTCTGATCACCCCAGACTTGCACTGGAATGCACACTTGTGATCTTGAAAGCTTCCTGGGAAAAAGAATGGGATTACACAAAGGACACAGGACTTGAAATCGTCAGTCATGGGTTTCAGCCCAGCCTCAACCCTTCCTAGCTGAGATACTGGGCAAGTCATTTAAATTCTCCAAACTCTTTCTTTTTTGGCAGATGAAAGGCAGTAATATAAATCTGTGTAGTCAGATTAGTGGACATTTCAAGGACAGCTGGATTTTTATGTGAAATCATCCAATTTTAAATGCTCTATTAAATTTTATTTTTTAATTGTATAGATTAAAAAAAAAAAAAGAATTGGATGAGACTTCTTCTCTAGGACAGGCCAAGCATTCCATCTTTTCCCCTCTGTTCTTCCCTGTTCAACTTTTCAAAAAAAAAAAAAAATTGCCTGCTTCCAATCCTTCTTTTTCTCTTTATTAGTCCTCACACCATACACTCCAATTCTGACTTCTGCTCTATCACCCCATGAAAAGGATGTTTATAAGAACCCGCAGGAATTCATGTCACTAAACACAATAGACATTTTTCAGTGTATTTTACTTGACCTCTAAGTAGCATTTGAAAATCTCGAGCACCCCTTCCTTCTTGAAATTCTCTTTCCTTGTTGTCATTGACACATAATTCTGCTTTCTCTTATCTCACTGGTTGACCCCTTTCAGTTCCTTTTGGAAAGGTGTCTTCCTCCCTCCTCTGACCTTTAGATATTATATTTTTAAGATTTCCTCCTAGCCCTTTCCTTTTTGTCACTCAGTGTTCTCTCCACACTTAAATCACATCCATGCTCATGGCGTCATGTATACTTTGTACAACAAATGACTCCCAAATGTGTACCTCTAGTCAATCTTCCTGTGGCCTACTGAAGTCAATTGCTTTCTAAATATCTCACTTTTAATTCAAACTCAACATACCTAAAATTCATGATTTTTTCCCCTAAAACCTGGCTGTCCTCTAAGATTTCCTATCTCAGTACTGTTATCAACATCAATCCACTTGTGCAAGCTAGAAACGGGGGAAGAACTACTATTGTGATTTTTCCTGAAATTTCTAATCCATATTCTTACACATCTCTTAAATCCTCCACTTCTCTCCACTACAATAGTACAAAAGCAACAGACTCCACTCTTGAAACTACATCTACTCTTTCCTCTTCAATGCATTCAATAGACGATGATTTATTAATAAAAAAATCTGATATGTCCCTTTCCTGCTCAAAGCTATTCATGGATTGCTAGCTTTTTGGGGGCAGTTTTTTTTTTTTTTTTTTAACTTTGGGGTTGTAAGACCTATTTCCTAACCATGTGATCTGGGCTGCCTTCTTCTGTCTAGTTTACCGTGGATTGCTTTTCATCTTCCACTTTACCCTCTGGCCTTCTTTCAGTTCCTAGAATTCACCAGGTCCTTTCTGCCTCAGATCTTCAACTTGGACCACACCTTCTTTTCCTGACACTTCTAAATTCTCACTCCCTTGAACTTATCAAGCATTACTGACACCGTAGACTTTGCTGACCCTCCAGACTCCTTTAGAGTCTACTTTATTGTACGGTCCTGCAGCATTCTCTATTTCCACATCGTGACACTTACTAAAGTGTGTAATCATATTTATGCCATTGTGAGTCACTGAGGTCTCCCTACTAATCCGTAAGCTCCACGGGAATGGCAATAGATTTTTTATCCATAATTATATTCCAAATGCATAGCATAGCTCCTGGTATTTAGAAAAAGTTTAATAAATACTAATTGAGTGAATGAATGAGTTTGAATGTTTTACTTTCATAATTTAATATTTTATGTATCTTTAGAAATAACAAAAGTATGTTTTGTGATACACAATAATAACATGGTCCCTCTTCCATCCGGGTATTGGGATGTGGCATCATCAAATCTATTTTGCTCTCTACAGGAGACGTAACACCTGGATAGATGTTTATCTAAACTCTATCTTTAGAGAAGTTAGAAAATGTTTCTTTCTTCTTTATCAAGTCATTGATCTTGAAGAAAGTGTTTGTGTAATTTTAGAGTCTGGAATAAATGTCATTGCTTAGGGAAAGGATCATGGGGGCTATTTGCTTCCAGCATCTGTTTTAAATAAGCTCCTTTCAAATCTCAGCTGCAGTCTGATTGGCCCTTCTTCCGTCTCCTCTACTCCCTCATTTTCTTTTCCGCACATGCTTTGCACTCTGTCCTCTTCAGTTGCTATTTTGACGCAAAACTTTCATTTATACACAAAACATTTTTGCATAGAAACTTCCAGGCTCTTGAAACCCCCCTATTATTTAGCAACTCTCTCAGATCAGTTTCTTACAAATCCAGCATCAATTCTTGGTCTGTTATTTAGAAGACCTCTCCGAAGTTCTTTGCTTCCTTATTTTTATGTTACTTTCTTCTTGTAACCCCAACTGCTTTATTCTTAGGGCCATTACCTTTGAGTTTATAGAAGGACTCCCCGAAAGCATCTTCAGACTCATGGATGTAAGCCTTAGCTGGAATCTCAGTGCAGCTGAAAAAGGCCTGGGCATGGCTCCGTCTAATGCCCTTTTGATTGTTCCTAGAGTGTCTATTGTAGATGTTCCAGTCATTCCTCAACATCCCCAGTCACTCCGTTCCTGCCCTCAGAAATCTGAGAGGGCCACTTTGTCTTCTTTTTCACAAAGAAAATAACATATAAATTTGATTAATTTTCTTCTATTTTAAAAACAAAGAACTCTTCTTGGAATCTCTGTCCATTCTCTGGATATTATTCTTTATTCCTCCTTTACCCTCTGACAGGGAAATGTGCCAGATTTGACTCATTTCACATTTGTTCATTTATTCACGTTTATTCATTTCACATTCTCTTCACAACCAATGTGCAATCTGGTTTTACTTGTTATTTTACTTTCCAGTGGAGTTTGCTTATATCACCCTAATTGCTGACTCCTAAGGACATGGAAATACACACACACCACACACACACATGCATACATATATATCTTTTCTCACTCTTCATTTCTGAAATATTGTTAACACCTCTCCCAATCTTCTTTTTTTGCATCTCTCCCTAGTTCCACATCTTTGACACCCATTCTGTCCTAATTTTTTTTTTAACCCTTTGTCAGTCTCCTTCAGGTGTGTCTCTTCCCCTACATGTGAAAATATGGAATTGCTAATGATTCATTGTCAGTTGTCTTCTTGTCTTAGTTTCACACAGCGTCCTAGTAATTTTATCTACACCTTTATATTTGATTACTATATTTGATTACCATCTATACAGCATGGCTGTTGTGTGATGGTGAGGAGCTGCAGCTGGGGGAAGAGACAGCTTCTTTAGAATGTTGGAGCTTCCGCATCTTGGCCAACTGCTCATGAGCAAGTCACTTTACAGCTTTGAAACTTAGTTATCTTATTTACCTTCCCAGCACCACTAAGCAGCTTAAGTCTATACCTCTTCAGGGTAGAAGCCAGAAAATAGCTTTTCTAATATTTATAGATTTTTTATAACTGAGCATACAAGATATGCCCCAGACATTGCCAATCTGACTCCTGGTTTAAGCCTATGATATGGAAGCTAGAGACACAGAAAAGCGGGAGCATCTGGTTCTGGTGGAGGTGGGGGTATCCAGATTCCAGACGCTGTGGCAGAAGTTCTAGCAATAGCATCCATACTTTGGCTTTGGTGAGGAGAGCTTGGGTGTTTGTGACATGTGCACCCCAGTAGCAATAATGTTGTCTCAAGGGGAGCAGTGTGGCCAGCGAATTTTGGGCCTTTGAGTCTTGTAGTTTGCTGTGTAGATCTCAAGCCTTCCTGGAACAGCGATAAGCTAACTAACAGCCCTAAATAGGTTTATTTTCCCTAAAATAGCTAAAGTGGTTTTGCAAGAAGAAGCTGAGATTTCTTTCCTGCCTAATGAGACTATTGCTGCCTTGCTTGATGAATCTAGAATGACTTCTCCTAAAGCAATAAACTTGAAAGGGGAAAGGCAATTCTCCCAATAACACCATTTTCCCCTAAAACCACCCTAGCCATCTCCAGATCTATAACTAGAATCAGTGTCCTTGGGTGAGGGTAGAAGTATTTGTAAAATAAAACCTAAAAGGACGAGGTTTACAGTTAAGGAAGGCACTGTTCTGCTGTTTTATATAAGAACCTAGAGTTGATGTATAAGAATAGATTCTGTGGGTAGCAGATCAAGGAAAGAGAAGTATAATTTTATACTGGGTTGAATTTACTGATATAGGTTCATACACCGGTAGCTGGGAGTGGTTCTAATTGCTTACATTGTTCATTGATTGAAATCTGGACTTGGTTGTTAAAGCTAAAATAATTTGACATACCATGAATACCTAGTATAATCTAGACTAAAGGTCAGGAAATTATAACCCTGGGAGTTAAATCTAGTCAGCGGCCTATTTCTGTGTTTTATTTTTATTTTTCAATGGCTGGTGAGCTAAGATTGGTTTTTATGTTTTTAAATAGTATCAGTTTAAAGTGGTATAAAGTACCCACATTATACTCTTGATTGTGTCCCTTAGTCTAAAATATTTACCACCTTATCCTTTAAGAAAAAGTTTGCTGATCCTTCATCTAGGCTCTAAAGGAAGAAATTCCAAATTCATGGAGATAGGAATGAGGGACTGGCTTTGTTCTATATTACTAATTACTTTCTGCTAAATTTGTCCCCCAAAAGGGCCTTTTTCACCTGCTATTAGTGTGGCTGGGAGGAGTATGTCTGGAACACAGGGCATACCATGAGATTGTTTTGACCAATGTAAAAATTAATAAAAGATTATAATGGAAAGCTAGGACCCCTGGACTCAGATCCCCTAGGAATAGGGGTTTGGGTTATCTCATTGGGTAAAGAACCCTCACCAGCTGAGTAGCTGGCTGAGGGCAGAAGGAATATGGTTTAGATAAAGAGGAGGAATGTTATAAATTCTAAATGCAGCCTGGTGACCATTTGCAATATCTACATGTTTTTTTCTTTCACGTGTCATGTATACATTTGAATATTCTAATAAATCTCCCCTCTTGTTCTTTTTCTCTTTCATGTAGGGCGGGAAACATTACATTCTGGCCTACAGTTTACAGAATATTGAACAACAAGACAGGATCATGGCAGAACTAGAAGAATAATGACATAATTCAGAGATCCTGGATTTGGTGCTATTTGCTGTATTTTGAAACTTTGGGACATCTCCCTTCCAGAAGTAAGGGGAAGTCTTTATTTGTGGAGTGATAGTTGACTTATATTAGGAGGAATATATCTGTTCCTGTTGTTTGTATGTGTAAGTAATAGAGAAGGGTGTATATATGAAGAAGTAGACTCTCATGACATTTATAAATTATCTTTGCCCGCCCAGCACCTTTGAACACTCTACGTTAGGGCATTTCTTATTTTATTATTATCCTAATTCTTCCAGAAAGTCAATGCCACAGATTCGCTCTCCCAGTACTCAGCTCCATTACTGGAGTGCGGGCATATTTCCTGACTCTGCAAATCACAGAGACCTACTGAAGACTTTAATTTGGAAACTAGTGATGCAAATAAAGAGGTGGCATATGGGATCTATCATGATGAGGTGGGCAACAGTTACAGCGAGTCTCCAAAAGCTGCAGGGATGTTACCAACAACATCGAGTGCTCTGTAACCAAAGTGAGAGATGCAGTTTTGTGTGGCTGGGGCCTGCAATGGAGGTAGTGGTGTATCCAGGAGAAAGTTTCTGCAGGGTAATTTGGACTTCATTTTTGGCTCCGCAGTCTAATCATCTGGTTCTCCTGGAGAGTCTATGAACTGTTCAATACTTTATTTAATGAGATCTTTCTTCGTTAAACTAGATAGAATCAGTTATGCACTTTTTAACTTTTTTTGCCTTTAAGAACCCTGACTAATACACTCTTCTATAACATCTCAATCATCAGTTCGCTTTTGCAGTGTAACCCACCAGACCAAAAACTTGTGTCTTAAGAGAATAATCATTTCTTAGCTCACTGCTCTGAGAGTCAGAATTTTTCTGTAGTTTCACCTGGACTCATTTATGGGAATGCAGTTCCCTGGCTGATCACCTGGGGCCGTGTTGGTCTCTGACGGCCTCACTCACGTGACCAGTAGTTGGTGGCACCCGTGAGCAAGCGATGGGTATGATGCAGGCATGTGCTCACAGTAGGCCCTTTTAAGCTTATTCCCATGCGAAAAGTGTAAGTCCTTTTCGAACTTCTGCCTATGTCCTATCTGATAATATCCTGGTGGCCCAAACAAGTCACATGGCTAAATCTGGATACAGTAGGAAATTAGAATCTACCTCTTGCAAAGTCACATTGCAGTTGGGTGTACAGACAATGATGGAAGAATTTGCAGCCTGTTTTGTCATCTCCCTTATGGACATATAATGTTTTCTGTTTGTTTCATTTGACTCCCGGAATTTTGAATAAACTCCTTTTGAAGCTTCTACACCTTTGAACATGCTATTTTCACTTCTAAGTTACTATTTCCCCTTAGTCTTCCTGGGTAAATCTGTATGCATTCTTGTTTTCACAATTCAAGACTTCACCTCTTCAGGCTGAATGAATTTTTTTTTAAGATTTTATTTATTTATTTGACAGAGAGACACACAGAGAGAGGGAACACAAGCAGGGGGAGTGGGAGAGGGAGAAGCAGGCTTCCCGCCTAGCAGAGAGTCTCATGCGGGGCTCCATCCCAGGACCCTGGGATCATGACCCGAGCTGAAGACAGATGCTTAACGACTGAGCCACCCAGGTGCCCAGGAATGAATTGGTTTTCATCTCAATTCGCACCAAATGTTGTGATGCTATCACTTATAGGACTTATTACATGGCACTCCATCATTAAAGATCCATTTTGACAACAATTACCCAGAAGATGGAGATTTCCTAGGGCCTTCCTCATTTGCTAAACTGCTACTAAATAAGGCGTATGTCCCGACTGTGGAATTTCTCTTTCCTCTGGGGCTTATTAGTGATGACCTGTGTCCTGGCAAAATCTATCTGCAGAGCTGAAGGATTTTTGGATTTCTGAGAAGTCTTGCTATGTAGAGGCTATCATAGTTTTGTGAGGCCTAGACCTTTGATGTACTGCTCAGTGTTAATCCAGCCACCCATGAGCTAGAGATTTTGCCTAGAATATTTCTGAAACATGTTCTAAACACCATAATCCCTGCCTCTCCTTTACTAAACAAATCAAAATAGAATATAGAGGGGAATCCCATTGGCACACACCAGTCTGGATTATTTGGGTAGTCACAGCTTAACTGTAATCTGTTTTTTTGCCTAGATGGATTTCAATGTTTCATATTTTCCCTTTCCTTTTAGAAAAGCGGGAAATAAATCATCCATTTCATCCAATTCATTTCATCTAATAAGCAGAACAGCATGCTCATAAGCTCTTTTACTTCTTTATCCTTTCACTGAACTTGTTGAAGTGGTGAAATACAACTATTTCCAAAGAATTAGACTAAAAATAAGATTGCATATATTCTGGTATTTCAGTTATCCCAAACGAAGATGCGAAGTCGCTTAGAACTCAGAGGCTATTTCGGGACTTTCTCATTATCCTAGCAGAGCCAAATACTTTCTTCTTTTCCCTTTCCCTTTCCCCCAACTTTCGTCCAAATCTGGGCCAGATCAGATAGTCATGGCCAGGGAAGATCTCCTTTCCTCACCCTCTTAGTGTTCGGAGAATGGAAAATGCTCTGCCGGTCGGGTATGAGCTGTTGTCAGCTGCCGTGTTGGCAACAAGTAGGGGAGATTTTAAACTAAGTGTCTGGCTGCTGGAAGTTTTTGGATTTGGGGTTTGATGTTCTCAAAAATATTCATCTGGTCAGATGCAGAAACATATTGTTCTTTTTTTTTTTTTTTTTTTTCCAGAAACATATTGTTCAATCAAGAAGGAATGCGAGCAGGTTGTTCTTCACAGTGCATTTCGGTGTGCTCTGTTTTTGTGGTGAAGTCTACAGCAGTTGCTCTGTAATTCGAGAAAGGGATGTCTCGGGACAGAGTACTCTGCCACATTCAGCTGAGTCCGTTTCAACCCTTTAGGCATATTATGAAGAGATCTCGCAAATGAATGAAACACTGGTTAACCTTCTTGGTTTCTTCTCCAGAGTTTGAATTGTTATACTGATCTCAAGCTAATTCTCCCTCCTAATAAAGAGATTTCAAATATTTAGCTCACGAATTATTTTCACACACACACACACACACACACACACAGCCTTAATATAGGGATTTATTGACTTTACTCCGGCAAAGTACTCATATTGATTAAAAAAAATATTATTTCTGATGAAATATTTTTCACTCAAATTGACCAACCCCTTTATATCTGTTCTGTCACTTAATTGCATCATTTTAATTGTTGATAAATACATAATGCAGAGGTCACCAATTTAAAACAAACTGTCTTTAAATTTTTGAATATAAAGATTATAGTAAGTGACTTGGACATAAATATCTAAAATACTGAAACATCTTAATTTTAGGGTCTCTATTAAGGAAAGAACATTGCTAACCTTATTTATGGGGGAAACATCTTGTCTAGATGAAGATATCTTTAGACATAAGATGTGATTGGCAAGGGTCACCAGACAAGTGACTATAGTGTGAGGGAATATCTATGAAATGGGAATATATTTATTCTTTGATCTTCTGAACACCGACTTCTTATCTACCTTCTCTATTACCTCAGGTCTTATCACTGGGATATTGTTTTTTTGTGATTTCTGTGAACAAGTTATTCTGTTGGACAGCATCAGCCTTCATGTGTTTAGTAATGGTTTCTCTTGTAGTTTAGGACATAGACTAGATAATAATTTTAAACCTTTTGGGGGCCATTTAACTATGGCTGAATAATTGAATTAACCTACTTTAAAAATGTGCAGGAAAATTTTTTCCCACTTATGTTAACTCTGTGTCATTCTTTCTGATCATTTTTCTAATAATCTGGAATTTGATAGTTTTATTTGGTTTATTAATTAAGCGACCTTAATTGGTTAGCCCTTTATACGACTGTATTGGTTCATATTCCCCAAACAGTAAGATCAAAGTCATCTGACAATTTGGGGGCCTGGGTGGCTCAGTTGTTAAGCGTCTGCCTTCGGCTCAGGTCATGATCCCAGGGTCCTGGGATCGAGTCCCACATCGGGCTCCCTCCTCGGGGGGGAAGCCTGCTTCTCCCTCTCCCACTCCTGCTGCTTGTGTTCCTGCTCTCGCTATCTCTGTCTCTGTCAAATAAATAAGTAAAATCTTTAAAAAAAAATCTCGAAGTCATCTGACAATTTTTCTTGAAGTAAGTAACTTTTATATAGACAAAAATGTTTTTAGATTCATTATTGCTGGGCCTTCAAACCAATGGCCAAATAGGACATCGTGGAAAGATGTGAGGATCCATTTCATCTGTGACGATAATTTCTGGTTCCTATATAATCAGAATTAAAGCATAGAAAAATTAAACCAATAGTATCTTTCAATCTCTCTACTTCTGCTATAGTAGTATGCAATGAGACTAAAAATATAAGCTAATGGTTACTCAATATATTTAGAAGTATCAAATGTCTGGAGAGTTTCCAGAAGCTGAAAATCTGAAATAGAAGGCTCCATGTGTCTTCTTACATAGTACAGTCTTGAAGAGGAAAGTGAATGAGTGTAAATAACTTCAGAAATGCTTGATTGAGGTTGTTACTACATTATGCAACTCGACATGCCCAAATTTGAATTTATCTTTCCCCCATTTTAAAACAAACTTTTCCTAATAGCAAATTCCTTACTGTTGTCAATGGACTGAAGATTTACCCAGCTTAAAAATCTTAGATTGGACTTGATTCTGTGAGTTAAATTCATTATATTCATCATAACATCAATTCCTGTTAATTCTTATTTTGCAAAATGTTTTATTTTTTTTTTAATTTTATTTATTTATTTGACAGAGAGAGACATGGTGAGAAAGGAAACACAAGCAGGGGGGGGGCCGGCGGGGAAGGCAGACACCCCCCCCACCCCCCGCCGCAACCTCACTGAGCAGGGAACCTGATGTGGGGCTCGATCCCAGGACCCTGAGAGCATGACCTGAGCCGAAAGCAGATGCTGAGCCACCCAGGCGCCCCTTGCAGTATATTTTAGATCCTCATTTCTCTTCCTGTTGCCACTTACTTATTCAGAATTTTTTTGTCAAGTCATACATTCATTAGCATCTCTCCATTAATTCATTTTGCTGTCTTCATTGCTAAGCTCTTTATGATTATTCTGTTTATACCCTTCCTCCCATTTAATCTTCGTAAAACACTCTTTTATTAGGCTACTCTACTGGAATGTTGAAATACCTTTTGACTCTTACTTTTTCCTCTCCTTTGTCTGATAAATTCAGTCAGGTGTTATGCCTCACCAATTTTACTTTATTCATGAACACCTTCTATTAAGTTATCACATTTCTATTTCACAACACACAGCACTGTCAGATTAGTCTTTTCAATCCAGTTATGGTAATACGATTTTCCAGCTAACAAACATTGGGTGCATCCCATTACCTGACGCATAAAGGGCGTAAGCAAAGGAGGGAGAGGCCGGAGCTTTTTAAGTGTTCCTTTCACTACTGCACTTATAGATTGAGTACTCCAATCAAACTAAAGTCTTCATTTTTACCCCTGCTTTCCCTCTTCAACCGTTTTGCTGAGCTGTTTCCTCCACCCGGAATGAACTTCCTCTCAGCTTAGCTCTTTTTTTTTTTTTTTTTTTATAGTTTAATGTCTATAAAATGTTACCTTTCATAAAGTGTCCCTCTATCATCTTTAAAAATCTCTTTTATCTTTCAAATAAACTATTGATACTACATGAAAATAAAAAGCTTCTGCACAGTGAAAGAAATAATCAACAAAACTAAAAGGCAACCTAGGGAATGGGAGAATATATTTGCAAATGACATATCTGATAAAGTGTTAATATTCAAAACATATAAAGAATAACTCAACACCAAAAAACCCCAAAACAAATAATCTGGTTAAAAACTGGGTAGAAGGGCGCCTGGGTGGCTCAGTTGTTAAGCGTCTGCCTTCGGCTGAGGTCATGATCCCAGGGTCCTGGGATCAAGTCCCACATCGGGCTCCCTGCTCTGCGGGAAGCCTGCTTCTCCCCCTCCCACTCCCCCTGCTTGTGTTCCTGCTCTCGCTATGTCTCTCTCTGTCAAAAAAATAAATAAAATCTTTTAAAAAAAAAAACTGGGTAGAAGACATAAACAGATATTTCTCCAAAGAACACATTCAGATGGCCAACAGATACATGAGAAGATGCTCAACATCACTTATCACAGGGAAATGCAAATCAAAACTACAATGAGATGTCACCTTATGCCTGTCAGAATGACCAAAATCAACAACACAAGAAACAACAAGTGTTGGAGAGGATGTGGAGAAAGGGGAACCCTCTTGCACTGTTGGTGGGGATGCAAACTAGTTCAGCCACTCTGGAAAACAGTATGGAGGTTCCTCAAAAGGTTAAAAATAGAGCTATCCTCTGATTCACTAATTGCACTACTGAATATTTACTCAAAAAATACAAGCACACTAATCCAAAAGGATACATGCACTCCTGTGTATATAGCAGTATTATTTACAATAGCCAAATTATGGAAGCAGTGAAAGTGTCCATCCATTGATGAATGGATAAAGAAGATGTGGTGTATATATATATATATATATATATATATATATATATATATATATATACACAATGGACTATTATGCAGCCATGAAAAAGAATGAAATCTTGCCATTTGCAATGACATGTATGGAGCTAGAGAGTATTATGCTAAATGAAATAAGTTAATCAGAGAAAGACAAATACCATGATTTCACTCATATGTGGAATTTAAGAAAGCAAACAAATGGGCAAAGAAAAAAGAGAGAGAGAGAGAGGGAGAGGGATAAACCAAAAAACAGACTCAACTATAGCGAACAAACTGATGGTTACCAGAGGGGAGGTGATGGGGGGATGGGTGAAATAGATGATGAGGATTAAGGAGGACACTTGTCCTGATGAGCATCAGGTGATATATGGAAGTGTTGAATCACTATATTGTACACCTGAAACTAATATAACATTGTTTGTTAACTATACTCAATTAAAATAAAAGAATCCTGGGGCACCTGGGTCTCTCAGTAGGTTAAGTGGCTGCTTTTGGCTCAGGTCATGATCCCAGGGTCCTGGGATCGAGCCCGGAATTGGGCTCCCTGCTCAGCGGGAAACCTGCTTCTCCCTCTCCCACTCCCCCTGCTTGTGCTCTCTCTCCCTCTGTCAAATAAATAAAATCTTTAAAATAAAATAAAAGAATCCTAAGTACCAATTTCTTCAAAGCAGTTTGAGACCATATTTATATAACTGGTAATGCAAATCTATATTTCTCATATCTCACTGTGTGTGTCTGGGAGGTGGGTTATTTACTATTGCCCTGTTTTATCCATCCAATTGTAAGCTCATTGTGGACTAGATCTCCTTCCCTTTCCAGAGCATTCAGCAGCTAGCCAACATGAGCATTTAGGAAGCGTGGTTGACAGAGTGACGAAATGCATCACCACTCTCCCTTTATCTTCACCCTCACAGTCTATTGCTGTTGCTCTGATGATCATCAAACCTCATCAGTCCTCTCTCATCAGTTTCATTACCTCAAGCTCTCCTCTTCGAGGAGAGAGACATCTACTCCTCCATTTCCCGATCATTCTCTCAATAAGCATCACAGCCTCAACTGCAGTGGCTCCATTACAAATCCATCACCTCTCTTGGATGAGGGAGAGATAGATGTCTCCACCACCAGGCCCTGCTTCCCTGCCAGAACAACCCTCAGCTTTCACAAGGAAGCAGCAAGTCTCTTGTAGCCTCTTCCTGACTGGCATTCATTGTCGCACAAGTGATACACTCTCATCTGGATGGGCCTGGCTTCAAATGACAAAAGGCAGCTTTTCTGTGCTCCTGTCTGACTGTGCGCTCTCAGACAAATCTTTCAAGGTGGAGCTTCTGTGGAGGAGTTCTGGACTCAGACAGCCTCGGTTCAAATCCCCACTCTGTAACTTACTAGGTTGCCCGACCTTGGGCAAATCGTTTGGCTTTCCTCTACCTCAATTTCCTTATCTGTAGAATGGAGATAATAACAATATCTAATATGATGAATGAATGAATAAATAAATAATAAATAAATAAAATTTGTTTTTACAATAATCACATTCTATCTTACATTGCAGACACTTCTGATTCAGGTATATATTCCCTATAAGATCCTAGTTCTTAAGGCTTTAATATTTTAATCAACTCTCTTTCCATAATTTTTATCATAATCCTGGAATATTACAGATGTGAAATATGTTTGATTGAGTTTTTGGATTCATGTTTCCCCATGGTGCTCCACTGCCAATACAATTTATTTCATTCTTCACGGCCATTTGTAATTCTCTCTAAAATCACCTCTTCAACTTAATTTTTTTTCTCCTCTTCAACAGAGATGATTTGGTACAATTAGTAAACTCTGCTGGTCTCTTTGTTCCTGTGTTCTCCCCTCTTAGTCTTTCTTGAAGCTTTGCATATCATACATGTAAAGTGCTGACATAGTATGCTCTCGTTGGAATCATTTAATAAATGCTGGTTAAGGTAACCTGCCACAGATGTAGCTGAGATCAATCCCAGCAGTGCTGCTTGGGAGCTGAATAATGATTATAGAACATCCCCAAACTGTACAGTGTCCTTTGTTAAAAGGAGAAGTTAATATTATCCACATGGTATAAAGGAAAACCATTTAGCCCAGTAGCTGGTTTATATGAATAGTAAATAAAAGTTAACTATCCTCCTAGTTATTTTTCTCCTCTTTACTTCCCTCTCTATCTTAATGAGAAAAAAATATTTTAAAAGTCTTTATTAATAGTATGTCCCAAGCACTATTTTACCCCCATGTACAAATGTGAATAAGCCAGAGTCATTGCCTTATTCCTACCCCATTTCTAAGGGTTTATAGTCTCAACAAAAGAAAGACAGACACATACACCATTTGTAAATGATGAGCTTGAATGTAGAGATATTTATAGTGGGAGGGTTGAAATATAGGAAATTGAAAGAGTTTCTATTTTCTTTGTGTTGTAGTGGACTGAAAAGGTTTATGCAAACACTGGAAGTAATAGAGCTCAGTTTGGACAGAAGCACAGAAGAAAGTAAAGATGAGTTGGAATAGCCTCTTGCAGGGAGGAACACATGACTAATAACTAGGAATGATCATGGGCCAATGTCGAGACCACAGCAGAGGTGGAGATTACTACACCAATCTGTGTATGGAGTCTCACTGAAGGGAACAGAAAGAGAATGGGTGATGTGCCTTAAAATATGAGAGAGAAGTATGAAAAGAATCCTAGGAGAGAGCTTTAGGTCTGATGAAAAGTTCTGGAGGTTGAGTTCATGTGATGGAAACACTGGAGTGTTCAATAGGGGAAAAGGGGTTTGGTTCCACAAATACTTCTTGAGTCATCTCTAGGCTCTCGGCACTGCAGAACTATCACGTGGCACGGGTTAGATTACTGTGGGGCTGTGGTGATGTGGGATCTCAGAGGAGGGAAGTCAGTGCAGTCTAAGGCTTGAGGGAAGCCATCCCGGAAGAGATGATGTTTGAGCTGAATGTTCCATGTGGCTGTCGTGAGATAGAAAGATGTACAACTTTGGTGCCAGAGTAACCCTGACCATGGTAATGTCCCAGTCACAGCTTTCACAGAGGGTTCTTGAGGAGGAGTAGAGGTTGTTGCAGTCGGGACGGCTGCATGGCCCAGTGAGTGATGGATGGATGCTGAAGCTTTTTGTTTGGGGTAAAATTTATTTTGAGACAGGTGAGAAAGTCCCTTACAAAGGAGGAACTTAGAATTTGAGAGGGAAGAATAACAAACAGAATGGCCAACTCGCATGAGCCTCGGTAGAGAGGCTGTTTTTGTTGGAGGGAGTAGAGGAGATTCATTGACTTTTGGTGTTCAGACTGATTGTCTTTCTTTCTCATGATTGAGGATGGTATCTCAGTGTTACTCTGGGGAATGACATCCTCCCCTACTCTCAGGCTTTATGCTTCTGGTGGAATTTGTTGCAGGTCACTTGCTGGGGGTGGGCATGTACTCTTGTTTGACTCTGTCATCACCGATCAGTCCCCTCCCCCAAATTGTTACCTTCATTAGACATTTAGGCAAATGATTGCAGTAGATCTTTTATTGCTTGTGCAAGTCTTATACTTCATTGGCTTCCGTAATTCATAACAGTTTCAAGGGTGCTTGCAACAAAGTGAGCAATCCGTAAGTAGTGGATGGAAAAATAAACCAATGAAGGAGCCGAGAAAGTGGAATTAACAAGCAATTAGTAGGAACAGGGTTAGAATGAAAAGAAATGTTTAAGTTCTAAAAGAGATTTACAGAATCACTAAGTAGGAAAAGGGCTTAGACAGGATTTTCTGGCAAAGTTAACAGTTCTAGAATCCATTTTGAGCCTGGGATGGTAAGGTATCCAATAACTGACGTGCAATGTGATAAAAAAAAAAATGTTTGAGAATTTTGTCAGATATACTTGCCTCTGAAATGGGCTAATAAAGAGTATTGTAGAACTACCTTTCATGGAGATATGTGAGGTTTTAATAGATAACTATCAAGGTAATTGGATGTTCTCATCCAAGACAGTGAGAAATAAACTAGATGTTCTCTTGAATCCATCAGCATTTTATTGTGAGTAAATATATGAACACAGGATTTATAATTCACATTATTATGCTGTTTTCCAAAGAGTGTTTGCTATCCTCTTTTTATTTTTCTGAGATAATTGCAGATTTATTACCTCTTTAGGACATTGATCTCCTAGCATGAAAATTGAGACTGCCTCATTGCCAGGTGAAGTAATTGCCATTCATGAAAATAAATGGATCAGTTATATGAATTATATGATGACCTACCCTTTTAAACTGGTAGCAGGCTGTTCTCCAAAGTATTCCTGTCCTTCCTCATAATTCCTTCTGAAAGCGCAAACTAACGTATCTCATTCATTTGGCCACTAAAATGTTCTTGATTATATTGTAATGGCCGATATAAGTACTTTATTTTTCAGAAGATGATCTTAATTAATTATTCTTTCCCATTTACACTTCTCAGACATTCAGTTTATGGAAATATCACTCCCTAATTAAAGGGAGGCTCTCAGTTTATTCTAACCTGACTTTTCTAGTCTGAGAGACCCCTGAGCAGGTCTTATTATCTCACTTTCTCCTCAAGTTTAACTCAAAATGCCTTAAAGAATAATGTAGAGTTTACTGAATGTTACACGGGGAGGAAAAGAGGTTTACGTTTCATGCTGCCTACTAAATCATCCTCCCCCAAATCACCTTTAAACAATTCCACTCAAAGTTTCTCTCCCCGTGAAAGGACCCCACTCACCCCAGGGGCTCCTTTTCCTCACAAGCCTCTTGCACCATTTCAGCCATAATGTATCATGCTGTTGTTCAAGTCTCTGACCTTGACTGTACTACTCAATAAAAGAAAAGTCAAACGAGGCTTCTTATTTTTAAGAATGCTATTGAAGGCCTTAATTCCCCAAATTTTTATTTTTAAGAGATATGGCATTCATTTTGTTTAGTTATCTATTTCTACACAATACATTATACCAAAAGCTAGTGCCTCAAAACCACATTTTATTAGCTCAGAGTTTCTCGGGGTCAGGAAGCTGGGCATAGCTTAGGTGGGTCCCTGTGACCTGGGTGTCTCACAAGGCTGAAGTCAAGGTGTTGCTGGAAGTGCCATTATCTCAAGACTCAACTGGGAAAGGACCCACCTCCAAGCCTCCTCAGGTGGTTACTGACACCTGAGGGCTGTTGGACTCAGCATCTCTGGTCCCTATTGGCTTTTGGCTGTAGGCCTCCCTTAGTTCCTTGTTGGTGGTTCTCTCCCTGGGACAGGCGGCAGAGCAGTTTACTTCCAGCTTACTTCCTCAGAGCAAACACGTGAGAAGGATAGAGTACAATTAAGACAGAAGTCACAGACTTTTATAATCTAATCTCAGGAGTGATAGTTCATCACACTTGTATTCTATTCCTTAGAAGCAAACCAGTAGATGTCACCCACACACAAATGGAGGGAAGTACAGAAGGGTGTGACCACTAAGAGGTGGGAGGCATTGGATCCATTTTAGAAGATCCCTCCACCCCCAGAAATATTCCCATGGATGTCCCTGTTTATAAATTAATTTATAGCAGCCATAGACCAGTGGTGCTTGTTTAATTGCCATCATTCTTTTATCATTACATCCCCTGGTGTAATCTGCAAGAAAGAAATAATTAGGTCTATTGGCTCCTTTCGTACAGATCTTTTCACAACTTTGTTGATTCTATTAAAGGAGGAAGTTGGTGATTTCTTCCGTTGTCACCATAAACATGAGCATTGAAAAGCATAACTGAAGTGGGGAGGACAGATAGGGAAATGCTTATATACTGAACCAAAATCAAATAATATTCAGCTAAGGGGGGAATGAAAAAGATGGGGTGATGTGTTGCTCAATGTCCTCATTGCAAACAATGGAATTCATCCCAAATAATCTAACCAGAAAAAAAAAAATTCTATTGCAGGTTATTGCCAGGATGACCAGAGAACCAGATTTCAAAAATTATACCCAACCAGGATATAGAGGCTTCCCAAACGAAAACACTACTGCTACATTCATGACAGTCGGGTCCTGACGCCAGAAGCTGTGCCCCCAAAGACTCTGAAGAACTAGATATCTCCAAAAGCACTTGTTGGAAGATCAATACCTCTGTATACTGTCTCACTCATGAATCCAAGCATCACCTGGGTAAGTCTGATTGGTAGGGCTTAGTTTCTGTGAAGCAAAGAAGCCCAAAGATGTGTTTTCTGTTCACCCCTCCCCCGTTTGGGATGGCAGGACTCATTATGTGGGGAATATCCAATATATAAGGATATTATATTTCAAAGATGTTGGGCAGCTTCCAGTGATGAATGTAATGCTTATCAAGTGAAACAGGAAGTGGGAAAATTGCTTCACGCCTGCCTCTCACCATGTTAACACATGTGCATGTGTAAATGTCATCACTCTGGTGTTCTGTGATCTTGAGGAGGGCTATCTTCCCTGATAGCCAGGGCTAACTTTCTTGAGCTAATGTAATCTCACACCACAGGGACTCTTCCCTGGTTCCCTTATTCTCTAATGTGAAAATTTGTATATTTATCCACTAGTATTTTTTGTTTTTGTTTTTGTTTTTTTTTGGTTTGAAACCTGATGAGTTTTTTGTTGGGCAGCAGTCCGGTTAAAACTAGATGACAGAAGAGTGCAGCATGCTTGGGAGCACTGAAAGTATTTTTGCCCTCGGAGCAACCACAAAACATAAATAATATTCTAAGGTGAGCCAAAGTGCTCCTTAAAATCACATAAATAAAGAACATATGTGTGGAGTGCCATGGAACATTTCTACTCCGGCCAAGAGAAGAGATTAGAACAATTCAGAATCTACTGGATTCCTTAGGTTTCCTAGACTGAGAACCCAGTTCTTGGTTCCCAGCCTCACTGATGTACTTAGCCGGCAAGAGCAGAATAGGAAGACACTGTTGCTTAGAGCTCAACTACTGTAGGTGAAAGGGATCAAAAGACTTTTTGTAAGACTTTTAAGCATTGCATCACAGGTCAAGTGTGTGCTTTCTCCACCCGCCCCCCCCGCCCCACCCTTTTCTTTTCCTTTGCAGAGGTAGGTAGGGGCCTGTTAAACATCATTCAGAATGTCTTGAGATTTACAGAATTTCCACTGGGATGTTAAATTCTTCATCCAAGCACATTTTTTTCATTGGGTTTCTTTCTTTCCTTTTTTTTTTCCCTTTCACTTTCATGATGAGCTAGGGAAAAGCCTGCTAATCATCTCTCACAGCCCCTAAATTTTCCAAAGTAGTATATCAAATATATCATTTTCTAAGCAGACATTTTTCTAAGAAAGGAATGATTTAACCATAGAATAATTGTATTACATGAAAGATTTTACTATGTTCTTAATACAAGAAAAATGGCTCTGCCATAGCTACGGAGTCCAAATATGGATAGGAATGCTGGGAAGAGAAACAGTAATTCACTGAGATATCACTTTATCAGGTGTTCTCTTTCCAGTAGAATTTTCCAAGGTGGACTTAGCTAAATCTACTATGACTCATAAAGGAGCAATAGAAGCAATTACAGTTGAGGGCAAGCAGTTTAGGCATAGAGATTAAAGAGTGAAAAGATAAAATGTAGAGAGAATTTAAGGAGCAGAAGAAATAATTTATCATTGCAGAGAGACTCTGCCCTAAAATATTAACGATTTTCTCAGAAGCAGCTCTCGCTTCTTTCTCTGTACCCTTTCAGCTTCATTCAGGATTAGTTTCTCTGAATCTCCGAGAGAATTCTGGATCTCTCCTGGCAGGAAAAAAATGTGTGATTTGGTTTTGTGTGAATCAGTTTAACTTGCTGGAATTACTGAAGGATCATTAAAGAAAAAAAAATGGGAAGAAATGGTTTTGAATTGGTGGCATTTCAGAGACTTTAGCAGATGAGTGGGGGAAGTTATGGTAAAGTGGATTTTTTTCTGAAATGTATCCTCCATCACACCTCACAGCAATGGCTTGTTCTGTAAGATGGGTACAGATAGCAGTATGTAAGGGGGATGGGTCAGAAAACAATGTGATCAGGAGTCATTTAGTTAGGAAACAAGAAGAAATGCTTGATTCTAAGACATTCAGTTACCTGACTAAAGTTGATGTGTGTAGTAATGATGGAGTTGTTCCCTGCTGACTGAAAATTAGTAGGACAACTAGCTGATCTACTGATACTCAGCAGTGTATACTGCTGACATGATAGCAAATCTTCTGTTATGTAATTTTTTCCAGTTCTAGTTTAATGCAGATATTTCTTAATAGGAAGATTTTTTTGAGTTGAAAAACTGAAATGGTCTTCTGTGAGCAGTATGAACATATGAATTTAAATATTCCATTCTTTGAAAAATCTATTGATTTTTTTTTTCTTTGAGACCGATGACAATCAAGGGTGATGTGGTTTGGCTTACAAAAGGATTAATGTTTACACTTTAATAATGATACAACCTAGTTTCTAAAGTATGAGCCTACAGTGCTTTATTTCTAATGCAGTTTTCATCATTTAGATCAGTTGGGGAAATTAAAACTTGGAAGAGATATGTGAGCTCTGGGAAATGTGCTTGTCTCTCTGGAAGGAGTGTCTATTGAATATCTTCAAGTTATGACAGAATAAGGAAAGATAAAATAGTAAATGTTTAAACATGTGAAGTTTTAAGGAAGAATGACATATTGGCGAAATGTCTTTGACATAGTTTAAATTAAAATAATTAACTGGCTGAATTAGGCTTTAAGAATGGATCATACTACTGTACTCTAGATTTATTTAAAGAATAGACTTATTCTTCAATATAACTTATAAGTTAATAATGAAAAACTTACCTGTGATTAGTAGTTATTAATTCAGGATTAATGTCTTATGTGGGCCATCTTCATTATATGGCGGTGGGGAATCTAACCAGCTATTATAACTGTCATGGTTCTACAATTAATAGTGATTGAAATCAACTTGCCCTATAAACTTCTGTCATTGTAGGGTCCATAACCCTTACTTTTTAAATGCTTATTTTTCTTTTTGGTTGAATGCTGCTTATTGCCAAACTTCAAAGGAGGTGGTTATTGCATGTATAACATTTGATAACATTTATGTTTTCCAATCAGGAGAGCCTATGAAGTTGTTAATATCTCCTGATATTCTAGTTGAATTCTTAAATCATAGATCCAGTAACTGTTTTTTCTGTTGTATTTGGTAGTTTCTTTTCCTGTCACAATTTGGGACAGGAAGTGCTGGAACCCATGGAAAAATGGGAGGGAAAAACAAAACAAAACAAAACGAAATGATGTCTCTGAATTTCTTGAACATCCACAAATATTTAGTTTATGTCAAGTTTTGGTTATTGGGCAGACTATTTATATGAACAAACTTTCTCAAAAATATTTCCCTGAACATAAGAAAATAAATCTTCCATTGGAAGGAAGCCATAAGTCCTTTTAAATTATAATTTTGTTAATATTAGATCAATTAAAAACATCAGTTATGGGTACACACTTTCCATGTGAGAAATTTTGATGAAAAATTCTGGATAATAGATTGAATGTGAACCAAACTGCATAAAAGGCCAGCTTAAAAAATAGTGAGGCTGGCACCCAAATATTTTGGCATTGGATGTGATAATCTTTCTTGTTTAGCCTCTAGCTATTTTTTTTTTAAACTGGCATTACATTATCGACACTCAAAAAAAAAAAAAGATCAATGTATTTCTTCCAGCTCCTTGCTTCTGCCTAATGTTCTCAATTGAACTGATCTCTTGTTCTATTCTCAGAAGATGATTCTTGGCCCTTGTATTTATTATTGAAGCTGAACAGAAAAAATGGAAAGCTTTAGACATAACTGCAGATGCAACCAGAAACTCCAGCAGATATCCCATTTTTTACCTGCCACCTTTATTTTCAACTTGGGTCATTTCCTAAGTACAACATGAATAACCCCGATGAGTTTCCTATTCTCTTTAGAAATGGAAGTTTTCCTTTTAAAGCTCTACTCTAGCTTGTCTCATCTGGAAAGTCATCAGCTCCTATCTAGGCTTAGACATTTCCTAGTCAAATTATCTTTGAAGTACTAGACAAACCAACATGACAGAGTGGCTTGAAGGAAAGGATCATTTTTCTGGTAAAAAAAAAAAAAATGTGTATACGTAGACTCCTAAGTGGAATTGGAGAGGGACAGAGAGGTCAAGGGAAGCACAAGTGCTACTTGAAACAAGCAGTGACCCTTTGAGGGTGGCTTGGGCACTTGTTAAAACTCCAGACACACTGCAATCAGAAAACCAACATTAGCCCAGACAGGATGTATGAGTCAAGGATATCTAAAAGAGATGGAAAACGTGGCATCCAGGCATTTGCCTTTCCAACTGCCAGGCTCCACTTGCGGTCCCTGCTGCTGGTGGGAGCATACTGGAAAGGAAACATAAACAGTTTAAATAGAGTATTGGGAGCTAACAACTCTCATATGACTTTCTGTAACGATGAGGGATGGACCTCTCAGAACCACCAGAAGTCCTCATCCTGATGGGTCAGGGAATAGAAGAGAAATTCTTGACACGAAGTAATAGAGAGCACAGGGCACTCTACCATATATGGGCGAGGGGCGAGACTTTCAAGCAAAATTCTTATGATCGCAAAACCCGTGTGACTCAGACAGCTGTATCGAATTCCATTCAATGTCAAAGTAGTACCTTAAGCTAGTTTATCTGGTTTGGCTTTGAAGTGGCAACAAAAACCAGGAAGCCTCCTGACCTGGGTCATTTCTAAAAAGAGTTGTTTTCTTTTAGCTGGACCCATTTTAAGAGCCGCTACACTTATAGGTATGTTTTTGAAGGACTGTAGTAAAGAGGACATTTATTTACACAGGAAATGTGAAAATAGTCCATGAATCTCCCAGATTTATTAAAGATTTGGCCTTTCAGCAATCATAGTATGAACAGTGGATACTGGTGTACAGCAAACATCATTTTCAATCAGACGCCATTTGCCAGCGTGTTCAGAGAAACCTCATTGATTTTATTCCTTAGTGACCTTGTTCTGGCCAAATGACATCTGGAATTAGAGAGGTCATTCACATGGAAAGAGAGTGAACAGAGCATGCCACATCCCATTTTGCAGGCAGAGGTCTTTCACCATTTGGGCAAGTAGTCTTGTTATTTGGGTGCATTCTACTACAACCGGTCCTTCTGGAAAACCTAACTTGTCAAGAGTTACCTTCTGTAGATGTTTTAAGGAAAGGTATCACTTCTGAGATGAATGAAAGTCAACTTTGGAAAGAGTTACCCAACAGTAGTAGTTGTTGGAAAAGGTAATAGCCCTCACTTATCTACATGGTTCCACTTCATATATTTTATACATTTTTTTTCTTCAGCTTGTTTTGTTTCTGCCAAAAGTATCTTGGCCAGTCCACTACTCATTATAAATAGTGGGCAAAATAGCCAAGTTATTTTCTAGGTTTTTATTAGATTTATGGAAAAAAATCATGAAGAAAGGGATTAAATCAGTTAATTAAAATAAGTTCTGTATTCAACTGAGACTTTCAATGCCCAAGGACTCTTATGGCACTTGCTCACATGGTCCACTTTTCCTGGACAAGGAGGTTCTCTGCTGATATAAACCCTACCTGTCCTGTCATTAATCCCATTTCTTCAGGACTCTTACAAGATAATCTGATGAGATGTGTGATGCTGCTTAGGAAGCTTTAACTGAAGACAAGATGAGACTTAGGGCACTTCCAGTGTCCTGACAGTGGTGGAGTATATCTGATTGGATAGCAGCATCTGTAATGCACCTCGACTCACTTCACCAAGTTGATCTTGTTCTCTAGAGCTTATTGTTGGCGACTTGCCTTCCAACTCACAAACAATGCAAAATTGGCTATAGTTTGTTACTTTCAATTTTGCATTAACCTTATCAGCAATTTCTGGGGTGTGTGCATGGCTCAGTGGGTTAAATGTCTGCTTTCGGCTCAGGTCATGATCCCAGGGTCCTGGGATGCAGCCCCGCATCAGGCGCTGCCCCTTCCCCTCCCCCTGCTTGTGCTCTCTCTTTCTCCCCTCTCTCTCTCAAATAAAATCTTAAAAAAAAAAAAACCTTATTAGCAATTTCTAATGTCTCCCATTTCCCCTTTTTCCCTTAATTCTCATATTAATAGACTAAAAAATATAAACATGTTTCTACAAAAATTCTTTTAGTATTTTCATCTAATATACTTATACCCCCCCCCAAAAAAAATCACATCAAAAAGCACATTGAAATAATCAGCATAGTATATTGAATTTCTTTTAGGTGACTGATTTCCATTAAGTTGGGTCTAAATTCTTTTAGATTTTAAGGATAAGAATTATTTAATATCTTCATGGCTTCAAGCACAGGTCTACTGGATAGGTAGATGAGTGAGAAGCTTGGATGCTGACTTCTCTGTATATATGTAAAGGATGCAGAATCTATGTTGTTCTAGAAATAAGATAGTTGTTGCCTATAAAATCTGTGACGGATTCCTGGGGAAGGCATCCAGTGGGAAAGTCTAAAAAATAAAAACTTCCTCTACTCAGTAGTTATTTACTCCAATAAGAATCAAATTGCCAAAGAGATTATCTTCTGCACTACTAATTTTTGAGTATCATTTTGATTTTATCTGACAGTGTCACTGAAGAGCAAGGAGTTTTCTTCTATGTTGGTATTACATTTATTTTTTTAAGCAAATTAGAATTCACTGCAGAAAAATGAATTGTGGGAGTTTAGAGTGAGCAAACAGTTTGGCAAAGAGTGCATGAGAAACTTTCTTCATGGGTATTTCTGATCCCGCTGGGGAGGAATACCAGAAATGTGCCTCAGTCTGTTCTCACAAGGATTGAGACTTGAAATTCACACACCCACGGGGTTTAGATAAGAGTCTACCAAGAGCCTCGTTCTTATGGATGCTTTTCTGAGTGCTGAGAAGCATTTCCGCCTTTCGGTGGGTCTCTTCTACCATCTCTGCTGATATCTGGACCATACAACTCTTTTTGCTCAATGAGAAGAAAAAACAATGAGAAGTTGATGAAAAGCACATTTTCTTTTGAAAAATTTAAAAAAAAATCAAGTAAAAATATCAGCATACAACACATAGAACTTCCATTGACCTGATTCTGTTCTTTTCTGTTATGGAGAGACTACATATAACCCTTTTTGGAAGAAAGTTGCTGCATATAGACTCTAACTCTCTCTCTCTTTTTTTTCCTCATGAGAGTTTTCTTATGAGTCTTCTCTCTCCCTTCTTTTGCTTCATTGATTATGGAAAAAGACCTCTCTGGTCTCTCCCTTCAGAAGTGAATGCTTCAAAAAACCAGTCACATGTTTAGCCTATCTAGATGATACACTTTACCTCTGCAGTGATGTGAGCAGACTTTTAAATTTTAAAAAATCTATTTAATTTAGAATTGTTCTTAAAGATACATTGTGTTTAGACAATGAGATATATGCAAGCTTTGGAACTACTTAATTCTTAGAGAATCAGTCTCATCAGGTTGATCAAATGTGGATGTGGAAGAGATGCATGTTTATTGGACTATGTATCAGGTACAATGCTAGGTGCCAACATAATGAGAATAACTCCCATTTATATTGCAATTATAGTACAAAGTCATATTCTAATCACATTACTCTTTGCTACAAAATAGATAAAATATTGCTGTTATTATTTCCCCTTTGCAGATGAGGAGACAGAAGACGGATCAAAAATTTTTACAGGTCACACAATTATAAGTGACAGGGTTGGGATTGAAACTCAGCATTCTGCTCTAGAAATTATGATCCTAACCACTACCCTGTTTGTTGCTATGTGTGTGTGTGTGTATTTTACAAATAGTTTCCAAATCATTATTTACTTTTGTCCCTTTTAATCCAGTTATTTTATGCTATCAAGTGTATTAGCTTTCTTTTGGTGTGTAAGAATTACACCAAGACTTAGTGGTTTAAAACAGTGAAGATTCATAATCTCACAGTGTCCATGAGTCAGGCACCTGAACACAGCTTAGGTAAGTCCTCTGTCTCAAAGTTTCACAATGTTACA
Organism: Mirounga leonina; assembly: GCF_011800145.1. Classification (NCBI taxonomy): domain Eukaryota; kingdom Metazoa; phylum Chordata; class Mammalia; order Carnivora; family Phocidae; genus Mirounga; species Mirounga leonina. Next base: position 29,485,803 of record NW_023270454.1, read on the forward strand.
ACTGAAGGATTTGCAGGGGCTGCTGTCTTATCTGAAGGCACAACTAGAGAAGGATCCCTTTCCAAATTCACTCTCCTTGTTGCTAGCAGGCTGCAGCCCTCTGAAGGCTGTTGTACTGAGGGCCTCAGTTCCTTGCCAGCTGTTGGCCAGAGGCCTCTTTCAGGCACGTGTTATGTGGGCCTCTCCATAGGCAGCTTACAATATGCCAGCTAGTATAAGTATGATTTATTATAACACATGAAAATTGTTTGCTATAGGATAGATCTGTTTTACTAAAATAAATATTTTGTTCTGTGGCTTTTACTTCAAACATGGTTTGTATATCTTAAAGCACATGCAATCATCTATTTGGTAAAGATGTTAGAAGCTGCTGTTCAATGGCAATATACATGTTTAAAAAACCTTTTAGTATTTTTTGAGAAGAATAAACCACATGGAAGGTGTGTAATCAACCTTTGTTAACTAAATAAATTTGCCAATAAAATACAACCCAACTGAACCCAGTGTATTTCATAGAATGAGGGAATCATATCTAAGAATAAAGAATAGTTATTTGTTTACATATGTATGTAAGTTAAATACACAAGGAAAAGGAAATCTTTAAAGTTCTATTTGATATTCTCAAATATTTAAGCATTGCTAATGTGCTTTAAGCTTATTCATCCTGTATTCTGCATAGCTTTTATTTATTTATTTATTTATTTATTATTATTTTTTTAAAGATTTTATTTATTTATTTGAGAGAGAGAGACTGAGAGAGAGAGCCCATGAGAGGGGGGAGGGTCGGGAGGGTCAGAGGGAGAAGCAGACTCCCTGCCGAGCAGGGAGCCCGATGCGGGACTCGATCCCGGGACTCCAGGATCATGACCTGAGCCGAAGGCAATCGCTTAACCAACTGAGCCACCCAGGCGCCCCTGGATAGCTTTTTAAAAAAAAAAAATTGTGTGTGTGTGAATGTGTGTATCTTAGCATAGTATAGTCAGTAACAAAAAATTTTTTCAAAGAACATAAGTGACAAATATTATTATTTGATATATAGGGTAAATAGTATTTATCTTCTTTAATTTCTTGATAATTTCTATGAATAAAGATTTATGTTCAGCTCTGTGGGAGATTAAAAAATGGATTAGATCTCAGCCTTCATGGAAAGGTTTTGGGCTTTGAAATCTGAGCAGCACAGTGTAATACACTTAAATTTCTCTGGGCCTCAGTTTTCTCATCTACATAATGCGAATAATATTAATGTTTATTCAATGGTTTTAAAGTCTTAAGTTGCAGAATATATGTGATGTGTCTTGAACATCATAAGGGTTTGAGAGATACAACTCTACTGCCTTCCCTCCCTTGCCTCTACAGGTTTTAATGGGGAAGAGAAAACAATGGCTCAGACCATTGAAACACAAGGAACAGAGTAGTAAATGTCATAAAAGGAATAGATGAATTGCTATAGGAACTTAAAAAATGAAAATATACATTTTTGGGGGGGAATTATTTCAAGATGGTGAATTGAGTCTATTATATAGACTCTGGCTCCCCCAATAGATCCTTAGGAAACATAGAAAATATATTATTTGTGGAAAGTTCAGTTAAGATTAAGTTTAAAATAATTGGCATAATTGGGAAGGATTGAGTAATTTTTCTTCTGTGGTTTTTGCAAGCTGGATTTTCTGTTTGTCCTGTGGTGAGGAGTCTTAATATCATTGGTTACTCTGGTGCAGCCCTGGATGACTTAATAAACTTCTCTCCTAATCCCAAAAAAGGTGTAAGCATTGTAGGTATTTATTAGAGAAGTGAGAAAAGAATAAGCAAGCAAACACAAGACAAGTAAAAATAAAGATGTAATTTTGCATTTGGACAATTTATAAACTCAATTCAATTAGAATTAAAAACATTGGTCTTTGAAATGTAACCTACCATTCTTGTCATTTGTAATTTAATAATAAATACAAACACACATGTGCCATATGAGAAAAAAATACATTTTTAATAGAGCTTAAATGCATTTCCTAAGAATAAATACAAGAATATGTTAAATACTCTTGACTGATATATTTTCCTTGTGCAGTTGCTGTACATAGTTGCACTGTATGTAGAGAGCTAAAGGAGTCTTTTTATCCCGAAATTGGTATAAAAGGGCTTTCAGATTTCAGTCCTTTTTCTTTGCAGCTATCATATCTTAGAAATGAAAAAGTCTTACTGACCTGACTATCAATAAATAGTAAAGTCAGATTGAAATTCACAGTATGGTCCTTCTGGTTTTTTCAACACATTAATGGTGGTATGATAAATAAGCTTGTTTTGTTCAGTGTCAACCAAGAGGTATAATTTGAAATTCTGAACCACTGCTGTCTCTAAACCTGAAACTTGGGAAATATGGCTCTGTACCTAGGTGATGATGATGATGATAATGATGATGATGATGAAACCATTTTTGAAAATTTGATGTACGTGCTAGGCACTTTTCCAATTGCTTTATATGTAACTTTATCTGCATGTTATCCCTAAAAAGTAGTTAATATTATTCTCATTTTACAGATGAGGAAACTGAGGCACAGAAAATTTTAGTATTTGTCTTTAAGGCATTGATTCAGTAAGTAGCAAACCAGGCAGTTAGTAACAGACCAGCTAGTCCATAGTCTCACAATTTGATCTCGAATAAACTCTTGACCCCTTCACTATGCTTCCTCTCCAGTAAAGGAGTCTAGATATTAAATTATGTGAGAATAGATCTCACTAAAACTTCTTTTGGCTTTGAAGTCATCTTTCTCATATTAAGTTTTCTTGTCTCAGTACTCCTGTGATTTAGTATATTTTTACACTCTAGACTATGATAATGAAATACCAAAACACCCTTTGGATTTGCCAACATAGATGATCATGCATAGAGACTATAATTTACTTCTTCCTAACATTTATATCCCTTCCATCCAACTGGAGCTGGAGAGAATTCAAATTAATAGCAGGATCTTCCTAGCCTTCAAACATGTCTTGAAATATTCACAGAATTCTCTGCTCTTGTGAGAACCGAGTAATAACTGAAATTCCTCCTTCCATCTTGGCCTTGCTCAAATGTCCATTCTGGCTCTATAATACACAGCCCCTAGGTGCTTTCCTGGACTCCCTTGGTATAGTTTCAAGATAGAAAACACTGTGTATGGCTTACTCTTTTTTTTTTTTTTTTTAAGATTTTATTTATTTGACAGAGAGAGACACAGCGAGAGAGGGAACACAAGCAGGGGGAATGGGAGAGGGAGAAGCAGGCTTCCCGTGGAGCAGGGAGCCTGATGCGGGGCTCGATTCCAGGACCCTGGGATCATGACCTGAGCTGAAGGCAGATGCTTAACAACTGAGCCACCCAGGCGCCCCTATGGCTTACTCTTTTTATATGACCTCTTAATGTAATCTCTTTCAGTAGAAGAGCTATGACCTTGAACACTTAGAAATACAGTCTATGCTTTATGGGTGAGATAGTCTGCTTATTAAGTCTGAATTTTAAAGGTTCAAAGTAAATCTTTCAGTCTCATTTAGATAACAGAATGTAGGATGTAGAAAATTTTATTTGAGTAAGTTGCCCTGAGGACATAAGCAATGTCTAAACTTGGCAATTATATTAAAAACTGTATTTTTGCTTTATATATTATTCATGTAAATGTCTTGGACAAAGCACTGAAGATATGATCTTAGCCCTTATTGATGATAGAATATAAAAAGGTGGAGACAAATAGTAACTAACTTCACTGTTAATAAACTTATTATAATTGTTATAAATGTTCCATAGGACTTGTACACAGTTCTAACAGAGAGTATAATGAAATGAAAATATGTAAAGCAATTAGTAATGTTCTCAACAAACGTTAACTATTTTTTATTATTATCCAGGTATTGAGCCAATTCCCGTAGATGGTAGAATTGTGAATGTTCAGAATCCATCTACATTGTTGCTATTTTACCTTAATAAGTAGACTGAATCCATTTATTGTGATGACAGCCAATGGTGTGAAAAGATCTGGATTTTGGGGTCAGGAAGGGCTGAAATATGGGGAAGATGGTAAGCCCACTTTTGGATATTTTGCATTTGAGGTGCCTTTGTGTCCTCTAAGTGGGGATGTCTAGTAGGTGGTGTATGAACATGTCCATCAAGGTCTTAGTTGTAGATAAAAACTTATAGAGCATTCAGTGAGAGGAAAGGAGTGACTGCCCCCCTCCTCTAGCCATCACGACTAGCCGCTTTAATGATTTATTGTGCTGTAAGCACAACTTTACTACAAATAACCATAACTGCTGGATTATTGCAAAATAATTTGGTTTTCAACTCTATAAAGAATTTAAAATTAGACAAAATAGATTCTGGTTTTTGTCACTCTATGTGCCCCAAATTTCACAAAGATAACTACACAACAAAACATGATCAACTAATGTCCTGGAAGGACTTGAAAATGTTATTCAAGAATTACCTCCAAAAAATGCCAGAAGGAAGTTTCTTCTCTTTTTGAATGAGCAAGTAATATATTCACTTTCTACAGAAATTGGTGGGAGTATATATCTGCACACCTAGTTTGGGGAAAAAAAAGTAATGTCTTGCAAAGCTATAAAGGCACGTTCTCAACGACTCAGCAGTTTCCCTGGTAGGTATATCAGAGAGAAACCCATGTAGATGTGAGCCAGAAGCGTGTTCAGGAATGTTCAAACGGCATTGATTATAAAAGCTTCGAACTGTAAACAACTTGAATATCTATCAACAGAAACTAGAATCATTATTATTGTTTATATTATCATTGCACTAGCAAAAGTAAATCTCAAAGACAAAGTAGAGTGAATGAAACAATTTTCAGAGGAATACATTAGGTACAATGTCAGTGATAGAAATTTCCCCTATATATAGAACTTAAAGGTGTGTTGTTTAGAGATACATATATGCAGCAAGGAAACAACACAATGCAAAGAATAATAAACAAAAAAATTCACAGAGGTGGTTCTCCTTGTAGTGGAGGAAGAGGGCTGTAATTGTTGAATGGCACATGGATGCTTCATAGTCATTAGGAATGTCTCATTTCTTAAACTGATGGTGAGTCCAGAGGTGTTTGTTTTATTATTCATCATGCATTATGTAAATTATAAAATAGGTCCTTAATGCATGTCCTGTAATCTAAGAATATTCTCAAAGTATCACAAATCTTCATTTTTCATTTGGGAAACATGCTTTGAGAAGATAAATAACTGGGTCAAGATATATCATCAAATGACAGGTTTTACAATTCCAAAGTATACACTATTTCCACTATACACAGTGCCCCTGAAATTCCAATTTTTGGAAACCTGGAATTTTAAATTTCAGGAAACCTTTGAAATTAGACTCTTGTAGAGATGATAATATTTAGGATTTTTTTTAATTAAGAAAACAAAAATGGAGAAAATTTAAAAATGATTTAGCAAGGAAGTTTAACACTAAAATGGGGTTCAATGAGCATCTGATGAATGGGAGCCCAAGACAAGTGATGGATTTTTTGCAAGGACAACAGACAAGAATGCACAGCTCACTAGTGACATGAAATAGACTAAAAAGAAAATCTCTGGACTCTCAGCCTAGAACTTTCTAGTATGCAAAAACAGACTAAATATGTTTTAATGATATTGTCTTCAGTTTTTTCCCTATTTCATAACCTTGTCTGCCTGGGTGGTGGCCGGGGGGAGGCCGGGGAGGAGAATGTGAAAAATATGAAGAGCACCGAACAATCTTGTCTCTTCAGCTATTTCTAAAACAAAGGGAAATTTACAGATTAACCTGCTCACGGGAACAGGCCTTAAATATCCTGTTTATCCCAGGTTTTAATACAATGAGTCTTTCATAATATCAAGAGGTATGCGGAAATCGTAAAGAGTTATGCCGGCCTGTTAAGGAGGAATGTTTTTTCTTAGACAGATAAGGATCAGGTTAGTATTTGTGGTGCCAGAAATAAGATAAAATTTCACTTCAAAACTTGAGCTATGTTGATCTACCTATACTCATTACATGTAGCCATTTATAGCAGTCAGGGTCAGCGAACTGATCTGCCCCAATTACTTACTTTCCTGCCATCTTAAAAAATGCAGTCATTCCTAGGTAGTGGGCATGATATTCAACAGCACCTCCAATGAACTGGTCACATGCATAGCAACACAAATGTACCTGCTGGCACAATGCTGTATATTTTTAAAAGGAAATAAGGCAATTACAAGACTTCTTTTATAAAGTCAGGCATTTTCAGTAAATGGTATTTGACCTAAGGTGAAAACCCTATATTTAATTGGAGTATGGAAACTCTTCATTTTTTCCCCTTTGCCCCGCTTGTATTTATTTTTTCATAGAGTTCATGGCAAAAATGTTGTATTCCAAGCAGCAGAACACACTTTCCTTTGACCTCCTTCTTTTCTTGCTGTTAACTTTAATAATAATTATTCTAAGTTTTGAAAAGTACCACGTTTGGTCCTTGGCCAACACTGACATTTATTTTGAGAAATAAAAAGAATTGTTCAGTTTATGCATCTGCATAACTTTAATATTTATTTCTAAGTCATTTTCAATGAAGAAATTTTTCTTAGGGCAACACTTCTTACCAATATCCTTCAAATTATGTAAGTTTAATTTCTCCAAATCCAAAATGCAAAACTGGATTTTCAGATAAGGACTTTAATAGTAAGTCAGGATTCTGTCTGTGTAATAAGATAGAAGTTCTTGGATTGCATGCCATTCAACAATCTCACTACACAGATCTGAAACCTGAAGCCTAGGGCAGGTATGAACTTTGGCAAAGATAGACCACACCTGTTCCAGCTTCTAGTAAAATAAATCACAGTTGTAGAAAGAGCTGACCATTAGCAGTAAGAGAATCCCTTCAGTGCACCTTCTGCTATTCAAAGTGAAAATCAAAACACCAGCTCCCATCTGCATATCTTCACTCATGTGCAAGTTTTTCTTTCTTTTTTTTTTTTTTTTTTTATGAAAGCTACTTCTGAAATAGGACACATAATGATACTCATACTATGTTCTTCTTTTTGTCTTAGCACTATCAACTAAAAACCTTTACAATATATCGGTAATAGTTGCAGTGCTTAGATATCCCAAGACTGTGTGTTACAGATGTAAAGTACTTTGCTGTTATTTGGGATCCAGACTTGGCCAATGTACATCCCTCTCTCAACTTTTCAGTGGTAATGATGACCAACTGGAGAATGTAACGACAGGATGAGAAATAGACAAGGATTTTTTTATTTTTGGTAATTCTACCTATTGTATTTCATAGTGATCACCAGTGAGGTTATACAGCTTGTTTTCCCTTTGACATTTCTTTATGAGAGATGGTGATAGAGGCCAGAAATAATTCATGAACCATAGAACAGTTAATTTCACTCAAACAGGACTTAGGCTAAGACATTAAGCAGAATCATTCTCAAAATAAACCACATTTTCCCATTCCAAGGAGCAATTTCATCGAAAAGAGATGAAATCGTTAACATAAACCAATCTATCACAGTAACCATTCAGGAGCTGTGCCTCGAACACATCAAAGTTAATAAAGGTATATTATAAAATGAAATTGTAAAAAAAAAATTGCATGGCTCTTTCATTATATTCATGATTGAGCATTTACATGATTGCTATATGAATCATTCTTTTTAATATTTCTACTATTATAGCTGGTACATTAAAAAATCCATATATATATATAATTCTACTACATCACATACCCAGGTATTAAATCAAACAAAAATGAATGTCAAATGCTAACACCATCAATAAGAAAAAGGCTAGAATGTGAATAAATTATATTTAATTTAAAAAAAGCAATTGGATCTACAGTGATTAATAGGTATAAGTGAAAGAAAATGTATAGACAAGACAGGCTAATTGTTTTGAAAGTTTTCTCATACAATTTGCTTTTACCCGTTTCCATCCCTCATTCTATTGGGTAGGCTGTCCTATTTCACTAAATAGGAAATTTAATATTCAACAAAATCTAGGTATTTTGCTTTGCTATAGTTCATTATTTCTTCTGTCTTAATTATAGTAAGTCATTATAAACTTTGCCACGATGATTAAAAGCATTCTAGTTGAGTTACTTAAGCATTCTAGTTGATCATTGGAACAGAGAAATTCCTTGAGGTTCACTGCCTAAGAGAATGACTTTTCCCTATTGATGTCTCCCTATAATTCTTATTTCAAGTGCTCAGTCACAGGAACTTTACTGTTGGCATAATTTTCTTCTTTTAAAACAAACTGGCTCATCCCCAAACCTGCAGCTCTTTATATAGCATGTTTGAAAGTTTGGATGAAAGTCAGAATGTCAATTTATTTATTGGCAAAATGACAATAACCTATTACCTTTTCTGTAGCACTTTCATTTTCTATACGGGATTCAGTGTGATTTCGTTTGTCTTTAATTTATTTTATAGGAGCCATATAGAGAAACAAAATGAATAGAATTTTAAATTCTCAAAGATCCCCAAAGAGCATTGGATCTTTATATATTTTCTACCAGGTATAAGTAAAATTACTATCTTACTCTTAGAGGAGTCACTTTACTGAGTAAGCCAGATTATTGGCCCCATTTAAACCACAGGCACTTCTGTTATACTACTTGGTGACCTAAGTTTTTAAGGAGATAATTGAAGACATATGAGTTTGCTTTTGCCTGTATTTACCTAATTGGTACTCCAAAACTTTTTTCAAAGTATTAAATAAACAGGCATTATGTTAGGCAGTGAGAGAGTCTTCGCCTCTGACCTCAGTTTATACTGACTTTGGGGGGAAATAAAGAATTTAACTAGTCATTACAGTAGAGTGTGAGTGTTTTAATAGTGAAAGGGCAGAGTATTCTAGGAAGATATATGAAGAGGGGAGTCTAACTTAGTCCAAAGGTGTTGGAAAGGTCCACTAAAAGGAATTATTTTATTAGGGACAATCTGAAAGGTAGTAGTAACCAGATAAATAGGAGATGGAGTAAGGGAAAGAATTTGTAGGCAGAGGAGACAGTGTGGGGAAGCCCAGGGTAGAGAGAGCCTGGCCAATCTCGAATCGAAGAAGTTGGTCCGGTGTGTCTGGAGAGCAACCCAAAAGAAGGCATGTGAGATGCTATGGGAGAAATGCTTTGTAAATTACGTTAAAGGTAGCAGAAAGCCATTGAAGAAAAGGAGAAGTGCTCAATATATGTCTTAGTGGGATCATTCTGGTTGTTGTGTAGACCAAACAGCTAAAAGACCAAGCATTGTGATCCTTCACCCTTGTCAGGATAAAAGTACCTGCCTGCAATTCATTTTAATATATTTACTTATTTATAAATTATAGAGTTGTACTTTGTTGGCCAATATCTCAAGATCTAATGTGCATTTAGGCTGAATTTTCCTAGTAGTGATAATAGCAATAATAGGTAATTTCAGATTTTATCTAATTTGTTGTCAAATTTGATTAGATCATCATTGCTGTTTTTATCTGGTAATACAGCTAGGGAAAAGCTAGATTTAGAATTGTGTGCTTTGATATTTTCTTTTTTTTTAATTTAAAAAAATTTTTTTTTTTTGCTTTGATATTTTCTTATTCTTTGCTTGTGATATGACTGTTAAATTCAATTTTTAAAGGAATTTTTTAAAATCACGTTTTCCATTTCTTGAAGATTAAGAATTAATGATATAAATTATAAATCCATGTAACCAGGCACACATTGTAGCACACTGAAAATAAATTCTGAGTTTAGGGGCCACTATCCTTGTAGAACTCCCAGGCTTTCTCAAGATACCTTTACTTTCCTAGGTAGCATCTTATTAAATGACTTGAAGATTGATTATGAGTACTAAATCAATCCCAGATTCTTGATAATTGTAAAGGCTTACTTCTTTCTTTTTTCAGATACAAATAATTATAAATAAAAAGTTAAAATATTTTCTTCTGGAGGTGCAGTAAATCATCTTGGGTACTGGGAAATGCACTGTTCCTACTTTAAAGATAATTGGGATAGAGAATTTAGCAGAGGGGAGCCACATCAGAGGTAAGGAATCAAATAAAAAGTGGTCTCTGGCTACAAAAAAGTTGGATATTGAGTATTTGAGCAATGGCAGAAGGAATGAAGAGAAATGGAGAGTTTTACAAGGTAGAATGGGGAGGAACAGTTTGATATCTTTTGGAAAACTAATTAATCCTTAGGAAACATTCAGTTTCCTTATCTTCAGGATTTTATTACTTCTAAGTAGATCATCAAAGACACACTTTTCAAAGGCTATGCCTGAAATTACCGGAAATGATATAAATGCAAATTTGTGTGTCCTACTTTAATTTTACTGACATAGACATTTTAAGGGTATTGTACAAGATGAATTTTAAGCAAACATCTCAGGTGAATCTGATGCATGTTTGAGTCATTGATCTAAACAGAACTTGGAGTAAACTTCCATTGTAGAACCAATGTGGATTCACACCGTATTTGAGAATTACCTATCTACCACATGTCTTCTAGAATGAGAGTTGTTTTATCAAATTAGCTAGTTGATTTTCCTGAGAGTTCTCTGAAATTGAAGTCCTTCTCCTTCAAACTCTAGAGAACTTGGAGAAGATTTGTCTTATATAAAGCCTTTCAGTAACCAAGTAACTTACAAAACAGGGGCATAGTCTTAGGAGTTAGCTATTGTTATCATTATTACTATTATTATTATTTGATAATACTTGTTACTGTGTAAAATTTTGTGTAAGGCATGATTACCTTACTAACCACCCATTGATGTTTCACTAATGGAAATGAAATACTAATAGGATTGCTTAATAGAGCATGTTCAGTGCAGCTACAGCTCTGTGTATTACAATTAAAAAAACATTATTATTCAGGTATATTTACATGCATTTTTTTCCCTGATAGTGGTGATTGCATTTATATCTACCTTCCCTTGGTTTAAGTTTCTAAATTATCCCAATGGTCAAATGTGCTCAACATTTAAAAAGACAATGAAATTGGGAGACCTGGGTGGCTCAGTCGGTTAGCGTCTACCTTCGGCTCAGGTCATGATCCCAGGGTCCTGGGATCGAGTCCCACATCGGGCTCCTTGCTCAAGGGGGAGCCTGCTTCTCCCTCTGCCTGCTGCTCCCCCTTCTTCTGCTTTCTCTCTCTCTGACAAATAAATAAACAAAATCTTAAAAATGATAAAAAAATAAAAATACAATGAAATAAAAATTAATTTCTTTTACTTTCCTTGGCACACTTGAACTTTACAGAAACAAACTTTAGTAATAAATTCATCTGCGCTTGCATTTATCCACTCGCTCCATATTTACCAACTTTAAAGTAGTAAATCCTGTGTGCAATGGTGTGGATTTCTGGAGAAGGTGAAAAGAGCTTAGTCAGGCTTGAAAGTGTTGAGTGCAGCTCAACTTCACTTGATTTTTTTTTTTTTTTTTTGGAGAGCAGTTTGAATTGTTTTGGAATTAATCATGAACTATTTAGTTGCAAATGCTTCAAAGGCAAGCCACTGGAGGTCCTTTGAAAATTCAGAGCTAAATCTCCAAAGCCTTTAGCTCAGTTTAAACTCAGAGAATAATATCTGAGAACATGAATACCATTTTCTCAGGTTGGCCTCTCAACCCATTCTTAATAGGATTAAAGAAGTCACAGTAAAAAGGAGGACTTCAGAGTAATTGCTGCCTAGGTTTGATACTTCCAGTACCACTTAACTGCCTGTGAAACTTTGTTCAAGTTCATTTATACTCTCTGTGCCTTAGCATCACAACTTCAAAGATGGCTGTCGTGGTTATTATAGTCTTATTGTTTTCAGCATAACCATTACTATATGAAGTCTGACTCAAGTAAGAGTTGTCAAATCTTGTGCAAATGCTTCAGGAAGGAGAAAGGGTAGTGAAGGAGGATGGGGAATGGGGAGAGTGGATTTCTCTTCCAGAAGGCTCCCTTCAGGAAAGAGCTCTGTGCTGCTGGGGCAGAGTCTGCCCTGGGGCAGCGTGAGAAGGACACAAAATGTATTCTTTGTCTGGAGAATAAGAGGGAGGAAGAGAAGAGAAAGGAAGGGATTAGCAATGGGACTGTACACAAGATAAACTCAGTCAGTATAGGGTATTTTGAGGCAAGTTTTCCAGGAAAGACCATCTGTCAAATTCTTGCACTGACTGGTGTCTTGTAAGATGCCTTGCTCCCGCCATCCAGCTACTGACCCGCCCCTACAAAATGGTAGTGTCTCCTTCTCTGGTTTCAGTAGTCTTTAGCCAAATTTAGCTGTTGAATCAATCCCTCTACTTCTAAACCCATTTACATGCTCATTTTTCCTCACTTGCTTCCTGGTTCAGACAAAAGAGAAGGGTAGTTTTTTCTGACACCTTCTCATCACCTCTCACATCTTCTATTATTTCTTCTTTATAGACTTATTCCACTCAGACTACTGCTATACTTTTGTGTTTCTACTTTTTATTTATTCTTTATTTTTTTAAATTTTTATTTAAATTCCAGTTCGTTAACGTACCATGTAATATTAGTTTCAGATACAATATAATGATTCAACACTTCCATACAACACCCGGTGCTCATCACAATAAATGCCCTCCTTCATCTCCATCACTTATTTCACCCATCCCCCCACCCACCTCCCCTCTGGTAACCACTGGTTTGTTCTCTATAGTTAGGAGTCTGTTTCTTGGTTTGCGCCTTTCTCTCTCTCTTTTTTGTCCCTTTGTTCATTTGTTTTGTTTCTTAAATTCCACATCTGACTGAAATCATATGGTATTAATCTTTCTTTGACTAATTTCACTTAGCATAATACTCTCTAGCTCCATCCATGTCATTGCAAATGGTGAGATTTCATTCTTTTTTACAGCTGAGTAATAGTCCAGTGTGTGTGTGTGTGTGTGTGTGTGTGTGTATACACACCACATCTTCTTTAACCGTTCATCAGTTGATGGATACTTAGGCGGTTGCCATAATTTAGCTATTAGATAATGCTGCTATAAATATCAGGAGTGTGCATCCCTTTGAATCAGTATTTTTGCATTCTTTGAGTAAATATCTAGTAGTGCAATTGCTGGATGGTAGGGTAGTTCTATTTTTAACTTTCCAAGGAACCTCCATACCCTTTCCCGGAGTGGCTGCACCAGTTTGCATTCCCACTAACAGTGCAAGAGGGTTCTGTAGAGGCCACTTTTAGGCAAACAGGCTTGAGCAATGGAATGCAAAAAGGGCCGCAATAAGCACTGGGCTGAATACAGACAGGCCCATCAGGTGACCCACCTCAAAATATCCATACACCCTAACTGACTGGTTGGTGACTTACAACTAAGCACAGTTCCTAAAAAAGGGAGAATTCCATGTCACCATACCTCCTCATCTTTCCCCCTTAAAAATGGCCTTCCTGGCAGACAGCTTCTCTGCAGTCTTGCTCACTGCTCCCCTATGGTGTATTCAATAAACTCCTATCTCCTTTGTTCTGCCTCAGGTGAATTCTTTCACCACCCATGCCACCGACTTCCACCCGATCGTCGCTCCACATTTGGGGGCCCCCATCTGATCAAGACATCCCATTTAGGGGATGCCTGGGTGCTTAGTCAGTTAAGTGTCTGCTTTCAGCTCAGGTCATGATCCCAGGGTCCTGGGATCAAGCCCCGAATTGGGCTCCCTGCTCAGCGGGAAACCTGCTTCTCCCTCTGGCTGCTGCTCCCCCTGCTTGTGCTCTCTCTCTCTCTGTGAGAAATAAATAAAATCTTAAAAAAAAGACACCCCATTTAGGCACCACAGGTTCTCCATTCTCCACATCCTCTCCAAAACCTGTTGTTTCTTGTGTTGTTGATTTTAGCCATTCTGACAGGTGTGAGGTGACATCTCATTGTGGTTTTGATTTGTATTTCCCTGATGATCACTGATGTTGAGCATTTTTCATGTGTCTGTTGGCCATCTGGATGTCTTCTTTGGAGAAATGTCTATTCATGTCTTCTGCCCATTTTTTAATTGGATTATTTGTTTTTTGGGTGTTGAGTTTTAGAAGTTCTTTATAGATTTTGGATACTAACCCTTTATCTGATATGTCATTTGCAAATATCTTCTCTCATTCTGTCGCTTGCTTTTTAGTTTTGTTGATTGTTTCCTTCACTGTGCAGAAGCCTTTTATTTGGATGTAGTCCCAATAGTTTACTTTTGCTTTTGCTTCCCTTGCCTCAGGAGACATTTCTGGAAAGAAGTTGCTATGGCTGATGTCAAAGAAGTTGCTGCCTGTATTCTCTTCTAGGATTTTTATGGTTTCAGGTCTCACATGTAGGTCTGTCATCCATTTTGAGTTTTTTTTTGTGTGTGTATGGTGGAAGAAAGTGGTCCAGTTTCATTCTTTTGCATGTTGCTGTCTAGTTTTCCCAAAACCACGTGTTGAAGAGACATTTTTTTTTATCCCATTGAATATTCTTTCCAACTTTGTTGAAGATTAATTGACCATATAGTTGAGGGTTCATTTCTGGGTTCTCTATTTTGTTCCATTGATCTATGTGTCTGTTTTTGTGCCAGTACCATACTGTTTGATTACTACAACTTTGTAGTATAACTTGAGGGTCAGAATTGTGATGCCTCCACCTGTTTTTCTTTTTCAAGGTTGCTTTAGCTATTTAGGGTCTTTTGTGGTTCCATACAAATTTTAGGATTGTTTGTTCTAGCTCTGTGAAAAATGCTGTTGGTATTTTGATAGGGCTTGCATTAAATATGTAGATTGCTTCAGGTAGTATAGACATTTTAACAATATTTGTTCTTCTAATCCATGAGCATGGAATGTCTTTCCATTTCTTTGTGTCCTCTTCAATTTCTTTCATCTGTGTTTGAGAGTTTTCAGAGTGGATCTTTCACCTCTTTGGTTAGGTTTGTTCCTACATATCTTAATGGTTTTTGGTGCAATTGTAAATGGAATTGATTCCTTGATTTCTCTTTCTGCTGCTTCATTATTGGTATATAGAAATGCAACAGATTTCTGTAGGTTATTTTGTGTTCTATGACTTTACTGAATTTGTGTATCAGTTCTAGCAGTTTTTTGATGGAGTCTTTCAGGTTTTCTATATAGAGTATCATGTCATCTGCAATAGTGGAAGTTTTACTTTTTCCTTGCCAATTTGGATGCCTTTTGTGTTTTTATTTTTTAAAAGCAAAAACTTCTATCCTTTTTGTCTTTTCAAACTAAAGATTCATCTGCTTTTTCCCTTTTTCAAAATGAACAACCACAGCAACAATTCTGAAGACTCCAGCCTGGGTTCCTGCTCCACTCCTCACCTTTCCATGCCTAAGTCTCCTGCATTCTGACTTTCTCCCTGCAGTCTGTTGACAGCACCTTCTCCCTGCCAAATCTCAGGTTCCCTTCTCATATCTTGTCTCACGTGACTTCAGGTAAAACTTTTGACCCTACTGGTTACCTTCTTCCTGAAGCCTCCTCTTCTGTTGATTTTTGAGTTAACACACTGGGTTAACCAGTGGTTCTCCTTCTACTTCTTCATTTCTTTTTCTCTCCCCAGTTTCTTTCACAGGTTTCTCTGCCTTTATAAGTTGTCTTTCTCCAGCATCCCGTCCTCTGTCCTCACAGCATTATTTCAAATTACTGTTCTAGACTTCTTCATCTATCCTGAAGTTGCATTGTATATTCCCTGTCTACTTACTTGCTATGATGACTAGTTCTCTCTATACTCTTCTTCCATCAACACCTGGGCTACAATTACAATTACAATTACCTAATAGTCTTCAATAATCCTAAGAATATCACAAGATTTCATCTTCCCCTGTCTCTACCTTTAATTATGTTTTCTTCCTGCCTGAAAAGTCCACCCTTTGCATATCTGCTTGGCAAACTTATTTACATGTTAAAGAAGACTTCTCTGGGTTTTTAGTAGGACGGTCCTTTCTTTGACATGAAAGAGATGTAAGATCTTTGTTCTCTGTGCTTCCACATCTTCATTCCTTTACTACTTATATAGCACCCATGACATTGCATTATGGTCAGTTACAAAAGTGTATTTTCCTATGCCACAGTTTTAGTTCCTTATGGTAAGGGCTTTGTTGCATTCATCTTCTTATCCCTAGAAACTAAAATAGTGTCCTAACATATGATGGTCTTATCAAAACATGTATTGACCTGTATCTTATATGTGTGTTGGAAACTAGACAAGCATTAGCTTTTGCGTAGCATGATGCTTAGAGACAGGAGAAACAATATAAATTAAATTTTTGGTGTCAGTTTATTTTGGATGGATTTAATTCAATTCCACAAACATTGACTGTGTAGTACCATTTAATTAGTAAGATGGCATTTATATTAGGTTTAAAAATAGAAATGCAAGGAAGAAAAATGAAATTTGCTTCAGGAAAGATGAACATATTATAAACATTTAAATTAGATTTAAGGTTATTCCTGTATTTCAAAGTCCATTAAATTATACATTTTATTAGATATTAGATTAAATTTAGCTCATTAGACTTTAATCTGACACTTTAATAAGTATCTGCATATTCTGATCATTTATACTTTCATGAATATCTTATCTTTCAATACAATACAATAGAAGCTGTTTTCTAGATGTTATGCTTTTTAAAAAATTGTGTGTGTGTGTATAGTCTATGTTTTTCCACCATTCCCTCATTCTTTAAAAGATCATCTGGTTTACATCCTAGTTACTGAAATTACTGAAATTGCTCTTCTTTAAATTAAATAAACATATATACAAAAAAGTGAACAAGTAATAAGGGTATGGCCTGATGCAATATCATAAAATAAACACACCTACATAACCTGCACTTTGGTTATGAAATAGGACCTTACTGGCACCACAGAAACCACTCTTATGACCCTTCTTAACCACTAATGTCCTTCTGTTCCCTAAAGATAATCACCATCATGACATCTCAGACCTTAGGCTAGTTTTGAAACTTCTGTAATTTAAGCCTTACAGGGTGAACATCATGGAGATGTACTGCTTAAATCCCTTCACAAAGGTCTCCTTGCCAGCTGCCGGGAATGTGGTTTGTGGACAGCCTCTGGTTGTGAGCTTCTGCATGGTCTGCCTCAGCTTTTGAGCCAAAGCTACACTATTTTTGGTGATCCTCAGTCAATGACCAAGTCTGGTGGCCATAACTTAAAGACATGCTCTTCTTGGAGTAGCCCTAAGATGATTACTGAACAAGTTGGTGGCACAAGGGCCTGGCCACTTCCACCCAAAATAAATTGTGCTAATTGCCAACCTGCTCTAGAACTCCCCATTAGCCTGGCAGGAATGGTCAGATATGCATCTTGCTCTGACAACTCCCTCTGTTCATTCTGCTTCCCATCTTTTCCTTTTCCAGATATTAGCCCCAGTAAACCTTTTGACACAGAATCTGTTTTTTGCCTCTTTCATTTTGTTCAGTATTATCTTAATGATTTTTACACTCCTGATGATGGACATTTGGATTATTACAAATAAACATGCTGGGATTTTTGTGGACATATGTTCTCAGTTCTTTGGGAAAATTTATACTTATGAAAGGAATTGTTGAAATGTATGAAGAGTTCCAGTTGCTTCATATCCTTACTAGTATTTTGTATTGTCAGTCTTTTTAATTTTTTTCTAGAGGGATGAAAGGATATTTCACGGTGGTTTTAATTTGTATTTCCCTACTGACCAGTAATGTTCAGCACTTTTTAATGTGTCTATTTTCCATTTTTCTATCTTCTGTTTAGGTATTTTGTCCATTTTTATAATATTGTTTGAATTTTAATTTTTAAGTTGAAGGAATTATTTATGTATTCTGGGCACAAGTCTTTTGTCAAATATATGTATTGTGAATATTTTCACCAGTATATTTTCCTATTAATTTTCTAATTTTTTAATGTGTTGATGTTTAAATTTTTTTTTTTAAGATTTTATTTATTTATTTATTTGAGACAGAGAGAGAGACAGAGAGCATGAGAGGGAGGAGGGTCAGAGGGAGAAGCAGACTCCCTGCCGAGCAGGGAGCCCGATGCGGGACTCGATCCCGGGACTCCAGGATCATGACCTGAGCCGAAGGCAGTCGCTTAACCAACTGAGCCACCCAGGCGCCCGATGTTTAAATTTTAATAAAATTTAATTTATCAATTTTTCTTTTCGATTAATATTTTTGTGTGTTCTGTCAAATATAACCGTGTCAACCCAAGGTCATGGAGATATTATTCTAAGTTTTTTTCTAGAAGCTTTATGGCTTTAGGTATTATGTTTAGACATAACATCTATTTCAACTTAATATATTGCACATCACATAAGGTAGAAATCAAATATCTGTTAGAAAAAATTGAAATATTTTGTGGTTTTCTGAATTTCTCCTTGAGTTATGGAATAAAAATCATACTAATTTTATGTTAAGGGGTAAAATTGGGTTGAGAGATGGAGAAAGCAATCAATAGATTAATTCTTGTTAATACTTATACGTCTCCAAAGAGGAAGACATACACAAGTACACTACATACTCACTCACATATACACGCATTGAAAAAAGGACAAGTAAGTTAATTGGCTACAAGGCAAAATGTAGTCTGGTTTCAAGTAAGCTGACTAAAGAAATGAGTACAATGTTGAGAACTCTGGGGGCATGGAAAATGCAAGGAGACCATGTAACAGACTCTGCCAGTTTAAGGAGGGGTTCAAATAAACAGAAAAGATGCAGAAAAAAGGCATTGACAACATCACTCTTTAAAATAGCATATTGAGTTTCAAAGATCTTATTTATTTTCAAGCTTAAAATATAGTAGAAGGCTTCCAAGGGAAAAAACTATCTCCAGTTTGGGTCAGAGATACATAGAAGTCTAAAAGGGGAGAAGTCATTTTGATTTAAAGATTTCAAGATTAATAGAAAATCAGGGCCTATTCATTTTGGAATTGTGCTTTTAAGAATTTCTAACTTTTCACCTAAAAGCAGTTTATTTATTTTCAGATTAGAATGTTAAAAAGTCTTAGGGTCTATCCTCTCACCTTTCTACTCAAGAATTTCCTTTTATAGATCAAAGAAAGAATAATGTATCTCTTGCCTTTGATGAAAAACATGCTATTGCTTTGTCATCACATAGACAAAGAACATGAGATCTAAATAATTGGGAGCAAATCCCCCTGGACAACCGCCATTTCAAACCTGATGCATGGTGGCTTTGATGAGACAGAAAGAGAGATAGTAAATATTTGTGTGAAGTATTACCCTCATTAATTGTGGTCCCTCAAAATTCTCTATATTTAGAGCTCTCTTTTAAATAAACAATGATTGAGAATTTCGAAACAAGAATTGGCAAAATTAGCTTTTGTATTTTGTAGATACAGAATGAAAATATTTCAAACCTTTAGAAGAATTGTCTTCCCCTAATGGAAATAGGGTATTATATCCTCATGCTCTATGCAAATGCATATTATCTTTATGAACCTTAGAAAGTTGATTGAGTCAAATCAGTTCTTTTTGATAGAATATTGCCTAACCGTTCAAATTAAGAATACAATGTAATGGTAAAGTTATAGAGCAGAATAGTGTATGGGTCCCTGGCTTCAAACTTATCTTTTTTTTTTTTTTTTTTTTTTTGGCTTCTATAACAAAGCTGGGGGAAAAAGTTAAAAAATAAAAGCCGTTGAAGAGATTGGGCTAGCTAAAGACTAACTGTCACTAATTCAATTCTCTTCAAAGTAATTTTTTTTTTTTTTTTTAATAGCTTGAGCTTCAGAGACCAGAAAGGAAATGCTAGAATATAGTTTTGGGGGTAGAAATCTTTTTTGTTGTTGTTTAAATTTGCGGGAAAATCACTTTATAATTTTTACGTGTAGGATATCACTTTGAACTTTGTTATTTTTTCTCCTTTTTCTACAAGGAGATACAATTAAAAAAATGTCGAATTCTGTATTTTGAAAATATAAAACTGTGCCCTGAGAAGAAAAAGCCATCAGTACAAAGATGCAGGGGCTTAAGAGCAAGGAATTAGCAGGACAATATGATGAGATGGAATAATTAGAGTAAGCTGGTAATTAGAGGCCGCTGAGGTTTGAAAGGGGAGAGAAGAACAGGCTGGTAATCTGCATTAACCCCAGTAGCCGCCCTGTGCAGTGCAGAAAGGAAGGACTGACATTAGAGCTGAAAGTCGGTTCCTGGTCCTAAGAAAACATTTATGTAAACAGTGTTTGGAACCTGGCCCTTTAGAATTTATACATGCCAAAGTCAAATGCTTTGTCACAATCATATTTCAGTTAAATATTGTGTGACAACTTTTGACATTAATCATAAAGTTATGTAGGCAAAGTACATTCCTTAAGATTTATTTCTAGTTTATGTCTTTACTCCTACTTGAATGCAAGGATTGCTAATATTTATCATATTACTTTAGAGACTATAAAGCATAAACACAATGCTGCTCTCTGAATTTATTCATACTTACATTAAGCCTAACTGGTGCACTGGGCACCTTGACACAGAGTATTCCATTCATCCGGAGGTTGTTATTCATTTGTAGGGTGAGAGCTTTGAGGAGAAAGGGCCAGACTTGCAGATTCAAACTTGCTAAATGTTGGCATATCTTAGGAGGAAGTTGTGATGTATTTGGAGAGGTTAACAAAACAAGCTTGAACTACCCATGACATGAGCAAGCCAATGCATTGTCAGTTCCATTTAGTAGCTCAACAAATATTTACTGAGTGCGTCTGTGTCAGAGAGTGGTCAAGACTCTGGAGACACAGCAGTGACAGAAGTGACAAGACCCTCTGCCCTCAGGAAGCTCCCTTTCTACATGTGGAATAAAGGGTTTCAACTTAATTCTGAACTCCTGAGAAGAAGGAGATCAAGCAGAACTAGAGAAGTTAGGTAGGGTTTGGGAAGAGAAAGGAGAAGGCGTTATTAGACAAGGAACTCCAGAAAGCAATAGATGGTGAAGAGCCAGTGCAGTGGGGAATGAATGAACCACAGAGCCACGCAGCAGAGGGAGGCCGATTGCGAAATGCAGTCTCGCAAGTGCCTGTAGCTCCGATGCAGAATAAACCCTTGTGCCATTTTGGCATTAATTGCACACAATTAGAGAATACTAGAATCAATACTGGTTTTTAGAAAACTGCTTAGACCATATTAATATTAACTGAAGGTATTAATATTAAATATTAATATATTTAAATATAAAATTGGCATATGCTATCATTAAAGAAAAAAATACATTTATAAGAAATGTTAGATTAAGCTTACATTATCATTTTACTTTTTTAAAGATTTTATTTATTTATTTGACAGAGAGAGACACAGCGGGAGAGGGAACTCAAGCAGGGGAGTGGGAGAGGGAGAAGCAGGCTCCCTGCCGAGTAGGGAGCCCGTTGCGGGGCTCGATCTCAGGACCCTGGGATCATGACCTGAGCCGAAGGCAGACCCTTAAGGACTGAGTCACCCAGGTGCCCCCTTACATTATCATTTTAATGCAAATTAGAAAAGAATATTAATTTGTCTTGTTCAAAAAGTAAAAGCTAATGTTATATAAAATGGGGATAATTTTAATAAATGTGAGCAATTTAATTTTACTGGAATGTATCTTTAAAAAGCAAAGTATATCTGTGCCATCCTGGTGAGTTTTATGGAAATTCTCTACCTTAGAAAAGTACTTTAAGATCTGCTTTTTGACTTTACGGTGGGCAGATGAATAGAGAGAAGATAGTTATAAGGCAAGTCTAAATAGTTGACTTTGACTTTTTATGCTTCAAATAATTTTATCTCTGTTTTTTGATAAATTTGAGGAGCTATCTTGTGAATAACCATCTCCTGTGCTATGTTTTTCTTAAACAGCAAACAGATTTTGTTCTAAGAAAAGCATTACTAGTTTTCTTCTTCTTTAATCATATATGAAAGCAGATCCTCATGCACAATAGGTATATTGATTTCAAAACCATCCTATTTGTATCTTTCTTATTTGGAAAATCTTTGAAAAGTAAGAATTGTTATTATAATAAACACTTCGCTTTATTGACGGTCATCTTCTTTTTAAATTTTAGTTGTAGAAATATACTTTCTAAGTAAGTTCACTTTTGCTAAATTCCACATCCTAAGACAGCTAACACTGGAGCATGTCTCAAGATTAAAGAGGTTCTTTTATTTTTAGATACCAAGTTTTGCTATAATTAAATATAATATGGTAAATGGGAATACCCCAAATGATCAAAGTAATTACTAGTAGCCTTGCTGAGATTTAGAATTTGGGGCCATAGGAAATAAAATGTAATAGAAAAAAAATGTGATTAGGGAAATAATAACACCTTTTTGAAGACAACTAATCCTGCTATAGCATGTTAGGTGAATTGGAGCGAAGAAAGGAAGACCAATCAGAAAACAAATCTGACAGTGAATATGGGTGGCAATCTATGATACATATATATGTTCTAGATATAAATATGCTTCAAACATAGCTTAGTTGGTTTGGGTGATATTGAGGGCTGCTAAAAATTCCACTGGTGAGTGTATAAATATGTCCAACAAACCCCTGATCTCTAACTGTTGTTAAATGATTGTAAGATTAAATAGAGAAAAACTCTCAGGTCAAAGGTTACTTGATGTATATTTTGGTCACTGCGTTTTTGTAATTCAGTCTTTTAGTTAGTTGTCTAGTAATAATTATAAATATGTAAAAGGATGATATATATGCAAGTATATTTAATCTAGGTAGTTGATAATTGCTGTTCCCATGGAGCTGTATAATTCACATAGTGCTTCTATGCACTCAGTAGTTTTCACATCAGATATGGTGCTGAGATGCTGGATATATGAAATACCAAGCAGACTGATCCTGGGCCATTCATGAGACACAGATAAATACAAATACGCAATTGAATATGTGTATAATAAAGAAAATCATTGGGTGTTATGAAAGAATGATCAGAGAGTCTTTCTCAAGAAGTGATGATTGAGCTACAATTGAAAGATTCAGTAGGAACGAGCAAGTGAGGAGTAGGGGTGGGTGGTAGTGATGGGGAAGGGCACTGAATGTACCAGAAGGTGTTCACAACCCTAGGCTGTTAGTTATTTGAGCTGAAAGAAAACCAGACTGCCTGGAACATGGTAAGTGAGAGGGATCACAACAGAAATTGAAGAGATGGGCCACCAGATCACACAGGTTCTTTAGGTGACAATAAAGGTCTGGGATTTATTAGAAGCTATTAAGTGTTTTCATTAAGAAAGTGATATAATCCAATTTGTGATTTCCTTTACTAAGAAAAGAACAGATTGGTAGATGAAAACATAAAATGTGCAAAGACAATTGAATAGGCTATTATAATACTAGCTTATGAAATATTTAATAGAGAATTTTAATAAAACTGTCACACATTATTTACAAACAAAAATTATGTTATGAATTGAATTATGCCTAAAATGTCACATTTTCAAATAATTTATTTTTAGTTCCTTAAAACATATAGAGCAAAGCTATCGATCCAATTTTGATAATTTCAAGAGTTGTTAAAAATTACCTTAAGTTCGGAGAAATCTTTTGAGAAAACTAAAATTTTTTTTTGTATCATCGTTCCTTTCCACCATCAAAGTAAATACCCTCTCCACGTTTCTCGTGTTCACAGCTAAAGGTTAAAATATTGGATTGCTGAATACATTGATCTTTGATGTGTAAATTAAATGTCTTGGAGATAATTTACTCAGGTGGAAAACATAGTAATTACAATATTTGGCAAATTTCACATATAAGAAGTAGAGGTGAAAGTTCAGGGCTTATCTCTGAATTGTGGGCTTGGGCTTTTGTATGTGCCTCCTGTATTTTCTCCGCCTTTGGAAAACAGAACACCTGGAAAAGCGGGCAATTACCTTATTATGCTAATTGATAAAGTGAAACTCATTGTGCAGTCCCAAATCTACTTTGAAGATTTGTATTATTTGGAGGGTTTATATGATCAGATTAAGCAAGACACTGCCTCTAATAGTGGTCCTCACTCTTTATTTTTGCTTGGGCATTGCCTAATAGAATTTTGAAAATACATGTATTCTTTTGCACACTTTTAAGCTGACCCCTAAAATTTCATATTATATTTAAAAAATGCCAAGATATCATTTACACTGTATTTTAAATATTGAGACTTTAATATAAATCCAATAAAGCTTTTTTTTTTATAAATGTATCCAATGAAGTCTAAGAATCAGAATGATTGGTACTCACCAATATGCATTTTAAAAAGACATAGAAGGGGCGTCTGGATGACTCGGTCATTAAGCGTCTGCCTTCCGCTCAGGTCATGATCCTGGGCTCTTGGGCTCGAGCCCTGCATCAGGCTCCCTGCTCAGCGGGAAGCCTGCTTCTCCCTCTCCTGCTCCCCCTGCTTGTGTTCCCTCTCTTGCTGTGTCTCTCTCTGTCAAATAAATAAATAAAATCTTTAAAAAATAAAGATATAGAAAAAAATAAAAATAAATAAAAATACATAGAAAGCTCTTCCCTAACAGCTGGGAAATTTAAATTGGTTGTTTCCTTGAAGTCATATTTACATTCCACTTCCTTAATGGACTTTTGTTTTAATGTAATATAGATTTTTATGGCTGAGAGCATTTTATCAATCACCTTTACATAATTTCTCTGCAGTAAAAATAATGTATTTATTTTGAAATATTAAAGAATTTACTTCTTATGGTAAAAAGACTGTGAAACTTTTAAATGATTGGATTATAATTAGAATTATTAATAAGTACACACTATTTTGATTTTTATTTAAAAATGAAAAGCAGTGGGGCACCTGGGTGGCTTAGTTGTTAAGCGTCTGCCTTCAGCTCGGGTCATGATCCCAGGGTCCTGTGATCGAGCCCTGCATCGGGCTCCCTGCTCTGCGGGAAGCCTGCTTCTCCCTCTCTGACTCCCCCTGCTTTTGTTCCCTCTCTCGCTGTGTCTCTCTCTGTCAAATAAATAAATAATAAAATCTTTAAAAAAAATAAAAAGCAGTATTATTGAAAATACCTCTTTAAATGAAATTGACTGGAAGAGATTTTATATTGCTTTGATTAAAGGAGACTTTGCTGACACCAATATTTCAGTTTCTCTGTTTGTTTGATGACCTAGATATGTTTAGACCTTTGGGGAATGCAACATAGTTAGGTGGGTGAGTGTTATAAACATCCTTTCTGGAGTAAAAGAGAAATGGGCCATTACTGACAGTGAGTTGGGAAAGTAGATCCATGGCAAATCGGATCTCAAGGGTATCAGTTTTAGGAAAATGCACCAAGAGAAGGTAGGCGCTCTAAAATTGACTCCTTAAACCCACTCTTTCTCTTGGGAAGTCTCCTGTCTACAGAACACTATTCTCCAGCTGTTGACTAAATTAACCACGTAATTTTCACATTCTCTCTTTTCACTGTGGTTGTTGGTCACACGGAAATGATTTTCAAAACTGTAATTCTTGCGACGTCACAGAGAAAAAGTATAACTATTTAAAAATGCAGTAATTTTAATTTAATACTTCTGGTTCACTTTTTGCGATTTAAAGTAGATTAATATTTTTCTCATATATGGGAGCAGAAACACCTTTTGTTTTAGTGAAACACATGAACATTATTAAGCTTCCTATAATTTTGCATGCAGAATTATTCTGTTAGTTTTTATATTTAATGCTAGAACAGTTTGTATCACATAAAGCTGTGTAGCGGTGGCTATGGGTCTTGATTCTCTGCACAATATTTTTAATCTTCACCTTATTTTAGTGTCCCGCATCTCTTCTTAATCCCCCATTTCTATTTTCCCGTTGATATAAAACAGTAAGAATGTCTACGCACATTGCAGACATACCGTGAAGTGTCATTGATTTTTCTGAGTTCCTAAATACTTTCAGTGTCTTGGAAAGAGATTGTATTTAAAAATGGCTTGTTTTTCCTATGTGTGTCTTTTTCCAAATTTCATTCTGATCAACATGTTTCTTGAATCTGTGCAGATCTCCAATATGTTTGTTGAAATGTTAATTTTTTTTTTTTTTTTTTTTTTTTTTGCTTATTAGCTATTACTCAGAGGGGGAAATTTCTAGAAAACCCACTGGCTTTTCCAGGTTTACGAGTATAGAAACAGCTAATGGTTATGAAATGAGTGTTTGGAAGATAAACTATAGACTTAAATTCCAACTAATTTAGCCAACTGTGAATTTAACTTTAAAATGTTCTTTTTATATGGCTTTTGCTTTTCCCTTTCTCCCAATACCCTAATACAAAACTCTGTTAATAAGCAGAAAATAAAGGATATAAAAGCTTCCTTACTTATCTGGTGATCATTTTTATTTCTCTCGGCTTTATTATGTTGCTGGGTAGAATGGCATAGTTTTATGAAAAAAAATATAATTTTTTAAAAAGAGAAATTGTATTTGCAAATAAGCATGAGGGCATTCTTGCATATGGTAGTTTTTTGGAATTTAAAGTTAATTCTTAAATATGTGTATATGACTGCAGGTTTATATATAGGAAAAATGATAACATGCTATAGAATTCCTAGTGAAGGAGAAGAAAAACAACTACAAAGGTAGAAGTCAAACCCAATGCACGGCATTATTTTCAGGACAGAGCACCAATGTGTCACATAAGAGGCATTCAGGGGGCGCCTGGGTGGCCCAGTCGTTAAGCGTCTGCCTTTGGCTCAGGTCATGGTCCCAGGGTCCTGGGATCGGCCTGCCCGCATGGGGCTCCCTGCTCGGCGGGAAGCCTGCTTCTCCCCTCCCCCACTCCCCCTGCTTGTGTTCCCTCTCTCGCTGTCTCTATCTCTCTGTCAAATAAATAAATAAAATCTTAAAAAAAAAAAAAAAGGCAGTCAGGATATAGGGTCCTACTGCTAATTAATAGTCACTCCTCCCTCATAACCTATTCCCATGTAAATATGAGGAAAATGTAATCAAGTTGACAACATTAAACTCAAGCAAGACAAAGAGAGAGAAATAGCCTTGTAAGAAGCAGCTATCAGGGCCGTATGGAAACATTTCTACTGAGGGTTTTCCAGGCATTAAAGCTACTGCACAAATAAATATGCAGATAAAAGGAATGAGATCAGCAGTAATAACAGCTGACAACTTTTACATATTTTATTATTAACTATTCAACAACTATTTTTCACCTTCTTTATCTCATCATTTTAACCAGCAGATGCATTTTGTTTCTGTCTCCACTAAGAAAGATAAGTGTTTATTACTGCAAGGAAGGATTTTCACTTTTGCTGTATTTTTAGCTCTGAACATTGCCAATGGCACCATAAACTGGCCATGACAAATCCTGATATAATACTTTAGATACCGTGCCCTCTTGTCTTCCCACCCGGGCGCTGATCACAGCAAAACATTGAGGCAATCTTTGAAGTTTCAGAGATAGAGATGAATAGGTTGCACCTAGAGCATGTTTGTGCCAATTCTGCTATAGGCTGCTGTCCAGGCATAATATTCTTTCACTCTCACGGGCATCTTCATTTGGGCAATAAATGATATAATCGTCCTACTTATAGGTGCAAAGAAGAACAAACATTACCTGGCCCGATAAAATTCAAAATGTTTAGAAATCATTTTTTCATAGATTATAGTATATGAGAATTACTTGAGCAATAAAAATAAGTACTAACTATTCTCTAATTTACTAGCATGTCCTCTCAACCTAATTCAAATAAGTTGTGTGTATATATTTATTTATATACATATGTATATAAACCCTAAATAGTTGTTTATTTCAGATCATAAACCAAGACACCACAGATTATGAAACTACTGTTATGTGTAGAGTGGAAAATTTCCCCTCCTTTATATTCATGAACAGTCATACCCAAGAAACGCATTTTGTTATATTTCTGTGATAGCTTTTCAAGAATGTGCAGATTTACATTTCCTTGTCATCTAAACAGATCCAAGCTCAGAAATGATAAACATGTTTATATCTTAAAAGGGAATTTTTATTATTTATATCTTTTATTCACAATTGCTACTGATTTGTCTCCCAGAATACCATGTATTTTGTTGTATATTAGAGTAGAGATTGGATAGGTCTTGCTTACTAGTCTATGTTTTGTACATAGAATGCTGTCTGGCATAGAGGTGCTCATTAAATGCCATTTACATGAAGATTGATAAAAAGTATCATAAATAATATATTCCCTTTGGCCTTGAGTATATTATATATATATTATAATACATGTATTATATATATATATGATGTTATACACACACACACACACACACACAGAAGCAGTCTCAGGGCCATTGAACTTTTACCCTTTCCAGTGTTAAACTTTGAGTAAGCCCTCAGGTTTTGGGTAGTGTCAACTGGTTTAGAATCTTGGTTGTTTCACTTCCTAGAAGTATAGCTTTTGGCAAATTAGCCTCTCTCAATCATGATTTTCCTACCTTTAAAACAGAGTGGTTGGAAGGATTATGTACTGAAATTCACGTTGAAAGCTAAGCATTGTGTCTGGCACATTGCAAATTTACAGTGGTGCCTGTCTTATTATAAATCTTACTTTATCCTCAGATTTGTTTTCTGTGGGAGTATCTCACAGCTTCACTAAGACATAGCTGAGTTGTTTTTGGTGCTTTTTCCTCTTAATACTCAAGGGGTGAGCTAAGTGTCAAGAGCTTTCCAGAAGTAAATCTGCCATATTTAGTAATAAAATAAAGGACACCAAGTTAAATTTGAATTTCATATGAACAACAAATTTTTTTTTTTTTTTTGGTGTATGTTCTGTATGATGGATCAGAATAGGAGAATTAAAATTGGAAGAGCAGAGTTTAGTCATTTATTTAATCTGATATAGTGCTATCTGATGTAAAGATAAGTGATTTTTATGTAATCAATAAGATATATCACTACAATGATAAATTGATTTGAAATAGTCAATATATTATGAAATAGAACAGCAATTTATACTATTATTAAGGAAAATTAGAAAAATAGAAAAGATATAAAGGTTATTATAACAATATGTTCATGGCCAAAGAATAAATGTATTCTTTTAAATTATTATAGAATATCTAATTATCTTAATGTATGCTTGAGATTTCAAGATCTCCTTTTAAAATTAAGGAGAGATAAAGGCTTTATTTAGATGAACAAAACCTGAGAGAGTTCATCAACTCTACACGTGCCTTTTAAAAAATGGTAAAGAATCCTTCAAGTTGAAATGAAAAAAGGACAAACAGCAACATGAAAACATATGAAAGTATAAAGCTCACTGGTAAAGGTAAATATATAGACAAATAGAGAATGCTGTAATACTGTAACAATAGTAAATAAAACATTTTTAATGAGATAAAGAAGTTAAAGATAAAAGTATAAAAATAGCTATAAATATGTTATTAGATATACAATAAAAATACATAATTTGTGACATCAATAATATAAGTGTGTGTGGGGAAAAGAAAAAGTGTTACTTTTTGTTTGCAATTGAAGTTAAGAGGTTATCAGTTCAAAATAAATTGTTATAACCACAAGTTGTTGTTGTTGTTGTTTTAATATAAGTCCCATGGTAACCACAAAGGAATTATAGAACCTACGCAAATGAAAATGAGAAAGGATTCAAGGCATGCCAGTAAAATAAACAAAACATGAAGGAAGACAGCAAAAGAAAAGAGTGACAAAAGAACTACAAGATTGGCAGAAATCAGCAGATCAGCAATAGTAAGTCCTTTATTATAAAAAACTACCTTAAGTGTAAATGAATTAGGCTCCCCGGTAAAAAGGCAGTGACTGAATGGATTAAAAAAACAAGATCCAATTACATGTTTTTACAAAAAACTCCTTTTAGATAAAGGACTAAAAGACTTTAAGTCAAAATGGTCACAGAAGACAAAGAAAGACATTATATAATAATAAAAGTGTCAATTCACTAGAAGATATAATGATTATAAATATATATGTGCCCAACATTATAGCACATTATATGGAACAAACATTGACACAACTGAAAGGAGAAATAGACAGCAACATAATAATAGTAGGAGACTTCAATACCTCACTTTCAGTAATGGTTAGAACATCCAGACAGAAGATCAATATGGAAACACAAGACTTAACAATAAAAGACATACTCAGGACATTTCACTCAATAGTAGCATGATTAACATTTGTACCAAGTGCACATGGAACATTCTGCAGGACATATCACATGTTAGATCACAAAACAAATCTTTTTTTTTTTTTTTTTTAATGTTTTATTTATTCATGAGAGTCAGAGAGAGAGAGAGAGAGGCAGAGGCAGAGGGAGAAGCAGGCTCCCCGCCTAGCAGGGAGCCTGATGCGAGACTCGATCCCAGGACCCCGGGATCATGACCTGAGCCGAAGGCAGTCGCTTAACCATCTGAGCCACCCAGGCGCCCTCACAAAACAAATCTTAACAAATTTTAAGAGTTTGAAATCATGCCAAGTAACTTTTCTAATTACAGAGGAATGAAATTAGAAATCAATAGCAGAAGTGGAAAATCTATAAATATGTAAATATTAAACATCACACTCTCTTGAACAGCCAGTGGGTCAAAGAAGAAATCAAAGGGGAAATTAGAAAATATCTTGGGACAAATAAAAATGAAAATGCAAAATACTAAGACTTACGGGATGCAGCCAAGCAATACTGAGAGGGAAGTTCATCCTGGTAACAGCATACATTAAAAATGATGAAAAGATCTAAAATAAACAATAACTTTACATGTATGTCTGGGAACCAGAAAAAGAAGAACAAACTAATCCCAAAGTTAATAGAAGGAAGGAAACAATAAAGATTAGGGAAGCAATAAACAAAACAGAAAATAGAAAAAACAGAACAAAATCAACAAAATTAGAGTTGGTTTTTGAGAACAAAATTGAGAAATCTTTAGGTATATGAACTGGGAAAAAAAGAGAGAAGACTAAAATAAAATAAAAAATGAAAGGGGACATAACAACTGATGTCAAAGAAATGAATATAAGAGACTACTATTTTATGTTATTATATGTTAACAAACTGGACAACCTAGAAGAAATGGGTAAATTCTTAGAGAAATATCTACTGAGACTGAATCATAAGGAAATAGAAAATCTGAACAGACATATAACCAATAAGGAGATTGAATCAGTAACCAAAATGTCCCAACAAAGAAAAATGCATGACTAGATGGCTTTGTTGGTGAATTCTACCATACATTTAAAGAAGAATTAACACCAGTCATTTTTGAACTTTTCCAAAAATTTGAAGAGAATGGAATGCTTCTAAACTCATTTTATAAGACCAAAATTACCCTTATACCAAAACCAGACAAAGACACTACAAGACAAGAAAACTTCAGGTCAATATCCCTGATGAATATAGATGCAAAATCTTCATCAATATTTTAGTAAACTGAATTCCAGAGCACATTAAGAGAATCATACAATATGATTGATTGTGATTTATCCCTATGATGCAAAGATGGTTCAACATAAGAAAATCAATCAGTGTGACATATCACATCAGCAGAATAAAGGATAAAAAAATCACATGATAATAGATGTAGAAAAAACACTTGACAAAATTTAACACCGTTTTGTGATTAAAAACACTCAACAAACCAGGAATAGATGAAAGTTACCTCAACATAATAGAGGTCATATATGAAAAACCCACAACTGACATTATGCTTAGTGCTGAAAAATTGAAAGCTATTCCAACAAGTTCAGGAACAAGGGAAGGATGCCCAATCTTATAACTTCTATTCAACACACTACTAGAAGTCTAAGCTAGAGCAATTAGATAAGAAAAAGAAACAGAAGGCTTCCATGTTGGAAAGGAAGAATTAAAACTATCTCTTGTTTGCAGGTATCATGATGTTTTATATAGAAAACCCTAAGATTCCATTAAAAACTGTTAGAATTAATAAATTAATTCAGTGAAGTTTCAGGATACAAAATCAACATACAAAAATTAATTTCATTTCTAAATGTTAAAACCAAACAGTCTGAAGAAGCTACTAAGAAAACAATTCCATTTATAATCCCATCAAACATAACAAAATATTTAGGAATGAAGTTAACCAAGGAGGTGAAAGGCTTGTACAATGGAAACTGCAAAACATTGCTAAAAACAATGAAAGAAGACACAACTCAATGGAAAGACACCTAGTGTTCATGGATTGGAAGGCTTGATATTGTTAAAATGTTTATACTACCCAAAACAATATACAGATACAATGCAATTTATATTAGAATTCTAATGGCAGTTTTTATAGAAATTAAAAAAAAAATCCTAAAATTCCCATGAAGCCACAAATGACTCCAAAAGCCCAAACAATCTTTTGAAAGTTGAACAAAACTGAAGGCCTTATACTTCTTGACTTTAAAACACATTACAAAGCTAAGGTAATCAAAACAATATGCTACTGGTATAAAGACATATATAGAGCAATGAAATAGACTAAAAAGCCCAGAAAAAAATCCCTATGCATATATGGTTAAAGGATGTTTACCAAGAGTGCCAAGATACACAATGGGGAAAATAGTCTCTTCAACAACTGGTGTTGGAAAAACTGAACATCCACATGCAAAAGAATGAAATTCGACTCTTACTTTACATTATACACAAAAATCAACTTAAAATGGATTAAAGACTTAAACATTAACACCTGAAATTATAAACCTCCTAAAAGAAAATGTAAGGGTATATTTTCATGACATCAGTCTTGATAATGATTTCTTGGATATGATATCAGAAGCTCAACCAACTGAAGCAAAAATTGACAAATGGCAACATATCAAATTAAAAAGTTTCTACACCGCAAGGAAGACAATCCACAGAGCGAAAAAGAAACCTATGGAATGGGATAGAACATTTACAAATCATATATTTGATAAGGGATTAATATTAAACTGTATGAGAAATCCCTACAACTCAGTATTAACAAAAATAAGTGTTGGGAAGGAGTTGGAGAAATTGGAATCCTTGTGTATTATTGCCATCTATAGAAAACAATATTAGGTGTCCTTAAAAAAAAACAAACCTAAAAATGTACTGATGGTATAATCCAACAATCCCACTTCTGGGTATTTATCCAAAAGAATAGAAAACAGGATCTCAAAGGAATATTTTTCACTCCTAAGTTTATTGCAGTGTTATTCACTTAGTCATGAGGTTGAAACAAGCTAAATGTCAGATGAATGGAAAAAGAAACATGGAATATTCATACAAAGGAATATTATTCATTGTTAAAAAAAAGAAGGAAATCTTGTAATATGCTACTTGAGGACATTAAGTGAAGTAATGCATTCACAGAAGGACAAATATTCCTGATTCCACTTATATGGCAGATGTAGTCAAACTCAGAAGCAGAGAGCAGAATGGTAGTTGCCAAGGCTGGAGGAGGGAGGTGCTGTCCAATGGATATAAAATTTCAGTCACGCAAGAAGAAAAAGTTCTTGAGGCCTTCTGTACAACATTGTCTCTCTAGTTAACAATACTGTACATTTAAAAATTTGTTGAGAGGGTTGATTCCATGGGGTTTTTTTTCCATCGGAATAAAAGACTTAAGGGCAAGTGGAAAAGGTTGGCTTCCTTCTCGTATTCGGTTCCTCTTTTTTAGGGAAGTACAATTTTCCTCTACTAGGACTCGAGTGTGTCTGCCATGTGATGCTGGTTGAGTCTAAATGCTATACAGTGACTGTTTACTCTTGGATAATCAAATATGTATAACTGCAGTACTTAGGACAATATAAAGTGATTTGGTTGCTAATATAAACACATTAGTCACACTCTGTGGTTGCAACTACTGTTAGTATTGAATTAACATAGCTATAAAGAATGACAAAGTTAAAAATCTTCCGGTTATCTGAAGACTGGAGTAATTCACAATGAGTCAAAATATCAGTTTGCTGTTTATGGGTGTCATATTCCAGTCACATAATATGATCATAATGGATGTTTTACTTTTAGTTGAACTTTAATCAGTCTTAAAAATTTGTTGGTAAAAATGAGCACAAATAGACAAGATTTAATCTAATTATCCTAATAGAACATTTAAGAACAATTAATCTTGTTTAGAAAATAAGACAGCATAAAAATGCATACCAAGTTGTTTCAGACTTTACATTGAAAATAAAAATTCTAATAAATCAGCAATTCATTGCTGTTTCCTAAGCATATAGACAACCAATACTTCCTTACATTCCAAAGAATATAAGGAGAATAGTCTCTTAGTTTGAGTGAGGACAGTAATAGTCTTTGTCTCCAGGAACTGCTTCTTGGATGACAAGACTGTTATCTGTATGGCAAACACAGGATACTTTTGAAGAAAGGAGTATAGATATTGCTATTACAATTTAGTCACAAAAATAGACCTTGGATTTATCTACAGTTATTCTTAGACCTGACCTAGCAAACATGAACAGGCTTTTTCTTCTTGTAATCTTAAAAGAGGAGGAGGGAGAAGAAGAAAGGGAAGGTAGAAGGGGGATGCAATTTTTTTCGTACAGAAAATTGAAAAAGAGAGGAGTTACTTCGGTGAACAATTACAATGCAAAAGATTCTTTTTGAGTTGCATGACAAGGCATTGATGTGGTGATTAAAAAAATAAAAACGCAAAATCACATACTACTAGGAAATTCTCAGCAATTGTTGAAAATAAGACAGATAAGAATATGACACTAGGTCTGAATTTCAACATATCCCTCTACTAACTGTGTGACCCGGGACACATTACTTCACTGTTCTTAATTTGAGGGTTTGTTTTTTTTTTTCATCCACAATATGGGATAATAATAGTACTGACTGGATTGTTGTGATCATTAAATGAGATAGTGCATGCAGAGCACAGAGTGGAGGCTCAATAAATCTCAGCTTTTATGATATAATAATATTTCTATTAGCTTAGGTCTCAAACTCAAAAATGAAGATTAATATGAATACTTATCTTTCCTATCCACAACCTAGTTAGTAATATCAATGAGACTATTTATGTATATATTCTCTCTTTTTATAAGGTTAAGGTGCTATTACTGCAATTTTATACAAGTTGGATGGGTTTTAAAAACATAATGGCAAAGGCTGTGGGAATAGTAAGATAATTCAAATCTTCATACAAAATGCTCATAGGAATGCTTACCCACTTTTTTCCAGAACATGGCAAGGCCAAAGCTTATTCAATTAATTACTACACTGTAGTGCTTGGACAAAGGAAGTTATAAAAATGGACCTTTGCAATACTACTAATAGAAACCATTGTCTTTTCTTCATTTGGATTTATGTCTAAACTTTGAAATGCTGCAGGGTCCTCCTTGGATACAATCCATCTACTAGCCAACAGACTAAGGCAAATAGGCCTGAGGCTGGATTAGACGTTTAAAATAAAGATCCTCCTGCCTCATTCTCCCTCTCTGTGCCACTTCTAATGTTGGAGGCAAACTCACACATGAAATGTTATTTGGCTTTCTGTTTCACAAACAAAAAACTCCCAATCCTTTGTGTGTTTATCATGTCTTATAGCAGGAAGAATACCCATCTTGCTTTCTACAGAAGTAAATCCCTGTGATATACTTTATTCAATTAAAAAATATTTAATGAGGGGTATCTGGGTGGCTCAGTGGTTTGAGTGTCTGCCTTAGGCTCAGGTCATGATCTCAGGGTCCTGGGATCATGCACCACATCGGGCTCCCTACTCAGCGGGGAGTCTGCTTCTCCCTCTCCCTCTGCTGCTCCCCCTACTAGTACTTGCTCTCTCTCTCTCTCAAATAAATAAAGTCTTTGGAAAAAATATTTAGTGAGTGCTGGCTATGGGCCTATACTTTGCATTTTCTGCAGATAACATAGTTGGACACTATGTGAAGATCCTGACTACAAAAAGTTTGCATTATAGTGGATGAGTGATATAGCCCAATACAATAATGTAAATATAGGGAGTACAGAATTATACAAAAGCAAAGCCCATCCTAAATTTAGGACTAAAGACAGTGATCACTGAAATATTCAAGGAAGTCATTTCTGAACTGATGTTTGAAGAATGAGTCAGCATGACTCAGATAAGAGGTAGTGTGGATGGGTTTTAGGGCCACTGGACTTTGTGGTGGAGAGAGTTCTAGGTTAAGGAAATAGCATGCTTGGAGTCCCAGAGTTGAGAGGACATGGTGTATTCAAGGAACCGAAAGAACTAGTTTAGGTGGAGCAGAAAAGGCAGAGGGGAAGAAGAGATCAAGACAAGACAGAAGGCTGAAGAGAACAAGGATCTGTGTGCAATGTAAAATTTGGATTTTATCATACAAGCAAGGGGGATGGGCTTTGTAAGATTCTATGTACTGGGGTAAAATAATCAGACTTGTATTTTAGAATCTTCAAGTAGCACAATGAAAAAAATTAACTGTAGTGCTTCACAGCTAAGGCAGGAAACCCCTCGAGGAGGAGTTAGGGTAATTCACCTGGGTTAAACCTGTGCCTGGGTTAAACCTGTGCTAGGGCAGAGGCCGTGGTGCTGAAAGAGCACAGCAGGTGTGAGAGGCAACCAGAGGATCAGTCGGAATCAGTAATTATTGGGTCTGGCCTGGGAAGAGGAGTCTGTAAATTCTAGGATGAGCTAGACACAGCAGATAGCTTTATGGATAGGCACGTCCTTAGCATTCCAATGCTCTCCTTATTCTGAAAATCTGTCAATGCAGACAGACATACTTGAAAGTTCTAGCTTGTCCTGCCATTCTTGCATCCATCAACTGTTTATTGAGAACTTACTAGGTAGAGGGATAGTGTCAGAATGATTGAGATCCCTTTCTCACAAAGCTAATCATTTTCTGGGAGATCCTGACAAGTAAGTCAGCAGTAGAGCAGGATAAGAACTACAAATGGAGCATCCGTGGGCTTTCTGACAGACCCTTAGCATGTAAGGAAGAGAGCCTGGCCTCAGCTATCTCATGCACCTGCTGTGTACCATCAAGCTCGTCTCCCAGAACTTGAACTGGAGTCGGTTGCCTCCTCTAACCTCATCTCTCCACTGTCACTCTGCACATTCTTGGCTTTGCTACTTTCTGTGCATCTGGAAGACTATTCCCTCTACCCTAAAATACATTTCTTATTTCTGCTTCTTCAAAATGTTGGCTTATTGTGGCCCATTAAAGCCTTCCACTCCAAATTTCTTATATTTAAAATTATAAACAAGGGTCTGATGGTCTCATCTAAATATCTTTACATTGGGAACATCAAAAGATTTATGCTTTTGCTGCCCTTGGGCCCTCTGCCCACTTCTGGTCTAATTATAAGACTGGGTTAAATAAAAGCCCATTATGACCACGTGGTCCAGAATTTGGCCATATAGGATTTGGGTTATTTGCGGGAGATGGAGATGTGTGTGTAGCAGGCTTCTTCAGGGTCAACTTAGTCAATATATAACATACAGAATTGCAGCAGAGCAGTGGGCATCCAACATAAAGTGCATGTGGGGAGAGGAGTATGTGGAGACGAGGACGCTGACAGAAGGAAAAATGTCTCAGGGTAGATGATATTTAGGTTGATTCTTGAACAAAAAGAAGGATGGAGAGGGGTGAAGAAAGGAAGCACCCTTGTTAGTGGTCATTTCCGTTGTGAAGGCATGAAGGAGTAAGGAGCCAGGCACCTTCAAGAAATAGGGAAGTTAACTTGGCTGACTGTTCCGGCTTTCGGTCAGCTAAGGAAATGTAAACACTTGGCTGTAGCCGTGTTTTTCAAACAGGACTCTGTGAGTCTCAGGGAAGTGGTTCAGTGGTTGCAGTGGAGTCAAAGACACTAGCAAGTTTTCACCTCCTTTCCTTCATTTTCAAGTAAAGAGAAAATGAAAAAGATAACAGCATTTTCTCTTTTGTATTTAGTGTCCTGGGGCTGCCATAACCAAGGACCACGAACTGGGTGGCTTAAAACAACAGAAATCTATTTTCACAGTTCTCAAGGTTAAAAGTCAAGGTGTTGGCTCAGTCAGTTAAGGAGCCGACTCTTGATTTCAGTTCAGGTCATGATCTCAGGGTCCTGAGATCAAGCCCCTTCTGGGGCTCTGCACTGGGCATGGAACCTGCTTAAGATCCTCTCTCTCCCTTTGCCGCTCCCCTTCTTGCACTCTCCTTTGCTCTCTCTCTCTCTCTAAAAAAAGAAAAAGAAAAAAAAAAAAGCCAAGGTGTTGGCAAAGTTGGGTCCTGCTGGAGACTATAAGGCAGAAACTGTTTCAGGCTTCTCTCCTAGCTTCAGGTGGCTGCCTGCAGTGCTTGAAATTCCTTGGACTGCAGCTGGATCGCTCCAATCTCTGCATCCATCTTCACATGATCTTCTAATAAGGACACCCGTCCCGAGATTTATGGCCCACTCTAATCCAGGACGACCGCATCTTAACTTGATTACATATGCAAAGACCCTATTTCCAAAAAAGGTTACATTCACAAGTGACGGGTGGTGGGACTTCAACAAATCTTTCCGGGGGACACAAATCAATCTATGACAAGCAATGCTTCTTCAGTGAGACTCTATGACTCTCCAGGGAGTGATTCGGTTGTTGCAAAGGATTCACAGAGACGACCAAGTTGTAACCTTCTTTGTTTTTAAGGGAAAGGAAAAGGGAAGGGACTGTATGTATGTATGTATGTATGTGTTGCTATTGAATACTTGCTGATTTCCTTTGGCCTTCAGACGTGTTTTTAGTCTGATGGCTGCAATAAGAACTAGAGTAGCAAGCCGGCCTGAGCATGTGCCTTCTATAGACTCCCCTATTTTATTGCAAACGGCTATGCCAGCCAGGTCATTCATATGAGAGGCACGAAGGAAACCATGAGAACGACATAAGCGCTGTGTCAAGTGGAAGGAGAACAGTTGTAAACATAGAATGTAGGGGAATGCTTCCGCAGCATATCGCCTTGGAGTTCCAGCCCTCTGATGTCACTGCTAACAGCGAGGTTGCAGATGGAAGGCAAACCACAGCAGTGTGCGGCCATACACACAGAGGTAGCTCCAGTCCAGAAATGGTCTCCAATGAAAACAAAGGCGCTCCAAGAAACATAAGTTTGAGAAGCACAGTCACAGAAGTCGTGGACCTTATGAGCAGTTTCTACACAATACGCTCTTAGGCTAGCGTAAGGGGATTAGGAGGGATGTCCAGGGCCTGGTCCCTTCTGAATTTCCAGGAAGCGTACACCATCCGAGCGGTAGCTCTGTGGCATTAAGGGTTTTCCCTGTGAGGGCTGCTCACAGAGAAAGTCGTAGCATAAATACCAAATTAGATGACAGTAATCCTCGTTGACATGCAAAGTGTGCCAGTCTTGCATCTGGCACTCAGCAACAGAACATAAATTCTCCTATCTCGGAAGGGGATTAATCTGCATTTCTAGTTCATAAAGATGTTTTTAGTAGATATTTTGGCTCTCAGAAAAGAATATGCCTCAAAAACTCAAGCAACCGACTTCTGTTAGAAAATGCCTCCCCAAAGTGGAAGAGATAATGACATTTTATTTCTAAGCATAGTTTTCTATATACTATTCTTTTAATGGCCATCCAACTACAGGATTTTACTGAACAATCCTCAGTCTCATCACTAACATATTGATAATTTTAGAGCAGGATGTGTGAGCGTCATTCTGGAAAGACAAAAGAGGGCAAGGAAGAAGCCTCTCATATCCAGCCCCTTGTGTGACATTCTCACTTGGATGGGGACTAGCCTTCTTGAACTTCACATTTCTAACACGGACACATTTCCTACAGAAGGGATCCTTCTGTAATTCTGCAAACTCATTCTTCCATTTTCTCGGTCCATAAATCTTGGAGTCATCGTATATGCCTCTCTTTCCACTAAACTCGTGTATAATCCATCAACTCCTTTCAGCTCTCTAGTTTTGTTTCTTTTTGGTTTGGGAGTGGAAGCAGAACCCAGCTAAAACAGCCCTAGTCTAAGCCATAATTTTCCTCACCTAAACTCTTGAAACCTTCTGGTGGTTTTCTCTGCTTCCACACATGGCCCGGGCAGTCTTTCTGGCACCGGAAGCCAGAGTCCTTTCATAGCCTAGGTCAGATCGTGTCGCTCCTGAGCTCTAGATTTTCCCCTGATGTTTTGTCTCACTCAAAGTACCTTCTAAATTCTTCTTGTGGCCTCTGGGGTCCAGTGGAATTCCACTGTTGCCCCTTTCACCGGTATGTCTCTGTGCCCAGTCATCCTCAGCCCCTACCCCTCTGGCCCGCTCTGCCCCAGTCACCTCTCCTCCTTGTTTTCCTGCTCTGCTTTGGATATTCCAAGCATGTGCTGCCCTCAGCTCTTTAGTAGTCTCACTGTTTGGGTCTCATTGTCACATGCCTGACTCCCTTACCTCCTTACTTAGATCTCTGTGCATATGTCTCATCTAAGGCCTTCACTGCACACCCACAAAGGAATGGCACTTCCTTCCCTTCTCTTCTATGTTTTATTTTCCCCTACCCTATTCTATGTTTCTTCTTAGCATTTGTTTTCACCATAACATTTTCTATATATGTGGGTTTTTATCCATTCATTTCCTTTCTACTCACTAGAATGTAAGCTCTATTTCAGCAGGAACTTGATTTCGTTTGTCGCTGTATCTCATTCTTTAGTAACTACAATAGTGGTTGGCACAGAGTAGAAACTCAGGTTTCTCGAAAAAATAGGTAAGTGACTTATTGGTTAACTAAATAAATATATAAAAGGGAATTTCATACATATGCTAAAATTGACTATTTTCCCCCTCTATTTTAGTGCAACAGAGACATCTAAAGGTGTAAAGAAGACTAAAAGGCAAGGCTAACATGAGAATATTGTAACGATTACGGTGGTATGTGTTAGAAAACACCTATGAATCTATGAGCCCAGTTCCTATTAGTCTAAGAAGAAAATAGCCTAAAATGCAACCTTAGGGGTTAACCATTTGCTTAATTGTACAAGGCAAATAAAAATTTAATTTATAAAGGATTTATAGCCATGATGTTTTTATTTGAATATTTTAGTAACCAATAGATGTTTACCAAGTGGGAATCAAATGCATGTAATGTGCAGTTTGAGGAGGCAAAGCAAACCCTTGCCTTCAAAAGATTTCAGCTTGTTGAGGTGACAAAACAGAAAACATGTGAAGTAATCCAGAAACAGCCCATCTGAATATCACAATGAAAATAGCATCATGAAAAATTAAACCAATAAATTCTAAGGAGTTGTCAAAGAAAGAAGTTATCAGATATCTCGGGTGCATTTTGAGTCCCCCAAACCAAGGTACACATAACAGAGTAGTATGTGAGAGCAAATACAGAATAGGGAGGGAAAACAGTGGGTGCATTGATTCAATAAGCATTTACGGAGCGTTCACTGATACCAATCATATGCTAGGCACTGGATAATAAAACCAAAATACAGCCTGTGTCCCCAGTCTATAGTGAAATCCACCTCAATCAGTGATTTCATAGCAATGGAAGTATTCAGTGGTTGGCATTTGACCAAAGTACTATGGAAGCACAACAGAAGGGAAATTGCCTTTACCTGGGAAAGAGCAAGACCAGGCCAAAATGTCACTGCTGCTGAGACTTACAGGATGAATAGAAGCTGGCAAGAAAATAACATGTGTGAATGTGAGTGTGTATGTGTGTGTGTGTACGTGTGCATTCCAAGAAGAGAGACAGCAAGTACTTAGGTGAGGAGGCAAGAAGGAAGTATCATGTGGGGGAAGCTAGGGACAGCTGGATGCTGCTGAAGCATCTCTACAGAGATCAGAAAGAAGAGTCACAGGCCAGATTAGGAAAGGCTTTGTTAATATTGCTGGAGAGCTTGAGGATATTCCTCTTTAGTTTTTCTTTTTCTTCCTTCCTTCCTTCCTTCCTTCCTTCCTTCCTTCCTTCCTTCCTT
>NW_023270454.1:29527561-29541485 GCF_011800145.1 Mirounga leonina
CTTCCTTCCTTCCTTCCTTCCTTCCTTCCTTCCTTCCTTCCTTCCTTCCTTCCTTCCTTCTTTTCTTCTTTCTTTCTTTCTTTCTTTCTCTTTCTTTCTTTCTTTCTTTCTTTCTTTCTTTCTTTCTTTCTTTCTTTCTTTCTTTCTTTCTTTCTTTCTTTCTTCTTTCTTTCCTCTCTCTCTCTTATCACTTTAACCATTTTTGATTGTACAATTTAGTGTCATTCAATACATTGACAATGTTGTGTAACCAACACCATTTGTTATTTTCAGAACATTTTATCATCCCAAACAGAAACTGTACCCATAACACAGTTGCTCCTCC
Organism: Mirounga leonina; assembly: GCF_011800145.1. NCBI lineage: Eukaryota > Metazoa > Chordata > Mammalia > Carnivora > Phocidae > Mirounga > Mirounga leonina. Next base: position 29,527,887 of record NW_023270454.1, read on the forward strand.
TCTCAGGCCTTATTTTTAGAAATTGAAGTGATATGTGGACTATAAATTGGAATAGGAGAGGTAAATTAGAATAATGTTACAAATCTGATTTCAGTTGTTATGTTTTTAAGTTGTGTTTTTAAGCTATTTTTAAGGAAAAATCATTTTGATGTCAACTTTATATTCAATGTGATTATATGAAAAGTGCCATTTTTAAGCTAGTATGGGCAGAAAGTCATATGTAAAAGCTTGTTTTTATGCAAACTCATATTCTTCAACTTGTTTTCCCCTAGAGAACTATTGCTTTTTAAAATAAACTAGGCTAGTTTAGTGGAAAAGCATTTTTATATTTTTTTTGAAAAGAAACTTATCTAATTTTGTAATTAAGAAACTGCATTTCTGCCAGATTTTATTTGATGTAAACTCATGTTTACAATTGGTTTTGATTAAAAATTCAGTTACCCAGTCTTGTTTTCAGAGTATGACAGTGGTTAAGCTAGTTTAATTGAAAATTCATATTTATAAGCTTTATTTATGAAAACTCATGTTTTCTGAATTTTCTGATAAAAATTTTAGAATTTTCTTTGTTTAGAAGAACTAAAGTTTTAAACCATTGCTAATTAAAATTTATTTCCCCAAGGTATTTGTATTAGAATGCATGTATCCAATTACATTTGATAAAACTTACTGTATTTCAAATGTATATCTAAAAATACTTGATGATTAAGCAGATATAGAATGGGCAGGACAGAAAGAAGTTAACTTAGGATTCTAAGTAAAATAACCAATTCAATTAAAATGCAATTCTTAGTATCATAAATAATACACAGTAATATTATCATGAAAATTTAGATTGGGATGTTCTTTATGACTTCCATGACTTTTTCATTCTTTCCTAACTCATCTTCCATTTTCTGTCTTATTCACAGATTTCTCCCTCCTGGTGCTTCTTGTACAGTCCCTAAGTTTCAATCCTTATTTTTCCTGTTATTTTTCTCTATTCTCTTTTCCGCAATGGCTAGAGTTTACTCTGATGGATTTGAATATCTATCTCAGGTTACCTTGTAGCCAACAAGTTAATGTTTCCTTGATGTCCAACTTTGTATTTTTGACTCTGTTGGACATCATCAGAGCATCCATGAATAACCCTGAGGATCTGTGCAAACAATGTGTCAAAATTCTCTCATTATCTTCCGAAGCTCCCCTTCTTTTGAGTTCCCTTTTCCATTACCACCTCCACTGTGTGGTTCCCAATAAGGTACTAAGTCCAAATAGCCTCTGTGATGTCTTTCATATTTATTCCCTCTTTTACTTCTCTACCAAATCTCTGCATGCCATGGTCTCAGCATTCATGAACGGAGCTCTTACTGTTCTCTATTTATTTCCTGAATTTGTCCCACAAAATCTATTTTATTCACTATAGCTAGAGCAGTCTTTGTAAAGTATGACTGACTAGTCCAGAAATTTTTTCATGCCGTTCTGCAGGTAAGAGGACCAATACACCAAACTGGACTCATAACGTAGTTCAAAAACTAGTTCTTTCTCTTGCATTCCACATTTCATGAGATGGCATCCCCAACAGAACATATATAGCTACATGTTTGTTTTACTCCTTATCCTCCCCTCCTAGAATAGTATTTGTCATCTAACAGACACTAAATGAGAATTTTTGAATGAATTTTGACATCATCTTCCATCTCTAATCAATCAAGCTTTATATATTTTCTATTCTCCAGATGTTTCTACTTTTCTTTTCTATGCTTTCTACCACCAATCTGCTCAGCTGTCCTTATTTCTTGCTGGGGGTATATGCCAGTAGCCTTCTTACTGATGACTGTTTTATCTAATGAGTAGATAAAACGATGTCATTTTTCTGTTTAGAACTCATCAGTGGTCCCCTTGGATCAGATCCTAGGCTTTTAGCCTTGGATCAAAACTCTATGATCCAACATGTGTTTGTCCTGCAGGATTATATTTTCCCACTCCTGGCCTTATCTTCATATTCTGCCTTATGAAACTTGTAGCCTTTCTCTGTCCAATCCTCCCAACCGTCTCAATTTGTCCAAGACTGAGGGGGTTCCCAGGACACAGCATTTTCAGTGATAAAATTGGGAAAGTCCGGGGAAAACCAGGACCACCCCATAACACTCGAGGCAGTTTCTAGCCTCTGTACCATTAGGCCATAAGTCAACTCTCCCTGGAATTCAATTTCTTCCCCTCTTTGTCTAAGCCTCACTTAGAGGCTTTGAAAATTATGCCAGGCAGCACTATAGTAAGCCCCCCATTAACCCTGGGCCAGGGGAACCAGGCAATGACTTCCCAAAACTCAAAGACTGTCATGTTTCTCTTTAAATTCCTAGAAACTTTTGAAATGTTCAATTTTAAAGAGCAACTAATAAATATGCATTAAATGAATAAATTACCTTCCAACAGAATAAATTCTAAAACCTTCAATTTGACTTTCAAGACCTCGATGAATAAGCCCTATTTTAACAATTAATCCATTTCAATTCTTTCTATTAGACTTGATGTAATTATTCATTTTGTATAAGATTTATTGAGTGTCTATAAATTTTCAAGGCTTAATTCTCTTCTGTATTACTTTCTATTATTTACTCCCAATTGAATCTTTTTTTTTTGAATGTGCCATGTTTATTTCTTTCTGTTTTTTTTTTTTTATCTTTTATTGTAAGACCATCCTCAAAATATACTTACCTGTATCTTTACTTCTCCAAATTCATTTTATTTGCTGAGGTTCAGATTAGCTGCAATTGCCTCCATGAAAACTGATTCGATTAGCAGTCCAAAGTAATTTCTGTAATTTTGGGCTGTACCTTGCTTAGGTCTTTTTTACATTCCTTGATACTTTTTGAGTTGTGCTATATTATTTGTAGTCTTTGTTTTTCTTCCTTACTAGATTGGAAGCACTCATCTCTGTATCTTCATCATTATGTAATTCAAAGCCTTGTGTATTCAATGAATTAAATATTAATTTGTGTTTTAAGATTAAAATTTAAGAATGTGGCATGATTTTTGAAATCCAAATGAATAATGAAAATGTCTATGCCCATTGAACATGGAAATTATTATGCTTCAGACCATCTGGTGAGAGGTAGGCAGATTTAAAAGCATTTTAAATGTATTTTTCTAGCTATGAATTAGGACATTTCTTCTATAGGTCATTAAGTGTAACCCTGACAACAAGCTTTCCCGTTTTTATGTCAAAAAATAATTTATACAGAAAGTTTTTTAAAAATTTTTTACAACTCAAAGTCAAACACCCTTCCTTCAAATTTAAAATCGCCTCAACTTACTATATTTCTCTGTCTTTTTTATAAACTGTTGTCATGGAAACAGTGATTCAGATGTTCTGTCTTCCCTCAAATTTCACATCTGCTATTATTCTATAATATATACCACATACACACACACACAAAAGAAACAGACATCTTTGCTGCTTGTGAAGATCAAGGTTAATGTTTTATAATGTGACTACATAACCCTTTATACTAGTGACTAATATTTGGAAAATAACTGGGGAACAGTAGGACACTCTTGATTTAAAAATATTTAGTAGAGGTAATTTACAAACTGAAAAACAAAATGATTTTTGCTTTACTAAAATATTATTTTCAAGTATTCAGCACATTGCCATATAGTTCTGTTATTTTGAAGTGCTTTGTGATCTTGCCCTTGCCTTTTAGATTTACTCCTGTAAGTTATTGTCCCTTCAAATCATGTCAGTTCTATTAAGGGCCTTCACTCCTCCCTCCCTGAATTCCTTGTTTAGCCTTTGTAACTTTCTCACCCATACAATGTAATGGCAGAATCTATCCTTTCCCCTCTGTACTGCATATAATTATGCTCTTAATCCCTTTCATGAAGACATTGATTTGGCTGTTTATTTTTCTTTTAGACAAAGAATATGTCACCATCACCAGGTAAAATGCATAGAAGAAAGAGCCAAAGATTAGATGTGAAGAATTCTGACTGGTAGCCGTTGTGTTGAAATACGAGTTTTCAGCATTCAGAGAAATCAGCAAGGATTAATATCTGCAAGGCTTTTTCTTTAAAATCAGTTATGTGACCAACAGCACATATTCATATCCTCCACCTGGGTCAGCAAATCTGTTATCATTCAAAATCTTACCTCTTACCGGATTTGTACCCTGGAGTGAATCTCAGGAATGTGAGTACTGCACCTTTCCCCATGGCTAATTCCTACTGCAGGGTCGCTATGGTCATAAATATTTTTGAAAAGACTATGTATGTAAATTATCTCAAAATTAATTATTCCTTCTATGAGTGGCTTTTTGAGTAGACTGAATTAACTTAATTGTTCATTTGCTCAGATAACAGACATAATCTGAATACCTTCTGGGAATAGAGCTATGTTAGGAAGCCATGATATTGAATTTAAAGAGTTTTTAGTATAGTAGGGTATGTAAATGGAATCAAATAGCATAGTAAATCAAAACTTGATAAGCATCACAAAAATATTCAAAAACATTCTTAGGAATTTAGTGGCTCACTTCTGACCGGGAGGATCATGGAATATATGAGCAAGGATGGGGAGGTAAGACAATGCATAAGCCTTGAGGCTTGAGAGAGTATTGCTGCCAATTACAGACATGACAAGCAAGGAGGAATTTCTGGTTAAAAGGATATCCTTTCAGATATCCTTTTAGACATGTTAAGTTTGATTTGCTGTGAAACATCCAGGGAGATATCTCTAACATGCAGTTATAAAAGCAAAGCTGAAGTTCAAGAAAAAGATTAGATGATGATATATAAATAGGATGGTCAACTGCATTAATGATTGGTTGAAGTTTTAGAGACCATTGACTTATGAAAGATGATAGTATTAAGATTCATAAGAAGATAGTATGGAGATTGCTAAGGAAATAGAGAACAAAAAGCAAACAGACAAAAACAACACAAACCAAACCAAACCAAAAAAAAAAAACCAACCAAACAAACAGAAAAATAAACCCGCCCAAACCTTGGAAATGTTTAAAGAGAATAAGAAAAAATCAGGATGAAAAGCATGAGAATAGGGGCAGCTGGGAGGCACAGTTGGTTAAGTGTCTAACTCTTGGTTTCTGCTCAGGTCATGATCTCAGGATTCTGAGATCAAGCCCAGCTTCAGGCTTAAGCTCAATGGGGGGTCTGCTTCAGGATTCTCTCTCTCTCTCCCTCTGCCCCTCCCTCTGCTCATGCACAAGGGTGTGCCCTCTCCCTCGCTCTCTCTTTCTTAAAAATAAATAAATATTTTTTTTTTTAAAAAAAGAAAAGCGTGAGAATATAGTATGATGGGAATCAACAAAAGTTGCAGAAAACATACAGAAAGGAAAGGGTTTGTCACCTCCTCAGTTGGAGGATAATAATGAAGAAGTGACACTTGGTTGTATTTTAGATATCAGATTTGCTGAACTATGGGGGAAAGAAGATTGTATAGGGCTACAGGCTAAATGAAGGAGCAAGTATACACTACCATCGAAAAAAGTTTCAATGAAGAGAGAAAAATGTAGCGAGCAGCAGAAATTGGAAGACCACAGAGTTTTGTAATGATCAACTGACAATGTAGAATTATATTCTTACATTTTTTAAACTCTGATTTCTTTCCTGGCTGTAATGTATCAATATGGTGTTGCTTGACTTTTGTATGATTTGTGCCATTCTGCCATGCTTATTATTATTATTTTGTGTGTGTGTGGGTACAGTTTACATTATCTCATAAAATGGCCTATTTTCAGGATGACCACAACAGATCTTAAAGCCTGGCCAATGTACCAGCTAGTAGACTGCAAAGGGAGGCAAGGTCTCCATGTTTATGTAACATAAATTATAATGACCTTAACTGGCCAAGAGTTGACAGCATCCCCTCTGTACTTTAATATTATTTATTTATTTCTAAGTATTTTATTAATGAATTCATAGAATTTATTTTTTTTTACCCTTTATTTGTTTGATACGCAGCTTTTCATTGTAAGAATTCCAGATTTTTTTTTTCAATGAGAATCCAAAAAATATTTTTATTCCACCCATAAAGAGATTATCTGTGTTAAGACATCTATGCAATCTGGGCCCAAAAATCACATTCACGAAAGATAAGGAAGGGCAGAAAAAGCAAGGAGAACATTCTGTCACATCTCCCTCATTTTGCTCATAGAATATATAAGGTTTTAATGAAAATCAATTAAAAATTTTCTCCCAGGCTTCCAACACCTGAGAAAATCATGGAAATCTTTAGAACTTTGGTGAAAGATGTTTTTAAAAGCTTAGAAAGTGGCTTTATTAAGTCAGCTCGTCCTCTCTGCAACCTGAAAGCAGCTTCCTTCGCTCTTTGAGGCATCCATCAGGCACCCTGCCAGGTGCGACACCGACCTCATTCCTCGCGCTGAGATCCTCTCTCATTGTGTCTGCGCTTCAGGGCATGTTTCAAAACTGATAGATCAAATTCTTGGTTCAGCCAGTCTTTAAAAAACAGGCAATTTATAAATGAGCTATTTTAGCCCTGAGAAAGAAGTATTTGTTGGATCATTACTTATGGAATGTTCTGATCTTTAATTCTCTGCATAACATATTTTGTATGAATCCTGAATTATCAAGTGGATTTTATAGAGAAGGAAAGAGAATGAGCCAGTAGTTAAAAATTTTTGTTTTGATTTTTTTTCAGTCAATCAAAGCAAATATTGGAGACCTTTAAAAATCTGTTTTGGAGAAAAGGCTTTAAAAAGTGTAAATTTGAAAATCCATGCTGTAGTTAGTTATGTATCGTATAAATTCTGACAGTCTTCCATGGTGTGTGACTTGAGAGGAAAAAAGGCCACGGAAGAAAATATTCTATGCTTTTTTTCTTCTTTTTTTCTTCTCAATGTAAGAAAAAGCAGGTTCCAGGAATATGTTTAAAGGTTAAAAATGTTCATAAATTTAAAAAATCAAGGAAAATAAAATGAACCTTGAAAAGAATTCTAATATTTTGTTTGGAGTATCTTTAAAATAGAAAACAGATAAAAACTATTTACTTTTTTTTTTTGTCTTTAAAAGGAACAAAATGAGGTGGAATTGGACCATTTATGGTAAGATGTAGGTGCATCAAAGGCTAAATCCTACCGAGTCTCGCTGTCTTGAATTTTAGAATTCTAGGATAGCTTTAAAATTCTTGTTCCTTTTTATTGTGGGAACAAGAGATTTGTCTGCTTCAAGAAACCAATGTGTTCTTAATTTTTTTCCAAGTACATTTTACTGTAATATTACCTATAACTGTGAAAATCTGTTTTATGTTTATAGAGGGACAAGATCTCCAACTTAGTATGGAGCTTCAAGAATAATTTTTATAATAAATTCCATATATTATTCAGAAAATGCATTTTTTGCTTTAAATTTTTAAATAGTGTGTGGGGCACCTGGGCAGCTCAGTTGGTTAAGTACCTGCCTTCTCTCAGGTCATGATCCTGGGGTCCTGGGATCGGGCCCCGCATCATGCTCCCTCTCGTTCTCTCTCTCTCAAATAAATAAAATCCTTAGAAAAAAAAAATTAAGCAGTGTCATTGCTGCAGTTGAGTTGCTCCTGTCACTTCTGAGCAGTAACTTTACAATATTCGGTTGTGAGTCATTTTCCGTCACATAAACGTGTGTTGTGAGGCAGGTCTTGCCAATACAACAATGCGTTATTTAAACCCAAATATTTTTAAGGAAAGCCAAAAACATTTTTTTCAAATACATCAAAATTTGTTAAAGGAATCATCTCCAGACTCTATCACTACTTTCTCTTCTTTCTCCTCACCAGCTTCTCATCGTTATTAGTATCTAAAATTCTCAAACCACTGGAACTTCCAGAGCGTTTGAACTGAGACATGCTATTTTTATTCTAGTCACTAGAAGCTTAGTCATGAATATTATTTGGGGAATTCATCTAAGGTTAGTTATAAAGTTTTAAGATTCTAAATAAATTCCTGACCCTTAAACAGCACAGGTTTTCTTGGCAGCAAAAGACCTATAAAAGGAAATAAATTAAAGCAGAAAGAGGACATTTGCATATTTTTAATGTTTAGTTTCTCTCTTGGTTATATTGGAAAACTTGGGCCAGCATATTTCCAGTAACATTTAAAAAGAAAAAGTGTTTTTTTCTCACTTCTAAACTTCCATTTTTTTTATGTTACAGCATCTTTTGCCTTTTATTTTCTTTTTCATAGAATCTTTAAATTAATTTTGTTCATCAGATTTCTTCTTTGATTCTTAACCAATTTTCATATGATTTAAGTTCATTGAGAGTTTTCAGTGCTTACTTAATTAAATATATACCAATTTTGTTACTTTCTGAAACTATTCAAATTGTTTGTATTACCTAAATTCCAGATTTGGATATCAAAGCTTGAGTGGATAAAGTAGAAGATTTGTAAGTTCAACAAGCATTTACTGGATCACTACTATATTCAAGGTTTTTAGTTTAATGCTACAGGTACTAATAGAAAAATAGTTACATAAGAACTTTTGATATATGTAGTTGGGATATTGTATCTGAAATACAGTTAGAGTAAACTAACTGTCATCATGTAAGGGTTTTAAATAGTTGAGAGGATTAGAAAAGACAAATCTGAAGGAGATGAAATTTGAACTGGTGGTCTTTAGGGATAAGTAGAATTGACGTGATGTCTGGGAGGGAGAAAGAGGTAGCAAGATTCCTGGGAATGGATGAAGCGTGAGTAATGTCTCAAAAGAAGAAAATCGTAGGGGCACATTTACAACTTCACATAGCTGGATTATTGAATATTCATGGGGGGTCAGTGGGATTTTAAGCAGGGAAACGAGGTAGAGGCCACCTTGTAGAGGTCTCTAATATTTGATTGCATGGACACAAAGAGGTAATTGATTGTCCTTAAAAAGGAGGCCTGCTAACTTAAAAAAAAATAATAATTGGACGTTGGCATTTTCAGTGGATTAGAACAGAAAGGCCTGTAGGAGAGAAAGCAATTTATGAGGATTTGCAATAAACATTGTGCTTTAAGTGGGATTGAAGGGCATTATGGACACAGACTTTACAGGCTTTTCAATTGTGTGAAAATGGCCCCAAACGTCATAAATGATCAAAGGTCTGTGCCTTGGTGAATAGAAACAAATAGAAGCATCTTAGGAAGAGATAGATAGGTCAGAAGAAGGAGTTAGCTCTGAGGGAGGAAGTATAGTTTTCTTTGGTCATACCAACTTTGAGGTCACAGTGGAAGCATCCAACAGACAATGTCTAACACTCTGTTGTAACCACAGGCCTTGAGCTTGGCAAAGAGGTCACTGGGATTGGCGATACACATGAAAGGGTCATTTCCATAGACAAGATTGCTAACGACCATGAGATGAGAACAGAGATGTGTACTCTGAGGGACTGAGTACTGAGGGGAAAGACATGCGTACTCACAGAAAAAACCTTGAGAAATATATTTAAATGGGTGTAGAGAGAAAGTAAGTGGAGTTGCAGAGCAATTAAAAAAGAAGTAGGAAAATTTTATGGGGAAAAAAGAATCAAATGAGTCTGTCACGGAAGCGTGGAATGAAACTGTAGAGGGGATAAGGATGAAAAGAACTGAGTAAAGCTCTCTGTCCTTGGAGATGAGGAGGCCATGGGTACCTTAGTAAGAGGAATTTCAGTAGACAGGCAGAAAGGAAGACAGACCACAGGAAGGGAATGGGAAAAGTGTGGGGTGTGGTGCCAAGCAGTCTTCCATGTAGAAACATTGTAGGTGATTGGACTCAGGAGAACAAAGACCCGCAGTGGCAGCTTGAAGGAAGAGCAGACTTGAAGGATCCTCCAAATCCATTTATCGGATGAGGATATCTCTACATGTGGGCAGTAGAGAAGAAAGCCACAGAATTAGAAGATGGGAGAAAGAGTACAATTGAATAACCAAGTACTTAAAGAGGGAGTAATCCAGAGTACAGGTGGCTGAACTGTGTATCAGAGCATCATTTCTTTTTCAGGAAAAAAAAAAAAAGGACCGTAAAGAGGTGTGTGTGTGTGTGTGTTAATGGGTATTTTTTTCTTCTCAAGTTGCTGGCCCAATACTGGAGATCTCAATCTCATCAAAGTAGGGCATAAGGTCCTGCTGAGATTGATAAGATCTGGATGAGGTTAAGGATTTGTGTGAAAGGTTTTTAAAAAGTGTTATAAGAAGCATCAATCTAGGACTAGACTGAAGATATATGTTACTTCTTGACTTTGATCATTATTATTTTTCCACTTAATTGTTAGAGACTTCTGATTATGCTCAAAATAGAAATAATAAAGTAATTTTTTTAGTGAATCCTAATAGTGAAAAGATTATGTAAATTTACTGATAAAACTTCTATTTTTTTTTCTTTTTGGTAACTGTGGCTAGACTTCAAAAATAATTTTCACTTCAGTTTATTTTGTAGACATGCTCTTTTGTGCTTGTTTAATTCTTAGAATGGATGAAGTCACATATTAGCAATATTAAAGCAATTAGCCATATTTATGATTATCCATTTAAATATGCAGTACATGCTATATAGCTTTGTACATATAAAACCATATAATATACCATAATTATCAATTTAAATTATATATACACAGTATAACTATTTTTCCTTGAAAATCAGTTAATTGCTATGATTGAAAAGATCATGATTTATCAGGTACTTGCAAGGAAATGCTATTAGGTATGTTAGAGTAGAGAGATTCTACTAAGAAAGTTTTCTTTTTTATTTATTTATTTATTTTTATTTTTTTGATATTCATTGACTTTTTTTTTTATTCTTATGTTAATCCCCATACATTACATCATTAGTTTTAGATGAAGTGTTCCATGATTCATTGTTTGTGCATAACACCAGTGCTCCATGCAGAATGTGCCCTCCTCAATACCCACCACCAGGCTAACCCATCCTCCCACTCCCCTCCCCTCTAGAATAAGAAAGTTTTCTAATTTGAACATCTGGAATTGCTATACACACACACACACACACACACAGACACCCACAGTGTCTTAAAATTTGATGAGAAAATATATTAAACCAGACCTAAAAATAGTTTTATTTCTTTTTTTTTTTTAAAGATTTTATTTATTTATTTGACAGAGAGAGGCACAGCGAGAGAGGGAACACAAGCAGGGGGAGTGGGAGAGGGAGAAGCAGGCCCCCCGCCAAGCAGGGAGCCTGATGTAGGGCTCGATCCCAGGACCCTGGGATCATGACCTGAGCCGAAGGCAGATGCTTAACCGACTGAGCCACCCGGGAGCCCCAATAGTTTTATTTCTTGACCTTTGAGCTGCAAATGCTTTGTCACTCTTGCACTTTTCAAAGACAACATTTAAACTTGAAAGTAATGACTGATGGAACCATACTATAAAGGATCAAAACAAATAATTTTTGTTAATGTTTACAAATATCCAGTTCTCTTCAACTTCTTAACTAACAATATTCTATATTCCTTGGTCTTCCTTGAAGATGGCACGTTGTGATACAGTTTTGGCCCGTGTTACAGGAGGAAAACTGACAGACTCCTATGTTTCCAGACTCAGCCATAAAACATCCTGTGTCCAATGTGTCATGGAAACCAGACTCCTGTCTCTGCCTAAACCATGATGGGAAATAGCAATTCACACACTCGCTTCTGGGGAAGAAGAAGTTGCAGGGTCCTTGAATATCTGTTCCTGTGGGAACCCTGTCTTTCTTTAGCACTTGCTACATTGGCATACCCATTCAGCTGCACAACATCAAGGGGAGGGCTGTGCCACTCTCCTGCTTTGTCATTGTGGAAACTAAGGGCTAGGTGTGGAACTCGCCTCCGCATCCTGTGGCTTCATGTCTGGAGCACGTGGTTGTGTGCTGTGCTCTCAACTTGCCATCTTCCTTCACGATCATTTCCCATATGTAGAACATCCTGATTTCTTCTGAGCATCCACATTCTACCCATCCCCCAGACCTAATTCAAGTCCTTCCTCCACTTCCAACCTCTCTGACCTACCCCTTCTCTGAGCCTCTCTACAATACCATTTCGTCACCCCACTCTGACCATTCCTTCCTCCTATCCCTTCATTTCCTCCACCCCTACCCCTGACGAGCAGTTTGGCTTTCTTGTAGTTCTTTCTTGTAGTTCTTCAAAGGCACATTTGAACCTCTAGGGCCTGTCCCTTGATAGTTCCTCTGCCCAGGACTATGTCCATCTGACTTAGCTCCTTCAAATACTTCCCTGGCCCCTCTCTGCTTAAAATGTTAACTCATCACTCCTATGCTTGGAATTCCTATCTGCTTCTCTACACATAGAGATTATTATTCACCATACTTATCACCATCTGATGTACCAAAGGTTTTACATATTTACTTATTGTCTGTCTCTGCCCAGTAGAAGGTAAGTTTGATGAGGTCAAGGACTTTTGTCTTTCTATTCATTGCTCCGTAAGGGTCTGGTGCACAGTAGGTGCTCAAAAAATATACTTTTGAATGAATGAACTCCTACATTGTACACAGAATCCAGCATATAGCTAAAACTTTGTCTTTTTAACAATATGTTCTGCAGCATGTTATTATGATATGTTCTCTCCTTAGTCAGCTGGGCTTGAAAGCAAAGGTCTCTTAAGATGTTGGAGATGGAATGGGCGCCTGGGTGGCTCAGTCGTTAAGCGTCTGCCTTCGGCTCAGGTCATGATCCCAGGGTCCTCGGATCGAGCCCTGCATCGGGCTCCCTGCTCGGCGGGAAGCCTGCTTCTCCCTCTCCCGCTCCCCCTGCTTGTGTTCCCTCTCTCACTGTGTCTCTCTGTCAAATAAATAAATAAAATCTTTAAAAAAAAAAAAGATGTTGGAGATGGAAGGACACCAAATATCTCATACATTCCTTGGGGGAGACCTATCTAAAAGAGACCCTGGATGAAGGTCATTGACTTGGGATTTTATGCTAACAAAAAAATATACATTTGACAAGCTAAGCCACTGTAATTTTAGGTTGCTTATTAAAGCAGCTAGCATTACTTATCCTAATACAGAATATCTCAGTAAATTAATCCAGCTTCTTACAAAAAAAGAACTTCAGTGTTCTTGTACATTAGTTGTTTTTCTAAACTGAACACTTTTAATAATGCTTAATAATCCCCTAAATAAACCTGAAAGTTAAACATCTTTCTTTACTGTATGGCTTCTTGGAATCTAATGTCATTGCAAATATTTAAGAAGGAAAGATATCAACATTCCTAATCATATTTGTCCAACAGAGCACTTTGACTGAAGTTACCTTTGTTAACATTGACCAGACAATATTCCCCCCCAAACAGTCTGCACTTAAAAAATGGCAATAGATGAATTTTACTACACAAGATTATCAAAAGATTAACTGTTTACAATGGGGCGTAATTTTTAATTATACTGAAATACACTGTTTTGACATTATTTTTTTTTAAGATTTATTTATTTATTTATTTGAGAGAGAGAATGAGAGAGAGAGAGCACATGAGAGGGGGGAGGGTCAGAGGGAGAAGCAGACCCCCTGCTGAGCAAGGAGCCCGATACGGGACTTGATCCCGGGACTCCAGGATCATGACCTGAGCCGAAGGCAGTGGCTTAACCAACTGAGCCACCCAGGTGCCCCTGTTTTTTTTTTTTTTTTTTTTTTTT
>NW_023270454.1:29541585-29687045 GCF_011800145.1 Mirounga leonina
GAGAGAGAGAGCACATGAGAGAGGGGAGGATCAGAGGGAGAAGCAGACCCCCTGCTAAGCAAGGAGTCTGATATGGGACTCGATCCCGGGACTCCAGGATCATGACCTGAGCCGAAGGCAGTCGCTTAACCAACTGAGCCACCCAGGCGCCCCAGGTGCCCCTGTTTTGACATTATTTTAGAAATAATAAAAATTCTACTGAAAGCATTTTTATTATGCCTATAAATGATACACAATACTCAAATATGAAAAATTTCCTTTAAATAAAGTATACAGTGCAGATCAAAGATACAGCCTAAACATAAATCAATAATAATAAGACATGAAGAAGCAAGCTATAATCCAAAAATGAAATAAGCAGTCAGAGCTGACAACCTCCACGAAATGACCATTCATTTTGTTATGCATGCCCTGCATTATTCAAAACATTTCCAGTGTTGTTTTAAGTAATTTTATTTCTCAGTGACTATACAGATTGCATTTTCTATTTGTAATTCTGTGAATTTCTTGAACTTTCTTTTGGACAGCAAGAGTAATACCATTTTATATTTAATTCTGCGCCTCTGAATGTAGCCCACCATCACATTCTAACATGTCAGTAAGAGAAAGAAAAAAAATTGCTCAGACCACTAAAAGGTATAATTCAATGGTATGATTTTTTTTTCCATTCCATTTATAAGCCAGGTGGAATTTTAATGGGAATAGTTGAGAAATACGCAAATTCATTTGACATCTTCATGTCCACTGACTCTCATTTAGAGAACATCAATAGCAAAAATACATATCTCGCAAACTTCTTCCAATAGAATGTTTCCTCAGTTAACATTTAGGAGAAAATATGTATGTATATAAATTTTTAGCTTAAAAATAACTTCTTGACTTTTCCTTTTAAAATAACATGTTTCTTCTATTATATAGCTTTTTCTGGGCCTTTCTTTTTTTGTGAGAATTTTTTAAGTCTAATATCTTTGAATCCATTAGTTAAAACTAATTCATAATTTAAACTGAAATTCCCGAAAGTAAATACTTTCTAAATTTTGCAGTACTTTGCTGTGAGGGAAGAGGAGGAAGATATGGCAGGAGTGAGGGAGAGAGAAACTCCAAGAATATTAACCACAGGTAGCTAACTTGTACATACACAACTATTGTATCACACAATAATATATTCAATATTAATAAAAAATATACAGCCTTTCAAATTACAATGAGGTGCATGGGTAGATAATGCAAAGAATGCTGCTACAGGATCTACCTGAAAGATAAGGTCAGTAAAAAGTCTTATAATTAGTGCTGTTATTTGTAACTTTGCTTGATTGGGAAGTTGATGATGTGATAGCAATTTCTCATCACACATCAAAGATTTACACATCATCTGCATAGTTTGCTTTTAAAAAGTCACATTGCATTTTAATACTGAAACCATTTTAAATACTGAAACTAAGGACACGGTGGTCTCAATCGGTCACAAGGGTACCATAAACTGTTGTAAACACCAAGGTTAACATCCAAATACTTTGCTTTTTAGGCTGTGTCAGAAGCACTTTTTTTGAAACCTGATTAAACATTGCACTGGAGGGGCGCCTGGGTGGCTCAGTTGGTTAAGCGACTGCCTTCGGCTCAGGTCATGATCCTGGAGTCCCGGGATCGAGTCCCCCATTGGGCTCCCTGCTCGGCAGGGAGTCTGCTTCTCCCTCTGACCCTCCTTTCTCTCATGCTCTCTGTCTCTCATTCTCTCTCTCTCAAATAAATAAAATCTTAAAAACGAAACAACAACAACAAAAAAAATTAAAAACAAAACAAAACAAAAAAACCCCATTGCACTGGAAAGGTAACAGGTACAAGTCAATTAATAGAAATATCCTAAAAGTTATTAATAGAGGATTTTAGTAGCATTCAGTCTAGAAATTAAAATTTCCTTAAGAAACTAGGGACTTTTATGATTAAGAAAATTGATAACTTAAATCTCACCAGGTAATAAAGTCAGACAATATTGAGTGGAATAGAGAATTGAGTGCTCAGTCTCATAGTTAGCAATTGAATCTCTGTTTCAACAGGTGGTCAGAAGAATTCATTTGATACTTGAAGATTTGCTCTAGAGGGAGAAGAACTGCCTGCCAAAGTAGCTTATTTCCCTGGGGGGCTGCTACATTTGTTAATTTTTTTTTCCTTTTGTTGAATCTAAATTTGCCTTAATTTTACACCATGTAATAATTTCAACTCTGACTTCAGAAACAACTGAGGGGAAATCTGATCCACCTTTCATATGCAACTGTTAGTATGTCTGAAGACATGCTACGTTGTGTCATTAAGTCTTCTGTTTTCCAGGCTCAGTAGCTCCTATCTTTGAACCTATTTCTCTTGCAACATCATCCCAGTCATCCCAGCGCACCAGCCATGCTCCTGTGTGTCTCCTGTTTGCAAGGCACCTTGAAAGTGGAAGTTTCTAGAATTTGCTGCAAAACTCCGAGTGTGGTTTGATCCAGGCAAAGTTTTATTTGGTGGCCTCTGGACACTGCTATGGACATTAGCACTGTCTATCCTGGAAAGTATATTAGATGGAGGAACACTGAGGTTTTCATCAACTTAAATATGTACTGTTAAGCCATATCTTTACCTTCGAATACTTATGAAATTGAATTGTTGACTTGGAATGCAAAATATTATATCTACTACATTTCAATTGCATAGATTTAGTCAATTGTACCAGACTGTTGAATATTTTTTGCTCTATTGCTGACTAGTAATAAAAGGGTCATCTAACTTTGGCCTGTGAGCCAAATCCAGCTCAGTGCTTTTTCTATAAATAATGTTTCATTGTGAAAGACCCATGTTCTTCTTCTTTTTTAAAAATGTATGGTCTATGGCTGTTTTTAATGCTGTAAGTGACAGCAGAGTTGACTATTTTGACAAAGACTATATGGTTCACGGAATGTAAAATATTCACTATCCTGTCATTTATAGGAAAACTTTCCCATCCCTGAGCTAGTACATCAGTTGTCCGTTCTATTTTCCTGCAGGTTCAGTGAGAATGCATCTATGTCCTCATGAAGACCGTGGATTATAAAGTTGGACTGAGTAGGAATATTAGAAGCAAAAATCCAACTGGACACAGATACATAATCATTATTTTTGTATTAGCTAATTTCACCTGATATGTTACCAAGTAATTAAACTGTCACTCAGCCCATGTTTCTTGCTCTCACGAAGGAATGCCTTGCTGAAATTTAGATATTCTCTCTCTGCTACACTCCTGAGCACACCATTTCAGTAACATCTAAAACTGGAAATGGGTTAACTGAAATGACTTCTTAGGAGCCCATGTTTGCTATTAGAACTCATCATTTTTCTAAGTGCCAGCACTAACCCATTTTTTCCCCCCAAACGTATTTCTCAGAAAATTGGTCCTTGTAGACCTTGAATAAAGGCTTCCAAAGCCAAATAATTTGATGAAATAATGTATTTTATACACTTTCTCTGGAGTCTCAATACACATTAGCATGTTAGGGGTATGGGGACTTCTTCAAGAAATGTATCTGGTTAAGGGGAGTGAATACTTTGCTGCCCCACATTATTTAGCTACAGCATGCTCTTTTCTTCTTACGTATTTATCCAGAAACTTTGGTGGAAGAAGCTTTAGAAAAATTTATAAATTCCCTTGAGGAAGAATGTAAACTCAGTGAGCTTCAGATGTTGAAAAGCTATTTCCTGAGGACATTAGAAGTGGGAGGAAAATAAGCAGGAATAGTTTGGAGTAAGAAAATATCTCAGAACTTTAAAAATAATAATATAATTCTATTTTAAGAATGAATGTTGATTTTGCTGCTTTACCTGAATTTACTAGGCTGACGTGATATTAGTTGAGCTGATGTAAGAGGAAAGAATACCCTCAATTTTATAAGAGTATCTAATTATTAATTATCATAGAAAGAACAATAGGTATAAACAAAAAGAGTAAATCATATCAGAAATGTGAAAACCTTTCATGAAGGCTGGATTTATTTCTTCCTTACTAGTAAACCCACAGCTCATTACCTTGCAAGTAGTAGGTACTTACTTAATTGTTGTTGAATAAGTTTGCCAATAAGTAAAATCACAAATTGTGTAATATTATGGTTCTTCCAAATGCCATGTAATAGAGATATTTCTGGTAAGGCAGAAAAAATTCACTATTTTTAATTGTTTTTTCTAGCACAGTATATATATGAAAACCAGGTATCCCCAAATAAAAAAAATGAAAGAAATATGAGTTTAGCCATCCTACAAAAGAAAAGTAAACAAAACAAAACAAAACAAAACTTTACCTTTGATTCAGTCAGAACAGTCATGCTCAGTATTTTTGTATGCAAAGTCATGGAGGCAGAGCTTAAGAATCAATAACAATCAAGCTGTCTGATTTCTTAGTTTGAAATTTAACATACACATAAATGCAGACCATAAAATTCAGTAACACAAATGCGCAAATGTCGCAGATAAGGACCTGCAGACTCCTCCCTAAAAATACTTTGGGAAATATAATTTTAGTACTTCTTTTTTAAACATTTGAGTGCACTATTTTTAAATGCATATTTAAACATAATGTTTTAAAATATTTTTTAATCACTGTGATATCATTTAGGAAACCACGATCCTAGAAAAACCCACTGGGTCTTTCTCCGAAAGAAAATTCCGATATTTTAGTTCTTTATGACACTAACTTTACAAACCATCTCTATACATTTTGATTGTCATAGTCAAATTTTATGGTAATGTATCTACTTATTTACTTGAATCTGAATTATTTAGTGGGGGGAAATATATATCGTTAGGGGGTCTTGTTTGTTTTTATTTTAGAAACTGGCTGTCCTAGAGACTGCTAAAAGAAGGTCACCCTCTGATTCACTGTGACATCTGACACTCCACTGATCATTAGGATTAATTTGACTAACTTGCTTGGTTAAATCAAAATACATGTGGCTTATATCACATAATCCTGCTATGACCACTTATTTAAAAAAAATGTTGGCTTCCAGGTATCCCCATTTTGGGGGAAGAATTATTATGTAACTCTTATTCTACTCTTTATAATTATATATCATAGTATCTCCCCCCCCCCACACACAGTATTGGGTTTTGTCATTTTCTACCAAAAGGTTTTTTTTCCCTCCTTAAATTTTATGCCAATTATATCTCAATAAAAAATTACTTTAAACTCATTTTGTCAGATTGACAAGTTTCCAATCCATTGGTTAAAACACACTATATTGTTAAGCGTATGTTGGCTTCTCCACTAGATTCTAATCTCCTTCAGCTCAGACCCCATGCTTTATTTATCTCAGTATTTCCCATAGCATCTGGCAAATAGTAGTTTTTCAAAAATATGTTTTAATGATTCAGGAATGACGCATACACATAAAACCTCTTGTGGTAGAATGTAGAATGCAGTAGACACTCAATAAATATTTCACCGGAAAAAGAGTACTGTCAGGGTTTTTCGACGAGTCACTGATTGCTTTGTCTGAAGCCCTGAGTGCTTGTTAGTCATGGCCCAAGAATGTCAAGATTTGTCTTCAAATATATCAGCACTATTGTCCATGTACCTCCCCTGAGCTGAGCTTAGAAGCATGGGCCCTGGAACCCCGCTGTGGTTCACATCTTACTGCCTCCTCCTATTTGCTGTGGGAGCTTTGGCAAGTCATTGAACCTATCTGACCTAAATATCCTGATCTATAAAATAACCTTCATAGGATTTTGTGTGAATTAAATGATCAAAAAGCCTAATGCATGTGATAATAACTCAAATCTTTAAGAAGCTACTATTTTTTAAAGATTTTATATATTTATTTATTTGAGAGAGAGAGAGAGAGAGCACGACCGCACGAGCAGGGGGAGGGGCAGAGGAAGAAGCAGACTCCCCGCTGAGCAGAGAGCCCAATGTGAGGTTCAATCCCAGGACCCTGAGATCACGGCCTGAGCCTAAGGCAGACGCTTAACCGACTAAGCCACACAGGTGCTCTAAGGAGCTACTTTTATACTTTATGATCCAAACTTCTAATTTTTAATCAGATTCACATTCTATAAAGATTGAACATTTAAACACCATTACTGATCATATTTCTGGTAAGTAGCATGATTCCTCAGTGCCAGTGAAAACAGCTTTTCATGTTACGGATTCTGCCTGTGAAAGTCCCAAACCTGCCATTGAGAAGCTTCCCCAGGAAGAGTTTCTTTTTCTTTTCTTTATCTTTATTATTTTATTCATCAGATTTTTGATATTGTTCCATTTCGTCTGCTCCTCGGATCTTATAACAGGCATCCATACTCTCACTTCCCAGAATACACACATCAATATTTTGCTGTTTCGCAGACACTGTCAGACTAGTTTACTGCTCCATTCTTTTTTTTTTTTTTTTTAAAGATTTTATTTATTTATTCATGAGAGACAGAGAGAGAGAGAGGCAGAGGGAGAAGCAGGCTCCCAAGGAGCAGGGAGCCCGATGCGGGACTCGATCCCAGGACCCTGAGATCATGACCTGAGCCGAAGGCAGACGCTTAACCATCTGAGCCACCCAGGCGCCCTACTGCTCCATTCTTAACCTCACCTTTCCACAGTCTGTCTGAAGCCAGTGCATATTCTTTCGTTTTGATTTCTGTGTGTATTCCATAAGAAATAATTAGCATTGTTTTGACTGCGATGTTTTTTAAGTTAGATGAATGAAATCAAAACTGTATACATCTTCCTTGTGCTTGCTGTTTCCCTCTCTCATGTATGTCCCAGAGATTTCCCCATGGGTCCATTGCTAGTACCCCTCATGTTTATATCTATATGGACAGTGAAGCCGTGACCCTTGATTTTGATGCCCATATCACTATAACCAATATTATACCATTGAACAGCTTTGTAATATTTCATATTATTAATATATCTCACTTTATATAAAACCTTTTATTTATTTATGGACTATTAGATTGTTTACAGTTTTATACTTTTACTAAGAATATTGTAATACATTAATTGAACCTGGTACACATATATAAGGGTTTCTCTAGGCCCACACTACACATCTGAGTAGAATCTCTGGGCCATATCTTATACCTTTTAAAAAACTTTCAAGATGGGGGGCGCCTGGGTGGCTCAGTCGTTAAGCGTGTCTGCCTTCGGCTCAGGTCATGATCCCAGGGTCCTGGGATCGAGTCCCATGTTGGGCTCCCTGCTCGGTGGGAAGCCTGCTTCTCCCTCTTCCTCTCCCCCTGCTTCTGTTCCTGCTCTCGCTATCTCTCTCTCTGTCAAATAAATAAAGTCTTAAAAAAAAACTTAAAAAATTTTTTTTTCAAGATGGCTTTCCTATTCCTTATTGGTTACATCCCTTTTGGTTTGCATTACTTTCCTATATTTCCACATGCCTGAGACCAAAATCGGCTCTTAATCATTTTTGTATCCTCTGTAGTACAGTGTCTGGCACAGAAAAATTTCATTCAGTTTTCTTTTTAACTCACTGGCGTTGGTGAATAGAATTCAGGGGGCAAATGTGTTGCATAGAAAAAAAATGATATCTGTACTTTTCTTAACCTCTAAATAAAGTTGATTGTTTATTTCAATCATAAATATATGCTGAAAAAAGTGATATTAGCAGGACCTGTGATTTTTTCATCAACAGAAGGCAAAAATATTTTCATATCACATTATAGCTATTGCAGATGTGTCTAAATATCTTATATTTACCAACTTTAAAATTACAGTAGTTATCAGATCCATCCCAGTATCTTCTTATTTAATGTCTTACTAAAGAAGCATCCATATTAGAACATCAGCATTTAAAAATATTTTTTCTATGACTATATTTCAATATACTTGAATTCTTTTATAATCCTCTGCGTTTTTAGGCATTATCTTGATAAGGAGATTACAGGATACACAGGAGGTTCATGGCACAACAAAGGTTAAGAACTCCATTAAATGTTAGTTCTTAAGCCTTCCCTTTGCTCTTTTCACTCCCTGACAGGCCTTACTGGAACCTCTTAATGTACCGAGAAATGTCAAGTCCTGAGAGACAATTTGTTAATTGAAAACGAAGCAATGCCACTTAGCTGTTAGCCTGATGTTCAACTATCTGTTTTTGATGAAGCCTGGATCTCCTTGGGGATCACACTTGTTCATGTGTGAATAGCACTCTGCCACAGAATTCAAAGAATCACACTGTGGCTCTCACCTAGAAGTAGAAATAGAAGGAAAACTCAAAAGGATTTAGAAAGATGCATTGTTCAGTTTCCTTGGTAACAGTCCACTTAAGAAACTGGGCTCTCATCTTCATCTCTATTTGCCCACTTAAGGTCTTTAATCTCTCTTTATTTCTGATTACTTCGGGTAGATATTATGTTCCTGAGTTCTCCTATGGTTTAGGCATTTAAATTAAACTGCATCTGTGCTTTTACCACAGTGATTCCGTTTTATTCTTTTTCCTTTTTTTAAGATTTTATTTATTTGACAGAGAGAGAGAGAAGGAGAGAGAGAGAGGGAGAGAGGCAGGCAGAGGGAGAGTGAGAAGCAGGCTCCTCACTGAGCAGAGAGCCCGACGTGGGGCTGGATCCCAGGACTCTGAGATCATGACCTGAGCCAAAGGCAGACGCTTAACCAACTGAGCCACCCAGGTGCCCTTCCATTTTATTTTTTTATATTTATTTTTTATTGAATAAATTTTTCATGTGACATTGTATAATCTTAAGGTGTATAGCATGTTACTTTGGTACATTTATATACTGTTATACATCTGCCATTATGGTGACATTTTCTCACATTATACATACTTATAGCACAATATTGTTGTCTATATTCATTCTGTTGTTCATTAGATCTCTACTACTCATTACAAGTGGCAATTCCACTTTAAAGAATATATTTCTCTCCCATTCACCACAGGAGATATTTGGCCTTCTCACCCCAGGCCACAGCAATTTCCATTATTGATGCTTAAGACAACCAAGATTGGGAAAAATGAAACAAGACGAAACCAGAGAGGGAGACAAACCATAAGAGACTCTTAATGTCAGGAAACAAACTGAGGGTTGCTGGAGTGGTGGGGGGTGGGAGGGATGGGGTGGCTGGATGATGGACATTGGGGAGGGTATGTGCTATGGTGAGCGCTGGGAATTGTGTAAGACTGATGAATCACAGACCTGTACCCCTGAAACAAATAATACATTATATGTTAAAAAAAAAGACAACCAAGATTGTGTTAGCTAACTTTGCTAGGAAATAGCATGGAGGAAACTAGCTCATCCTTTCAGCAACTCCTAAATAGAAGTTTTCATACTTTCCCGTTGAAAGCTCTGGCAAAGATTAAACTCTGATAATTTTGGAGACCTTACTCTGCAATGGAGAACTTGTGCTTCGTGAGTTTAGAAACTTGCTGAAAGCCAATCCCATGATGCCCCTCATTTGGGGGTACTCATTTTCATTGCTGTACTGCTTTCTTCAATGTCGATTTCACTGTTCATTCCACTGATGACATCTGTCCATTTGTATTAGGTCTGGGATCTCCAGAGAAACAGTACTAATAGAAAAAAAAAAAATATATATATATATATAAACCTTGCTAATCCCTTATAATTAATCATATTATATAATAAGTCATAATAAATTGTATTATATGATTATTTTATGTAATAAATAATTATATAGAAATCACAATAAGTCATATTATATATGATTATAACAAATCCTATTATATATAATAAATAAATTAATCATAATATCTTATTACATATGATTTATTATAGGTTATTGGTTCACATGATTATGGAGGCTGAGAAGTCCCACGATATGTACTTGGCAAACTGGAGATCTAAGACAGCTGATGGTATAGTTCCAATCCAAATCTGAATCCAAAGACAGGAGGTGACTGACTGATGTCCCAGCTGAAAATAGTCAGAGAGAGTGAATTCTCCTTTCCTGAGCCTTCTGTTCTATTCAGGCCTTCAAAAGATTAGATGAAGGCCACCCACATTAGGAAAGGTAATCTGCTTTACTCAAATTCAATTCAAATGTTAATCTCATTTAAAACCACCCTCATAAATAGATCGAGAATGTTTACCCACATATCCAAACACCCCATCACAGGACCCAGCCAAGTTGATACATAAAATTAACCTTCACGCCATCAGTGGTTATTATTCTCTTTATGCTAGGTTGGCTGTTAACAAACAGTTCTATGACTTAGTTTCTTCAGAGAATATGCAATAGCCCCCTCCTCCATCTACTGTTTTTCTCTTCGAAAGCCTAGAGATCATCTGGTTTCCAGAACTTGCCCTTGAAGCTCATTCAAATCAAGGGTGTTGAAACTTCAAACAACACAGGGAAAATATGGGTATTCTTCTCGTTTTCCATTGAGAATTCTGACAATTATTTTTCTACCCTTCCTTCTTTGAGGTTCTTACTACTAGATATTACACTTCTAGCCCATCCAGGCTGTGTAGATTTCCCTTGTCCTCCCAATTTCCTCGGAGAGATTTGGAGTGGTCCAAGTGGGTGCTCAAACAGAGTGGGTTTGAAGCATAGCCCAGGAGCCCTGAACTTGGGGAATTTGAATCTTTTATACTGGATATAAACATGCCTACCCAGAAGACATTATCTTTATCTTCCAAAGCTGTACATAAACCCACCCTTTGCTCTAGAAGGAGTCACTATTCCTATCTTCCAAGGTTATTTGCTATTGAAGGATCCTTAAAAAGGTAGTTGGGAACAAAAGGTCAGTTGATGTCCTTTTTTGCATGATGTATGGAAATATTTGAGACTTATGGTGAACTGTCTTCCAAAAATTCCATGCTTCAGTCACACCAAACTACCTGCACTTGTCCTAAAGTATTTTCCTAGATCTGTGTTTTGTTCATATTTCCATTCTACCTGAAATACACTGATCATTGTGACAAATATTATTCCTCTTTCAAGATTCTTTTTAAGTGTGTCATATCCAAAAATCACTTTTCAATACCCTTTTTGCCTATTCCTAATCATTAACCATCCCTCCTTGAGCCCTAATTTATCGTCCTCAAACTTCTAGCACAATGATGACATCACTCTGTTGTCCTTGTTTGTTTAAATGACTTTTTTTTTTTCTGCTAAAAACATATAAGGACTACTTCTGATTTCTCCTTTTATCCTCTGGGTAGCATTGTTCTGCCACGTGGTATCTACTGGAAAATTTGTTGAAATGGAGAACTGTTCCATATTCTGATAAAACATAATTTCTATTTTATTCAGAAAATTTAACCATTAAGATCAGGACAGAGCACAAATAAAGCTGGTTTTGATTTTTCCAACTACATTCATGCTTTAGAATGGAAATAGAATTATTTAGTAACTCAAGACTTCACTTTGGGTCTATAAGGGTCCTCTTTGTTCTCCCCCAAACAATAGAATTCATACAATTTTTTCCATGACCACTTATTTCCTAGAATCTGGCTATTTCTCACCCTCTTCATTTCTACCACCTGAGTTTAAGACACTACTTTTCATCTACTTTACTTAATAGCCTCCAGTGTGTCATCCTTCTACATTTACCTTTTAGAGTCACATTACGGCAGCCAGAGTGATAATTTTAAAATATAAATCCTGTCCCTCCCCTACTTAAAACCCTGCCACAGTTTCCTCTTATCCTCATAGTAAAAGCCAAATTCTGTATAATGACCTCCTTAGGGCTATTGTACAGATTATTTTCCCTGCCTAAAATGCTCTTCCACCTGCTAATTCATGTGAATAACCACTAACTTTAAGTATCACCTACTTAATGAGTACCTGCTTAAAAATGATTGTCCTAAACTCACTACTGGAATTACAAACTGTGCCCACACCCCAAGCATTCTTAATTTTACTCTTGATGACTTTTGCTTTTTTTTCAGTAACAGTTGTAACTTTCTAACATGCTTTATATAATTTGCTCTTTTTCTTTGTTTGTTGTTTGCTGTAGACTTTTCCCAGAATGTAAGCTTCATGAGAACAGAGATATTTGTCTGTTTTTCCACTGATGATATCAATGCACATAGAGGAATGTTTGGTGCAGGGTAGTTTGTCAATAGATATTTTTTTCTGTGAATCAGTTAATGAATAACTTAGGCACACTTAAGCAATTGTTATTACTATTTAAGTTGTTAACGATTAGGAGAGGGGACACTCAGGGATGGGTGAGAATAATGGTAAGAATGCATTGGGGAGACTGAATTTAAGGCATATTTTGGACTCTGGACAACTCGGTATTGACCCACCAACTCCCCCTTTGAGGCCCTCTGATGGTGGTGTATGTGAATCTACATGAACTGTCCATATTGTATGTGGCTATCTCTTTCCAGAGTAGGAGGAAGGAATGATTTTTAAGCATACGAAGTATGTTTTTAATCTAATATTATAATATTAGCAGTGTTCTTATCCTTCAGTTACGTATATAGTCCATTAATTTAAGTTTATTTTAGTATTTAAATAATAATTTATCATTTTATTTAATTTTATATTTACTTTCCTCTAAGGTAGGTCATCTATTTCCCACAATATGCAAAATCTTTCACTTTCCTTTCCTTGGAACTCATACAGTCTGTTACTAATTTTTGCTCTGATAACTGTAGGAGAAACCAGAACAGAAATATGTCTCAAGTGAAGCAGCACATAAACAGGGTGTGGTTTCTTCTGTATTAGATAATCATGCCTTTGGGGTATTACAAAGCAGGAAGCGTAATTCTGAGATCTTGATTTTCGGGGTATGTGGTTTTCCATGGATAACACACTGGAAAGATGTAGGTGTGTGGTTACGAGGATGACACATATTGTTGACCCTTAGAAATTTATTTTTACTGTAATAGGTACCTAATTACTTGTGAATCATTGAGCTAGAGTATAAACGATATTTTACCATGTTTTTTAATAGCGAGATTTATAAATATTTCCTCTGTAAGACTGACTCAATTCATTTTTTTCAGTTCTTTTTCTCACTC
Source organism: Mirounga leonina (assembly GCF_011800145.1). Taxonomy (NCBI): domain Eukaryota; kingdom Metazoa; phylum Chordata; class Mammalia; order Carnivora; family Phocidae; genus Mirounga; species Mirounga leonina. The sequence continues at coordinate 29,554,540 of NW_023270454.1, forward strand.
TTCAAGCAAGAAATCTGATTCTAGGCATTTTCTAAAAAATAAGTCATCCTTTTCTCCTCTTTCATAAAATGCAATTTTAATTTAATATTTTAAGTGGTTTTTTTTTTTTAGCTTCATCAACAAGATTTTTTCTTCCCACAATTAACTCAGAGTTTGTAATTAAATAAATTGTTGAGACTTTTTTTTGCCTATAGATTTCCAGTGACCTATTCTTAAAAGGCAAGTTACCACACTTCATTGCACTGTGCATATCCATATATTGAGTTAATATCTATCCAGGATAAAGCTGAAAGACAAAATTTTAAGCAATCACTGATGTAAGACCAGACAGAAACTATGTTCAGCAGTGTTAGAAACAAGTCGTTGCATGAACATGTTCTGCAAACAACTTGGTATTTAGATCTAATGAATATTTCCTACTTGGAAAATAAATTGCTGATGTGCTTCCTGGCACTGTCTTCCTACTGCCAGAACACATCATGTTTTTCTTTTGAAAGATCTTTCAAAAAACGATCTGTACCTTCAAATTAATTTGAGCTAATCCTTACATGCTGTGTTCCATTATTGCACACCAGAGAAAAATAAACACTGAGTTTCATATTATGAAAATGAACCCATGTTCTCTCTGTTGTCAAATGTTTCTCTCACTTTCTCTCTCCCTCCTTCCCTCCCGCCCCTCCCTCCTCTCTTCCTTCCCCACTCCATCCTCTTCTACATCTCTTCTCCCTCCTCTCCTCCCTCCTTTCTTTCCTCCCTTCCTCCCTCCCAACCTCCCTCTTTCCCTGTCTCTTTCCCTCTGTCTTTCTTCCTTATTTCTGCATTTGAAAGAGCCAGAAATCCCCCTTCTTGTTCTGTTCTTCCTATAATTTCTAGTGGACAGGGTGATATTCATATACAATTAGATGTTCCTGTCCCTTTAACAAAATAGAGTGCTGTGCATAGTAATATCAATTTGTGCTTGTGGCCGTACCTAAGCTAATTCAACATAACTAAGTCAGTACGGTAAAACATATTGATAAACATTCTGTCATCTTGTTATTTATCATTAGTTGCAGGATAACCCATTGATTTAGATACAGGTGATGGGAATTAGACTCCAAGGGGTTGAAGTAGAATCTCTCAATATGTGTCCTGAGAATTCATTTCCAAGAAAAACATGAGGGATGCTTCTGTTGTTATTCTTGTTATTGCTTAAAAATTTCTTATAATTTTTTATAGTGACCTCAATAGTCAAAATGTTCTAAGTTCAGGGCCAATTATTTTAAAATAATAATATATTTGATAGAATTTTGGGTGATAATAGTAAAAATTGTAAGTTGTGAAGTATAATACAAATACCCTGTGATTTTATATATATAGCTTAAGATGATCATCACAATAATCTGGTGAAGACAAATAAGTGGTTTTCCCCACATCAAAGAATTCCCCAGTGGCAAGATGAAACTCTGCCCTGGGTCATCTGACCAAGAGTTGGGGATGTCATGTCTAGACTTTAGAGTCTTCTAGGAGAATCTTTAGTTCAACGAAATGACGGTTTCCAAGCCTCCTCAGTCTCCATAATTTATTATCATCAGGAATACAGCAAATATATAGGAATTCATCACATGTAAAACAATTTATTCCATTGTTAGAAAGCACCAGCTTTCAGTTATTTGCAAAGTTGAGCTGAAAATACCTTCCTGAAACATTCATACATTTGAGTGCAATTTGCTTGCTGAAGAAACATTTAACTACATTAAGCTCCCAACTTAACTACTCCACTGCACTTTGAACTAATCTCAGTGTGAGAAATTTTTTATAATTTTCACCATCATTGCCTTTGACTTGAGCTTGAAACCAAGTAGATTTGAATCACTTGATTCCCGTCAACTTGAATTTCTGAAAATGAATCCTTAGAAAAATGGGGCAGTTAGTTGAGACCAATGTTTTCCAACCCAAATTGCACTTCAATGTTACCAATGATACTAAGTCAGAGGGAGTAAGGAGAGACAGCAGAGAAGGAAGTGAAGGAAGATCTGGGTAGAGGTGGAGATACTTGAACTTGGCTGCCTTTATACCAGAGGGAGGACCACTTCTAGTTCTAAAAGTTGGTGATTTTGTGAACTCCACCTTGAGCTCTTTTGAAATTGCTTTGGTGTTTTATATGGTATTGAGATATTGGTATGAAAAATAAACTTCTCAGTATTTCAATGATACAAAAGACAGGTAAAGTTAAAGATTCATTTGTCTTTAGAGGCAGCAAATGTTAAAATACACATCTTTATTTTGAATTTTCTCTTACCTTTTAGAAACTTCTATTACTTCAAAAATAGTTATTTGGGGGCGATGATGAGTTTGTCCCAAAAGCTTAGAAAATTATCCAACATTAGATAACTCATGTTAAAGAAATGCCCCCTGAAGATAGTGACTGTTCATTATTAAATTGCTGTTTTCTTTTATAAAATTTGCATCTCAGAGGAACATGAGATGCATTTCCTCTTAAGGAAATCAGTGTGGCAGAGTTTCCTGTAAGTGCTCATTCCTTGCCTTGCATGACAGACTTCATGATAAAGGAAATCCTCAACTCAAATATCGTCTCCTCTGAAACTTGCTGTAAGTAGGACTGGTCACTGCCTTTTTTTGTGTTTACAGCATTCTGTTCCTATTTCTTTTATATGGCATATATGCTTCCATTGGGATTATTTGTCATTTCTACTAGACAGCTTGGAGGAACAAAAAACCCTACTAGCATATAAATATGCTATCTATTTTATATATATCTGTATCTATATATGTATATAAATTGCTTGTAAGATTGCATTAAACCTCCTATATCAACAATCTGTGGCTGACAAAAAAAAAACCTTTCTTTTTTATCTTCATTCCCGTCACATTGGCAATTTCCACCCATATGCCCCTCTTCCCCCAAACCAGAGAAAGAAAATATTTTTTAATGACTTACTTTTCTAGATATAGTATATAGATTTTATAGGAAATGGTACAACCAAAATATTTTTTTAAAAAATGCACCAGAGACTCTAAAAGCAGTAGGATGTTACTCATTTAAGAAAATTTTAAATGAATATTCCCTTTATAAAAAGAAAAAAAGGCAAAGCAAAGCTTTTTAAATCCCAGAGGTTCAAGGGGAGAGGAAGTGAACAGACCAATCTCAATGAGTTTTGGATGGAGGTGAATGAACAAATTAAAAGGAATTATAGAAAATGTCTAATTTTGCTCAATGTAGTAAATATTTGTTTAATTTTTGTTGTTGTTTATTTGTTTGTGTTTTCCTGCTTCTGAATTCCCTCACTATATTTGAGGACTATTTTTCTGTGTTAGCCCTGCGGGGACAGGTTTCACGTCTGCTACAGAAGCTGAAAGTCCCAGACAAGGTGCCTTTACCACCTGTTTAGACACCTGACTTATTTCTAGCCTATCACGCGTTCCCACGTACACATTTGAATCTAGAGGAAATGAGCCTGGAGCGAGGGCGGAGCAAACGGATGGTTGGTTTCCAAAGGTAGTAACAGAAATGGGGTAGCAACTGAGCCCATGTCACAGGCCCACAGAGGCGGTTACCAACTGTTGTACCAAGAGAGTGGTGCTCACGACAATGTGACCTCAATTAGGTTGTTTATGGCAGCACATTTTGGATCTAAGGGTTGCTGTCTATTTTTCTAACCTTGTGTTTTTTGTTTGTTTGTTTGCATGTTTTTTTAAGTCTTCCCAGTGATTCAGTAAGGTATCCCAACTTCTTTTCAAAATGTTTCAGTTAACAGAGTCTGTTTCTATTGGATACAAATAAGAACTACAATTCAGTCATTATCAAAGAAATTCTAGGGCGCCTGGGTGGCTCAGTTGGTTAAGCGACTGCCTTCGGCTCAGGTCATGATCCTGGAGTCCCCAGATGGAGTCCCACATTGGGCTCCCTGCTCAGCGGGGGGTCTGCTTCTCCCTCTGACCCTCTTCCCTCTCTTGCTATCTGTCTCTCATTCTCTCTCTCTCAAATAAATAAATAAAATCTTAAAAAAAATTAAAAAAAAGAAATTCTAGGTAAATTTAGGTTTTATTTTATTGTTCCTAAAATACTGGCATATGTATATTGCTATCTATTTTATATATATCTGTATCTATATATATATATATAAATTGCTTATAAGATTGCATTAAACCTCCTATATCAAAAATCTGGCTGGCACTACAAATTGATATGTAAATAAAAGAATGATAGCTGTCTAAACTCTTTTGATCTTAATAGCTTTTCTCAGTTAAAATAATTTCAGCTTCTCGATATAAAATCGTGATATTTCAAAGCAAAGAGATGTTTGCAAAATCATAAGCTAGAATGTTTTATTTACTCAATGAATTGCCTATACTCTAAGACACTGCTAGCAATAGGGATGCCAAGATGAATAACAAGTGGCTCCTATGTGAATAAAATGGAGACATTTATTTACAATAATATTGGAAGGCAATATGGTGGTATGTACTGGCTCATTATTATATTCATATTCTTGATCCAGTAATTCCACTACTGGGAATTCGTACTAAAGAAATAATAACAGAAAAAAATGCCTCTGAAAATATGCATTGTAGCACTCGCTAAAGTTATAAAAAGATTGAAAACAAATTCAGTGTCTAAAAATAGGTGGGATAGTTATTAGCACTGTTCAAAAAACATGTTTTTTTCCTTCTTCCACATGGTGAAATTGTATTTCCTTGTGCCCTTGAAGTTAGGAAGGGACAAGTACATGTGGATGGCAGTGACATACTTCACTTCCAGGCAGAAGCTCTAAGCCTGGGTGCAAGTCTTCTTCCCCCTGGATCCTTTCCCAGCCTGCCTCTCTAAGTGACAAGTCTTGGAGATGAGCCCCATGGAACCTACAATGGGCTGGTGGAGTGAGTGAGAAATAATCCTTTGTGATTACAAACTGTTAACATTCGGGTGTTGAATGTTACCGTAGCATAATCTAGTCTATTCAGAGTGAATCAATATGTTAAATGAATCATGATCTTTAATGATGTAAGTAAAAGAAGCAAAATATCAGCAAATTATGTGTAGCTATGGACAAAGACCTAATAATATAAAAAAATGGAAATAATTTTGGTATGGCAGATGGGAATGTGAATTACTTTTTTCTTGTACTCTTACGCTTCTACGTGATACCTTAAGTTTGTAAGCTACCCAGTGTCCTTTCAAAATATTTCACAGGTAAATTTAAATTTATTTATATGGGCTGAATTAATATTACAATTGAATAATTAATTTAAAAACAATTTTTTACATATCCTTCAAAGTTTGCATATCATGATTTTAACTTACACCTTGATAATTCTATTCCTTATTGATTCTATGCAGATATTCACTATAACCTCAACTGATACAATCAGCCTTCTTTAAGGCCTTCAGACTTTTTATGCTTCCACCTTCGATGAAGACATTATGCATACTGATTTCTCGGCTTAGGTAATTTTCCTTCCATTTTTTTTCCTCAGGTAATTTCTAGTTTTCCTTCTGCTTTGACCTCAAGACAGACTTCTTATTTAGATCAAAGTCCCACTGGTAGCCCTGTGCACCAACTCTTTATAATCTGTCACAATTATGAGTCTACATTAGTCTATGACTTTTTAACTAAAATCTCTCTCCACTTAGGCGACAGCACCATAATGGAGGGAGTGTGTTCCCCTCTGTGTTGCTGGGGACTGACAAAGTGACTCACCTCTGATAGGTGCTTAATAGATGTTCATTCAGTGAATGTGTGAACAGTCATAAGTAAAACTGCTAAAACATGGAATGACTAAATTGAATTCATAAATTTCTTATAACTGATTTTTCAATATTAATAACATATTACAATATCATGTTACAATGGTATCATATTAAAGATATCTTCTAATATCGTATTACAGATACCAGAGTAAGGTGTCATTAGCCCTATAAATGTTAGACTATATCTTCACCGATTGTAGATCTAGACTATTGTCAGTCTTAGTTTCTCAGTTTTGCCTTTTAATGTTAAAAAGGAATTTTTTTCCTGTCTGTTTTTCAACTAAGGAGCCAGGGAAGTAAGAGTCAACCATTGCAGCATTATAGAGGAGGTGCTGGACCGCCAAGCACGTCTGAAATAGAGATGCCAAACCAGTTTTGTGAAATTTGCCTAACATGTATCTTCAAGTTATACAAGCGAAGACTAAAAATTCAGCCAGAAAATTGAAGAATAGATATTTTTAGGGAAAATTGTCAGTGTACCATGGGCACATACAGAGCAATTGGAAAGTTTGGAGTAAAATAAGAATAGTATGGTTTCACAGAAGACAAGGAAGGCGGGTCTATCAAAAAGATGGGAATGGGTGACACAGAATGCTGTTGCAATTGAATGTAATAACTTCTGAACTGTATCTCTCAGATATATTAACATGGAGGTCTTCTCAAGAGCTAGTTTGCTATAGTAATGAGGATAGAAATCAGATTATAAAGTGTGGAAAAAGAAGAAATGAAGAGAGAATTTATGTCATGAAATGGGGTTGTGATCATGAGGTGGAAGTTTCCTCTTGCATCAACACCTGTTGTCATTCCTGAGGTCTGCTACCTTATGCTTATTCACCTTTGGTCTCTCCCCAGTTGGTCATTGCCCTCCCAGTACCTCCCCCCACCCCGCCTTAATTGTAGATTCCCAGACAGGAGTCAGTACTCCATTGATATTCTGCAAGGTATAAAACGGAGAGGGATGCTCATCTCTTTTGTTCTGGGTGTCCTAGAGGTAGTGGATCTTTGCATTAACATTTTTGACTACAGTTCTATACTACTGACTCATTTTTAACTTAAATTCAACTGAATTGTACAGATTTTCTTTCCTTTCCCTCCATCTTTTCTTTTTTCCTTTCCTTTTTTTAAGGTAAATATTATTCTGACACTGAGTCATCCTAATATTTAATTTGTCCAGTAGTCTTTTGTTCTTATTTATGTGCACCTCTTTCAGTGTATACTTATTCTTGATATGTTTGTTTGGTAACTATGGCCCACATTCAGCTGAACCACGGATTTCTGATGCCTCTAATATGTACAGCATGCAACCAGAGTACATCCAGCCTGTGGGAACATGTCATCCACATAATTGATATCTATGATGATACCTTCTATTTTCCTGAGATACAATGGATATATAACATTATATTAATTTTAAGTATGCAAAATAAGGATTCTACATTTCTATATTGTGAAATGATCACCACAATAAATCTAGTTAACATCTATCACCACACAGAGTGACACATTTTTTAAAGCATGATAAAAACCTCAAACAGGCAAAAGACAGTGGGATTTGAGGACAGGCTCTGGCATGATTCTAAATAACCCCCTTCACATCAAATGTTAAAGAAAATAGATGAAGAAATGTACAAAATAAAATATACTCATATTTATACCTCCCTGGAAAACTACTATTAATGCTTTATATTATATTCTTCCAAATGTAGTCATTAGTATAAAAAGCATATACCCTTACCCTTACAAGCTGGAGACAATACCTACATTTTGAATTCTTGCTAGAGACTATATCTTCAAATCATTTAATATACATCTTTTACCAAAAGATTGGTTATAAAGAGAAATATTTTAAAGGACATGTAGTCTATTAATCCTATTAATTTTGTTCTTGATTATTTTGGCAACACTGAAGTGCATATTTGAGTCAGATTTTATAGGTCTCCCCCTGAAATTCTTCTGTGACTAATGCTTTTATTCTTGATGAAGTATGTAAGTTACTTCTGTACAAAATCTACTGTTGCTTTATTTGTCAAGAGGTTTGTGAAGAGGAGCCATCCACTAAATTAACCATAAAAATGTGTTATAAAAAACAAGTGGAAGAAAATATGTCTTTATTTTATGCATTTGTTTCATTTTTTATAATGCAAGATGCTAATTTTATACCTAATTGAGTTTTCATTAGTTTTCTGACCAAGAAGCTAAGTGCAATTTAGTATTACTATTTCATAATTGTATAGCATCCTTTGGCCTATATTTCTATATGTTTTACTTCTGGTAATATTTGCTTTCATCTAGCTAAATTTTCATGGTTCTGCTATTTTCTGTTTTATCATAACCCACCTCAAACCTTCTATAGATAACAGTGGGACACAGTTAAGTAGTTGGATGGGAACATGTAATAGCATGAAACTGGTAACTCCATAAATATTTACTGAGTGATTGTTAATTAAGAAAGTCATACATCTCATTGTCTCTACTTTTTAGTGAGACCCGAGTTTGTCTGAATCCCAGGTCTACTCAGATTCACATGTTTGATCTTCTACAGACATCTTGGTTACTCATTACTCTCAGTGCTAAGAGTGTCTGGCATAGTGAACGCTCAAGAAATGTTGGTTTTCATTTTCTTGTCTTACAGCAAAGGCCACATTATCACCCCTCTCTAGATTTCTGTATTTTGAACTTATTCCAAAGACTATCACACCAGCTGTGACTTCTGGGATTTTGTGACCATTTATTTCTATTTTTCTAAAGATTTCTAAGATATTCTTTAAATCTGGTATTGTCGGGCGCCTGGGTGGCTCAGTTGGTTAAGCGACTGCCTTCAGCTCAGGTCATGATCCTGGAGTCCCTGGATCGAGTCCCGCATCGGGCTCCCTGCTCGGTGGGGAGCCTGCTTCTCCCTCTGACCCTCCCCCCTCTCATGTGCTCTTTCTCTCTCATTCTCTCTGTCTCAAATAAATAAATAAAATCTTAAAAAAATCAATCAATCAATCAATCAATCAATCAATCTGGTATTGTCTTCTATAACATTAAGAAATGCTATTTAACATTTCCTCTACATTCTTCCCCTGGCAATTAGAGCTATTGACAGGGAAAAAAAATTCTGGAGTGGAAGAGAAAAATAAATAGCTATTTCAAGCTATCCAAAGATGTGTTATTCAAATCCTTTGTGCAGTTAAGCACCTGGCATTTACTGTCTAACTTGAAACTTGGAGAGCATAGTTTCTTTTCATCATAGCATATTATAAAGTAGTAGCTCAAGGAATAGTCCTAGAAATTATTAGAGATAAAAGAAAACAGAGAAGGAGGGATAGAGGGAAGAGGAAGGAGCAAAAATGATGACTGGAGGGCTTTGGTGCTGCCTATGGCAATGAGGTCGGTGAAAACAGTACCAGCTGGTTTTGGAAGAAGGGCAACTGAGCTGAGATTTCAAGTGGTTTGTACTGCTGCCTTCTGCCTTGCCCTTGCCCCTTTAAATTTCAATAAAGTCTTTTCTTCATCTATAGTCTTTTTGTGTTTATGTATATGAGGATCAAATAAATGACTTGAATTCTATATGGAAGTTTCCTTGGTACCTAAAAGGGACAGTTTTCAGGGGATCTAAGTACTCAAACTGTCCTCTCTCTGAAACCCAAGTTCTGGAATGTCATCATCAGACTGTGAGTCTCTGGGGGCTGGACTTCCGGCAAAACACGCCCTGCAGTTTCAATCCATTGTTTCAGTGGTATCTTGTTCTTTTTTTTTTTTTTTTTAAAGATTTATTTATTTGACAGGAAGAGACACAGCGAGAGAGGGAACACAGGCAGGGCAAGTGGGAGAGGGAGAAGCAGGCTTCCCGTGGAGCAGGGAGCCTGATGCGGGGCTCGATCCCAGGACCCTGGGATCATGACCTGAGCTGAAAGCAGACGCTTAACAGACTAAGCCACCCAGGCGCCCCAGTGGTATCTTGTTCTTTAATGAGAAGTGTGAACCAGTGGACATTTGGCTTGCACTAGGAAGTAGTTTCACTTGTTCAAACATAAGTGTATTCTAGCCATCAACCATCACTCAGAAGGCATTTAGTGAACAACCATTAGCTTCCTAATACTATGATTGAACCCTCAGATATCCTAAGGCTCCTCGCCTTTAAGGACCACAGAAAACATTTCCCTCAAGATTAACGATTCACAAGAAGCAATTTGAGGATAAGTCAGTGCCAAACTGCCTTATGTTCTTGCAAGTATAAGGGAAGCCAGCAGCAATTTTGTTCACAATGCCTCTCATAAAGTTTGATTCTAGTATCTATTCTATATTCTATCTCCAATATTTGGCCAAAGGTTTGATATGGTGGCCAGAGGGAAATATTTTCCATGTGAATATGTTTACAGCATCTCTTGCATTTCAAAAGGTCTTTTATTAGATGATGAACTGCAAAAGGAAATAGCAGAAGAGCAGAAAAGAAGAACCCACTGAGAATGCAAACACAAGGGGAACGGGAGATGTTTTTGAATTTGAAATTCTGGCTGACTTAAAGTCTTGTATTAGTAGTTTTAAAAAGAATCAAAGATGGGCGCCTGGGTGGCTCAGTTGGTTGAACGACTGCCTTCGGCTCAGGTCATGATCCTGGAGTCCCGGGATCGAGTCCCGCATCGGGCTCCCTGTTTGGCGGGGAGTCTGCTTCTCCCTCTGACCCTCCTCCCTCTCATGCTCTCTGTTTCTCATTCTCTCTCTCTCAAATAAATAAATAAAATCTTAAAAAAAAAAAAAGAATCAAAGATAATCAATTTATGGTGCCAGAATCCTCTTAGTTTTATAACTGATAATATGCAACCTCCAAGCAGCACTTGGGAATGAAGTAGGGCTGAAATGTGTGGGTGATGAGGAAGACAGTATTTTTTGAAATAGCCCCAACAGAAGACAACTAGTAGTATTTGAAGAGATGGCCAGGAAAAACATTGCTGGGTCAGTCTAGGTCAGCCAGATCTATGGTTTTGGAATCAAAACATAGTAGAAACATTTTTGGATCATTCATTGTGGGTTCCAGCAGAATTTTCGTCCAATTCATGGCAGCAAATTTGGCAGTATAAATTGCTTTTCTTAAATCTTTAAAAATATATATATTTATGGATTTCTAAATTTCGGGGGTATTCAAGAAATAAAATTTAACAAGTGTGGCAATGATGGGGAAAGTTTGTTCAGGACGCTATCACATAAAGAATATACTTACCTGGGGATGACCAAAACATTCCACTGGGCTCAGACACCAGAGCACAACTGCTTCCCACTAACTCCAGCAAGAAAGACAGCTGTATCTTTTCCTGTTCCAACTATCTTCTTTCTTCCTTTATCACAGCTGTTATTAGCATCACCTTCTATCATGCTTATTTTTATTCTTTGCTTCTTTTCCCTTGGTCCCATATGTACATTGACAAACTAGAGTGTAGGGGACAACTTGTTAATCTTAAAATGGTAGAAAAGAAGAGTGGTACTATTTCTTTATGCTTGTCTATTCACTTCTTGCTCTCTATTTCTTGTAATAGAAGAATGGTGGTGTGAACAGAACGTGGTAGAAATATTCAAGATATCTAGGTAAAAAGATATGAGGTAATATCTTTTCATAATCATCAATGCTAATGATTTCTAATTGCTATTTCATTGCCAAATTTTTATAAAGTAGAAGTGTGAAGGTGCCGCTCAATTTCAAGAAAGCTATATTCTACTAGGGATAACAATATTAATACATTAAAATTTTTAAAATAATGTTATAAATTCCCGAAGTTATATGGATTTCATGCTGTTTGTGCAAATGACAGGGTTGGAATTAATGTCAAAGTTTTGGTTTTCTTCTTTTTTTAAGATTTTATTTATTTATTTGACAGAAAGAGAGAGAGAGAGCATAAGCAGGGGGAGGGGCAGAGGGAGAGGCAGAGGGAGAAGCAGGCTCACCAGGCAGGGAGCCTGATGTGGGGCTCGATCCCAGGACCCCGGGATCATGACCTGAACTGAACGCAGACGCTTAATGACTAAGCCACCCAGGTGCCCCTTTGTTTTGGTTTTCTTTATGAAAGAAGAATGTCTATAGAATTTTCACAAGAAGAGCCTTCTGGGCAACTTACATGTCTTTTTTTTTTTTTTTTTTTAAACTTGTTTCCTATTGTCACAAGGTGGGATCACATGGAATTGCAACGGACAGTGAACAAAGCTAGGCATGACTTGGCTATAAAAACCTGTCTTTCTCCTTTTCTCAGAGGCCAGTTGATTAAAATGGTAAACACCATTTCCAATAAATGCCTTTTGTTTTAGAGGCAGAGTTGTGCCACTGAAGAAATAATACAAGTCTAGATCTACCAGTACATATCCTGGTCAGATATGAGTAGGAAACATGTATCTTATGTCATTTCATACATAATAAAATGCTTCCTATTCAAAAGAAGTACTCCTGCTAATTTCTTAGCTGTGATGTTCAAAAACACTCATCAGAAGATGAGTGTTGCCGAAATTGCTGCTGCTGAACCCCCACATTTAGCAAGGATAGGGCAGAAAGAATAGAAGAAAGAACATTCCCCATCATTGCCAAATTTATTAAATTCCAAAATCTCTATTCAGAACTATGTACAGCTATCCAAATTCCCTGATTGCCTTTCAAATTCTTGCTACTATACAAATTTTAAGGGACAGTTGTCAGGTGGAGATTTGGAAATGGTTGCTTTAAACACTAAAATTAATGATACTGCATTCTTAGACTTAAAGGTATTTACCATTTCTTTAATACATGTTTTATTTTCATACTGTGCTAGTAAATAGCAGATGGGTAGCAAGTTAGAGGTGGCATTTAAGAAGTGAAATCCTACATATCGGTTATGTCATCAAAGGAAGTGCCTCACAAATGAACCTCACAGGGAAAGTGATACAGAGTTGAAAAGCATTTCAAAGTTGCCTTTGCAGAGAAAAACCAATTAAGAATACTGTGTATCAGGGGCGCTGGGGTGGTTCATGGTGAAGCATCTGCCTTTGGCTCCGGTCATGATCCCAGGACCCTGGGATCGAGCCCCGTATCAGGCTCCCTGCTCAGCGGGAAGCCTGCTTCTCCCTCTCCCATTCCCCCTGCTTGTGTTCCCTCTCTCGCTGTCTCTCTGTCAAATAAATAAATAAAGTCTTAAAAAAAAAAAGAATACTGTGTATCAAACTGTATGGAAGTGGAAAATGTGGCTCAAAGATACTGTTTAATGACTGTCCCAGGGCACACAGTGACTACAAAAGAAAACATAATTTTAAAAGAGTAATCCAATAGTGTTGAAGTTATAAAATTGTACTAAAAAATTATCTGCCTGCCAAAAGCACAAAATACTTAAACACTCCTGGGAAACATAATGATTTATTTATAAAGGAAAAACTAGGTTAATTCATTTCCAAATTTCGCATTGGGTATACACATTAGCTACCAGAAGAAAATGCACTTTTTTTCCTGGTGGCAATTGATACTTTTTCAATATTTTTATTGATTATATTATAGCACCTTTTAGACATGTGACTCTATTTAGATGCTTTTTTTTTTCTTTTTACCTTGTTAAATTTAGAATTTCCAGAAGAAAAAGCAAGGATTGGTGAGAATATTTAAGAAGAATGCAACTACAAATTTCGGGAGGGCCAAATATTCTGAAACACTGTATTCATTAGGGAGTTTGAAGGATAAAGATATTTAATCTAGTTCATTGTCTGATAATACATTTTGGTAAAATGAAACACATGGCGTGTGTTTGCACAAACACACACCCCTCTTTCTTAATAGCACACTATGGATTTGCAACTTCTTTGAAAATACAGGGTTTTTTTTCAAATTTTTATTTAAATTCCGCTTAGTTGACATAGTGTTTAATATTAGTTTCAGGTATAGAATTCAGTGATTCTTCACCTACATGCAACAGCCAGTGCTCATCACAACCAGTGTCCTCCTGAATACCCATCGCCTATTTAGCTCATCCCCCCGCCCACCTCCCCTCCAACAACCCTCAGTTTGTTCTCTATAGTAAAGAGTCTGTTTTCTGGGGGTTGGGGTGGGGGGGTGGTGGGGGGGTGGGAGGATCTGTTTTCTGGTTTGCCTCTCTCTCTCTCCTCTTTTCCCCATATGTTCATCTGTTTCGTTTCTTAAATTCCACTTATGAATGAAATCGTATGATATTTGTCTTTCTCAGACTGACTTATTTTGCGTAGCATAACACTCTCTAGCTCCATCTACATTGTTGCAAATGGCGAGGTTTCATTCTATGAAATAGCTGAGTAATATTCCATTGTATATATATATACCACATCTTCTTTATCCATTCATCTGTCAATGGACATCTGGGCTCTTTCCATAGTTTGGCTATTGTGGACATTGCTGCTATGAACATTGGGGTGCATGTACCCCTTCGGATCCCTACATTTGTATCTTTGGGGTAAATACCCAGTAGTGCAATTGCTGGATCATAAGGTAGCTCTATTTTTAACTTTTTGAGGAACCTCCATACTGTTTTCCAGAGTGGCTGCACCAGCTTGCATTCCCACCATTGTAAAAGGACTTGAAAATAGGGACAGTCTGTATATCACTGCATTCCTCCCACCATCTATCATAGGGCTAGGTTCTTAATAAACATTTGTGTAATGAATAAATCAGTTATTTGCCATAAGATTTGGCTATAAAAGTCAAGTATAGTGACAAATCACACAATATTTTCTTCCATTTTGATTTTACTATTATCAGGAATTAGAAGACCTCTGTTACACTAATTTTATTTACTTGTACAAAAGAAAATTAACTTTTTGAAGCCTCAGCTTCAATAAAATGAGACAAGTTTGAAGAGATATAATGACATACTACATACTTTGAAACTGCAAAACAACAAATAATATAAGTGAATACCATTTGTTCTTCTTAAGCTTAGAATGGTTTGAAAAATGTAGGACTGCTTTTATGAGTGATCAGTAAATGCAAAAGTTGATTTCACAAGTTTTATTGCATTAAATTCTGAGTACTTTAAGTAAACTTATGGTGAAATTTAACAAGGAGACAATTTCATGAGTATTGGTGTCTATTTTTATCTGAGCTTGGAATTATCTGGCATTTGGGAAGCCATTACTTCTTGCCAGGTGAGAGTTAGACAATTCACAGTTACTACACTGAGTCAGAATTCCCCTGAAATGAGTTGAGAAAACATTTGGCTGAAGAATGGTGTTTGTCTCTTCAGTAGTTGAGCCATGGAAGCCTTGTACAAATTTGCTTCCAACAATTCAAAAGTCAAACATTCATCTAAAGAATAACATTCAATGTGGGACATAACATATCTTTGTAGCCTTGAGAGATCAGAGGTGAGACTGAGTCTTATAACATTGCATAACTCGGGCTAGGATGGAAAAAAAAATAGCTGTTTTCACAGGTCATTTAAAAATTCATTCAGTGAAGATTGCTTTTGTTCAACACTCGAGTGTCTGCTACATAGGGTATTTGAGTTTATGTGCTCAAAAAAGATGAAATAAAGGCTCCCTGGAATTAGGGGCTGGCAGGATTGTCACTGGAAATTAATTTAATCTATTTTAAAAGTTCAATGTGGATAAACATTTTTGTATATCTTTCCTAGTCATATATACAATTTTAATTTAACATTTTAGTAAGACATTTGCTTTTAATCTCTATCAATTAGATCTGAAAGTAATTTTAGAGATTTACTGCCCTAATTCTGTAGATTTTCAAAGGGAATTTGGACATTTTTAAAAAAGATTTATTTATTTAGGAGAGAGAGAGAGAATGAGAGAGGGGAGGGGCAGGAGAGGGAGAGAGGGAGAGAAGCACACTCCCCACCAAGCGTTCAGGGAGACTGATGTGGGTCTTGATCTCATGACCCTGAGATCATGACCTGGGCAGAAATCAAGAAATCAAGAGTCTCTTAACTGACTGAGCCACCCAGGTGCCCAGGATTTTGGACATTTTCCTAACTGGGAGAACATCTTGATGACTATAGGTAACTAACTGTTACTGAGAAGAGACTTTCCCAGTATAATTTACTTTAATCCTAACATTGAGAATACCATTCTAAAGAATTTCTACTTGTCCTGTTGCTACACTGAATATTATTATTCTGTATGGCAGGACCTTCACTGTCAATAGTCTGGTATTTACAAAATGCAAATTTAATCATATTATTTTTCTTTTTTAAAAAGATTTACTTACTTATTTTAGAGAGAAAGGGAGAAAGCAGGGCAAGAGGCAGAGGTAGAGGGAGAGAGAATCTCAAGCAGACTCTCCACTGAACACAGAGACTAACATGGGGCTTAATCTCAGGACCCTGAGATCATGACCCTGAGCCAAAATCAAGAGTTGGACGCTTGACCAACTGAACCACCCAGGCACCCCTCATTATTTTTCTTAAATCTGTCAGTGGATTTCTCTTCTTAGAGTTCAAAATCCCAAACTGCTTGGGATATCACATTAAAATCTTCCTCATCTGGCCACTGAGGCCTCTACATTTCTTTTGTGGTCATTCTCCCAAGAAGCAGTCTCCACAGCCTTCTCAAGATTCCTGCTGCTCTCCAACACTCTATTAAATATAAAAACCCATGCATTTATTAAAAGCAAAAATAGAAATAAAATGTACTTTGCCATTATTTTCTTCCCATGTACTAAAACCACTTTCTCTGGATGTGTTTTGTGGGGATTGATAAATAAATAAATAAATGTAACCACTAACATTAGTCAAGTGCTTACTACTTTCTGCATGTATATTAATTCAATTAATCCCTATAATAACTCAGTGAGGTTAGTGCTTTTCAATTATTCTCATTTTATAGATGAGGAAACTAAAGCTCAGAGTCTTTAAGTGACTTGCCAAAGGACACAGAGTGAGAAAGTGGTTAGATTATAGTTCAAAACCAGAAAGTCTGATTTAAGAATCTATGCTTTCTTTTTCTTTCTTTTTTTCTTTTTTTTTTCATTGCAAAAGAATATTGTAATATACTTCTTAGGAAAATTTTTGCCTAGAGCACAATATTTTTAAAGACTAATATTAAAAACTTGCCTTTCAAAGGTTATGTTGTTTTAAAAAAAGAAAATTAAACAGTAACATTGGTTAGTGAGATATCTTTAATAGCTAAGCTACTCAATTCGATTTCAGATCCTATCAAACAGTACCAGATTCTAATATGGACTTTTAAAATGTTTTATTCACTGTTTAAAAACTCCCTTACTTCCAAAAGGATTAGAGTAGGTTTATAGTAAAAGGAGATAAAAATAATGGATCCACCATGACAATGGTAGAGAAAAGTAAGGAATTTGGATGAGGATAACTCAAGGTAAGGTAAACTATTGTACATGAAAATCTCAAGATTCCCTGGAAAGCAAAATACAAGGAAGGAAAACCACTGGACATGTAAACAAGGGAAGCCCACTACTCCTTGCTGTGCTATCCTTCATGAGCTAAGTTGCTGCCTCCCATTCATCTTTTTGTGCTGCTATCATCAGCGTGAGTTTGGTGTTATGACCATGGCCATGAGAGATGTGCAGAATCCAACCTGATGGCATGTAGTGTCTATAAAACTTGTGGCCTTCCAGACAGGGAAAATATGAAAAGAATACAAAATACAGAACTCTGCTTACCCAAATCAGGCAATAAATATAAAAGAGGCTATTAAAGGACGACATAAGTGTATGAAAGATCCAGTGGAATGGCATTAAAAGTGTTTTTAGAGCCAGACAAGAAAGCACTCAAATGTATTAGGGGAGCCGAAGATTTACAATATTCAGCCAGGCATAAAGCCCTTAGTAACCATCTCTGTGTGGCTACAGAATTCTTTAGCAGAAGAAAGGATGAGGTAAATAAGGTAAGAATAAGAGTAAGGCAGTGGCTATTTTGAACCCTCTGAAGGTCAGAGTCCTTGTTATAATTTATAAAAAGGGGCTCTCTCTTTGGTGGGGGTTGGCTGGTGGGGTTCTCAACAGTGTCAAATCTCATGTATGAAGCAAACATCTCTAGTAGATATGCAACATAAGCATACTTATTTCCTTGATGGGATAAAGAGTTAGAATTATATATTTTTAAAGGGTGAAGTAAATTAAGCTTTAAAAACCCTTTTGTGTGAATTTTGGGAATGACTTGTGCATATCTGTTATTTGGTACAATGAATTGTTTGAAAGCATTTAGACTATTAGACTTGCTAACACTAAATTTAAAGTATGTTATTGGAAATTTGAATATAGACCTGAGAAATTATGTTAAAAAATTAAATATATCGGAACACTGGGTGGCTCAGTCGGTTAAGCGTCTGCCTTCAGCTCAAGTCATGATCTCAGGGTCCTAGGATTGAGCCCCATGTCTGGCTCCCTGCTCAGCTGGGAGCCTGCTTCTCCCTCTCCCTCTGCCTCTCACCCGGCTTGTGTGCACTTGCTCTCTCACTCTATCAAATAAATAAATAAATCTTTTTAAAAATTAAATATTTCTGAGATTAAGAATTCCTCATATCAGTGAGGTCATATGATACATGTCTTTCTCTGTTTGATTTATTTCGCTCAGCATAATAACCTCCAGCTCCATCCACGTCGTTGCAAATGGCAAGATCTCATTCCTTTTGATGGCTGCATAATATTCCATTGTATATATATACCACCTCTTCTTTATCCATTCATCTGTCGATGGACATCTTGGCTCTTTCCACAGTTTGGCTATTGTGGACATTGCTGCTATAAACATCAGGGTGCACGTACCCCTTCGGATCCCTACTTTTGTATCTTTGGGGTAAATACCCAGTAGTGCAATTGCTGGATCATATGGTAGCTCTATTTTCTACTTTTTGAGGAACTTCCATACTGTTTTCCAGAGTGGCTGCACCAGCTTGCATTCCCACCAACAGTGTAGGAGGGTTCCCCTTTCTCCACATCCCCACAAACATCTGTTGTTTCCTGACTTGTTAATTTTAGCCATTCTGACTGGTGTGAGGTGGTATCTCATTGAGACCTCAATGTGCGACAGGAGTCCATCAAAATCCTAAAGGAGAACACAGGCAGCAACCTCTTCGACCTCAGCCATAGCAACTTCTTCCTAGAAACATCACCAAAGGCAAGGGAAGCAAGGGCAAAAATGAACTATTGGGATGTCATCAAGATAAAAAGCTTTTGCAAAGCAAAGGAAACAGTCAACAAAACCAAAAGACAATGGACAGAATGGGAGAAGATATTTGCAAAAGACAGATAAAGAGCTAGTATCCAAAATCTATAAAGAACTCATCAAACTCAACACCCAAAGAACAAAGAATCCAATCAAGAAATGGGCAGAAGACATGAACAGACATTTTTCCAAAGAAGACATCCAAATGGCCAACAGACACATGAAAAAGTGCTCAATATCGCTCAGCATCAGGGAAATCCAAATCAAAACCTTGCTGGAGTGGGGGGTGGGGTGGGAGGGATGGGGTGACTGGTGATAGACACTGGGGAGGGTATGTGCTCTGGTAAGCACTGTGAATTGTGCAAGACTGTTGAATCTCAGATCTGTACCTCTGAAACAAATAATGCAATATATGTTAAGAAAAAAAAAAAGAAGAAAGTAGCAGGAGGGGAAGAATGAAGGGGGGGAAATCGGAGGGGTAGACGAACCATGAGAGATGATGGACTCTGAAAAACAAACTGAGGGTTCTAGAGGGGAGGCGGGTGGGAGGATGGGTTAGCCCGGTGGTGGGTATTGAGGACAGCACGTTCTGCATGGAGCACTGGGTGTTATGCACAAACAATGAATCATGGAACACTACATCTAAAACTAATGATGTAATGTATGGGGATTAACATAACAATAAAAAAATTTTAAAAAAAGTATAACGCTGGAGATATTCCTCTTAAAAAATTAAATATTTATTAATTTTATAAAAAACATTAAAATTTGTAAAATGCATATATATGTTAGAGTATTAGAAATGACTTATATATTTGAAAAGGCTTTGTTTCATAGTGAAGTGTAAGAAGTAAATAGAAATAATTAAAATAGGTGATTAATCATTAAAGGCCTTGTTGAATGTTATTTTTTATTCATTAGATTTATAAAGTATAAAAAAATAGATTTATAAAGTGTAAAAAAAACTTTATAGTTGGACCTAATGATTTAGAAAAACTATAGTCTTGAATTTAGATTTTCATTGAATTGAATATTAATTCTAAAAAGTCCTTATTAACTGTAAGGTCATGAAAATCCCATGACACGTACTTAGCATGTACTCTATGACTGTTCATTCGTCAAAACAGGAAGGAGATGTGAGAGAATGCTTGTGAAGGCATGAGATTCTTCCAGGCAATAATTTCTTTGGAGAAGAGTAAAACACAGCCACTTTGGAAGAGCTTAGCACTTGCCTAGAAAACTAAACTTACTCTCACTGTATGGTCCTGTAATTATGCTCCCTGATATGCACCCAAAAGCATTGAAAATTTAGGTCCACACAAAAATCTGCAAACATGTTATAGCAGCTTTCTTCATAATTATCAAAACTTGGAAGCAACCAAGCTGTCCTTCAGTAGGTGTCTGCATAGATAAACTATACATCCAGACAATGGAATATTATCCATCATTAAAAAGAAAGGAGCTATCAAGCCATGAAAAGACATGAAGGAACCCTAAATGCATATTACTGAGTTGGAGAAGCAAATCTTAAAAGATTACATACTGCACGATTCCATAACATATGGAAAAGGCAAAACTCTGGAGACACTAAAAAGATGCGTGGTTGCCAGAAGTTAGGTGTGGGGAGGGATGATTAGGCAGAGCATAGAGGATTTTTAGGGCCGTGAAATACTGTGTGATACTCACACCATGAATACATGCCATTATACATTTGTTCAAACTCACTGCATGTGCAACAGAAAGGTAAACTGTAGACTTTCAGTCATTAAGATGGGTCACTGTAGATTTCTCATTGGCCCCAAATGTACCACTCTAGTGGGGGATGTCAGTAATGGGGGAGGCCGTGCATGTGTAGGGGCAGAGGGTATGCAGGAACTCTCTGCCTCTCAATTTTGCTCTGAACAAAACAAAGATTTCAACAATTCTGTTCAGAAGAATTTTTCAGGCAGGCATTTATATATGAAGAATTGATCAACAAATGTAAGGACAGAGTCTTCAATAGCGATTTATAAAAGATGCAGACAAATTTCCATAAGTCATTTTCTACAGTGGTCCTCAATACAACATAAAGTCATATTATTAATTCTTAGCATGACTGTGGTGAATTAAAAAACAAGTATATTTTACTCTGGTGGCTCACAGAGAATTTAAAAGAATAAAAAGTTAAAATTTCTCATATCTAGAAGATGGTAGAGGAGTAGGAGACCTAAATTTTGTCTGGTCCCAGGAATTCAGCTGGATAGGGATCAAACCATTCTGAACACCTACTCAACAGGAGATCAAAGAAAAGAATAGCAGCAACTCTATGAACAGAAAAGGTAGGACAAGTGGGGAAGTGAATCCGAGGCGATATTCAGGAGTATAGACGGCGGGGGAGGGGGCCTCCGTCGGCCGCTTCTGGCAAGTGTTAGAGCCATGGAGCACAAAATCAGAACTTTAGAAGTCGGCTCCGCTGAGGGACGTCGCTCCAGTGGCTAAGTGGGGGGTGGAACCCTCATGGGACAGTGTGGTCTCAGGACTCTCGGGGTCACAGAAAGACCGGGGTGCCTGAGTGTGGCAGAGCTCCCAGGTATTGGAGCAGGGAAGCCGGCTGCAGAGATGGAGCCAAGGCGCAGGCTGTCAGCTCGGGGTTGCCATAAACGGTGATCTGCGGCACAGTTGGGCCACTGCTCCTCCAGCAGGGACCCAACAAGCAGCAGACCTGGGGAGACTCTCTTTCCTACCCCAGGAGGAGTAGCGCGGGAGTGCACCACAGGGATCTGCTGGGTTTGGAGGCTCCACACCGAGTTGGGTGCCAGAGATAGAAATGCTTGGTCACAGCCCGGGTGAGCATGGAGTGTGGCCAGAAACCGGAGTGATTGACCGCTTTTCTCTGGGGGCTCACTGAGGAGTGGGGCCCAGAGTTCTCGGCTCCTCTGGGGTGGAGATTGGGAGGCCGCCATTTTCACTCTCGGCCTCCAAAGCTGTAGAGAAAGCTTGCAGGAAACAAAAGCTTCTGAGAGCAAACCTGAGCAGATTACTTAGCCTGGACTGGGCAAGGGCGGGGCAATTCCGCCTCCAGCAAAGACATTTGGGAACCACGGCAGCAGGCCCCTCCCCCAGAAGGTCAGCAAGACCAGCCAGCCAAGACCAAGTTTACAGATCAGTGAGAATGGCAGAACTCCAGCGCTAGGGGAATACTGCATATAGAATTCATGGCTTTTTTCCCATTATTCTTTAGTCTTTCAAATTAAGTTTTTTTTTTTAACTTTCTTTTTCTTTTTTTTTAAATTTTTCTTTTTCCCTTTTTCAACCAACACCTTATCAATCCCTGTTTTAAAAAATCTTTTTTATTTTTCATTTTTAGAGTCATAGTCTATCCCTTCATAGTAGTTAACCTTATTTTTGGTATATATAAGTTATTCTCTCTTTAAAATTTTGGGATACAGTTTCTTCTAACAGACCAAAATATACCCTAAATCTCTAGTGTATGGCTTTGTTCAAGTCCCCTCCCTGATCACATTCTCTCCCTCCCTTTTTTTTTAAATGCTCTTCTTTCTTTTTTTCAACCAACTTCTTATCTTATCAATTCCTTTTATAAAATCTTCTATAATTTTCATCTTTACAGTCATATCCATCCCTTCATCGTATTTACCCTTATTTTTGTACATATATAAGTTTTTCTTTCTTTAAAATTTTGGGAGGCACTTTCTTCTAACAGACCAAAATACGCCCAAAATCTAGTGTGTGGCACTGATCTATGCACCAGCCTGATCATATTTGATCATATTCTGTTTTTTTTTGTTGTTTGTTTGTTTGTGTGTTTTTATCTTTATCTTTTTCTTTTTTTTTTTTCTTTTTTCTTTCTTTCCATTTCCCCTGGTTTCAGGTCTCTTCTGATTTGTTTAGTGTATATTTTTCTGGGGTCGTTGTTACCCTGTTAACATTTTGTTCTCTCATTCATCTATTCCCCTCTGGACAAAATGACAAGATGGAAAAAATCACCTCAAAAAAAAAAGAACAAGAGGCAGTACTGACTGCCAGGGACCTAATCAATACAGACATTAGTAAGATGTCGGAACTAGAGTTAAGAATGATGATTTTAAAGATACTAGCTGGGCTTGAAAAAAGCATGGAAGATATGAGAGAAACCCTTTCTGGAGAAATAAAAGAACTAAAATCTAACCAAGTCGAAATCAAAAAGGCTATTAATGAGGTGCAATAAAAAATGGAGCTCTAACTGCTAGGATAAAGGAGGCAGAAGAGAGAATTAGCGATATAGAAGACCAAATGATGGACAATAAAGAAGCTGAGAAAAAGAGAGATAAACAACTACTGGAACACGAGGGCAGAATTCAAGAGGTAAGTGATACCATAAGACGAAACAATATTAGAATAATTGGGATCCCAGAAGAAGAAGAAAGAGAGAGAGGGGCAGAAGGTATATTGGAGCAAGTGATAGCAGAGAACTTCCCTAATTTGGGGAAGGAAACAGGCATCAAAATCCAGGAGGCACAGAGAACCCCCCTCAAAATCAAGAAAAATAGGTCAACACCCCGACATCTACTAGTAAAACTTAAGAGTCTCAGAGACAAAGAGAAAATCATGAAAGCAGCTCGGGAGAAGAGATATGTAACCTACAAGGGTAGAAACATTAGATTGGCAACAGACCTATCCACAGAGACCTAGCAGGGCAGAAAGGACTGGCATGATATATTCAGAGCACTAAATGAGAAAAATATGCAGCCAAGAATACTATATCCAGCTAGGCTGTCATTGAAAATAGAAGGAGAGATAAAAAGCTTCCAGGACAAACAAAAGCTAAAGGAATTTGCAAACACCAAACCAGCCATACAAGAAATCTTGAAAGGGGTCCTCTAAGCAAAGAGAGAGCCTAAAAGCAACATAGACCAGAAAGGAACACAGACAATATACAGTAACAGTCAACTCACAGGCACTACAATGGCACTAAATTCATATCTTTCAATAGTTACCCTGAATGGAAATGGGCTAAATGCCCTAATTAAAAGACACAGGCTATCAGATTGGATAAAAAAACAAGACCCATCAATATGCTGTCTGCAAGAGACTCATTTTAGACACAAAGACACCCCCAGATTGAAAGTGAAGGGGTGGAAAACCATTTACCATGCTAATGGACACCAAAAGAAAGCTGGGGTGGCAATCCCTATATCAGACAAATTAGATTTTAAACCAAAGACTGTAATAAGAGATGAGGAAGGACACTATATCCTACTTAAAGGGTCTATCCAACAAGAAGATCTAAATATTGTAAATATCTATGCCCCTAACATGGGAGCAGCCAATTATATAAGCCAGTTAATAACAAAAGCAAAGAAACACATCGACAACAATACAATAATAGTGGGGAACTTTAACAGCCCCCTCACTGAAATGGACAGATCATCTAAGCAAAATATCAATGAGGAAATAAAGACTTTAAATGATACACTGGACCAAATGGACTTCACAGACATATTCAGAACATTCCATCCCAAAGCAATGGAATACACGTTCTTCTCTAGTGCCCAGAATAGATCACATCCTAGGTCACAGATCAGGTCTCAACCAGTACCAAAAGATTAGGATCATTCCCTGCATATTTTCAGACCACAGTGCTTTGAAACTAGAACTCAATCACAAGAGGAAAGTCGGAAAGAACTCAAATACATGGAGGCTAAAGAGCATCCTACTAAAGAATGAATGGGTCAACCAGGAAATTAAAGAAGAATTTTAAAAATTCACGGAAACAAATGAACATGAAAACACAACTGTTCAAAATCTTTGGGATGCAGCAAGGCAGTCCTAAGAAGAAAGTACATAGCAAGACAAGGCTTTCTTAAGAAACAAGAAAGGTCTAGGGGCGCCTGGGTGGCTCAGTTGGTTAAGCGACTGCCTTCGGCTCAGGCCATGATCCTGGAGTCCCAGGATCAAGTCCCACATCGGGCTTCTGGCTCAGCAGGGAGCCTGCTTCTCCCTCTGACCCTCCCCCCTCTCATGTCTCTCTCTCTCTCAAATGAATAAAATCTTAAAAAAAAAAAACAAAAAAAAAAAAACAAGAAAGATCTCAAATACACAACCTAACCCTACACCTAAAGGAGCTGGAGAAAGAACAGCAAATAAAGCCAAAACCCAGCAGGAGAAGAGAAATAATAAAGATCAGAGCAGAAATCAAAGAAAAAGAAACCAAAAGAACAGTAGAACAGATCAACGAAACTAGGAGCTGATTCTTTGAAAGGATTAAAAAGATTGATAAATCCCTGGCCAGACTTATCAAAAAGAAAAGAGAAATGACCCAAATAAATAAAATCATGAATGAAAGAGGAGAGGTCACAACCAACACCAAAGAAATACAAACAATTATAAGGACATACTATGAGCAACTATATGCCAGCAAATTAGATAATCTGGAAGAAATGGATGCTTTCCTAGAGATGTATAAACTACCGAAATTGAACCAGGAAGAAATAGAAAACCTGAATAGACCTATAACCACTAAGGAAATTGAAGCAGTCATCAAAAATCTCCCCAAAAACAAAAGCCCAGGGCCAGATGGCTTCCCAGGGGAATTCTACCAAACATTTCAAGAAGAATTAATGCCTATTCTTCTGAAACTGTTTCAAAAAACAGAAATGGAAGGAAAACTTCCAAACTCATTTTATGAGGCCACCATTACCTTGATCCCAAAACCAAAGACACCATTAAAAAGGAGAATTACAGACCAATATCCCTGATGAACATGGATGCAAAACTTCTCACCAAAATACTAGCCAATAGGATCCAACAGTACATTAAAAGGATTATTCACCACGACCAAGTGGGATTTATCCCTGGGCTGCAAGTTTGGTTCAACATCTGCAAATCAATCAATGTGATACAATACATTAATAAAAGAAAGAACAAGAACCATATGATCCTCTCAATAGATGCAGAAAAAGCATTTGACAAAGTACAGCATCCTTTCTTGATCAAAACTCTTCAGAGTTTAGGGATAGAGGGTACATACCTCAATATCATAAAGGCCATCTATGAAAAACCCACAGTGAATATCATTCTCAATGGGGAAAAACTGAGAGCTTTCCCCCTAAGGTCAGGAACATGGTAGGGATGTCTGCTATCACCACTGCTATTCAACATAGTATTAGAAGTCCTAGCCACAGCAATCAGACAACAAAAAGAAATAAAAGGCATCCAAATCAGCAAAGAAGAAGTCAAACTCTCACTCTTCGCAGATGATATGATACTTTATGTGGAAAACCCAAAAGACTCCACCCCAAAACTGCTAGAACTCATACAGGAATTCAGTAAAGTGACAGGATATAAAATCAATGCACAGAAATCAGTGGCATCCCTATACACCAATAACAAGACAGAAGAGGGAGAAATTAAGGAGTCGATCCCATTTACAATTGCACCCCAAACCATAAGATACCTAGGAATAAATCTAACCAAAGAGGCAAAGAATCTGTACTCAGAAAACTATAAAATACTCACGAAAGACATTGAGGAAGACACAATGAAATGGAAAAATGTTCCATGCTCATGGATTGGAAGAACAAATATTGCGAAGATTTCAATGCTACCTAAAACAATGTACACATTCAATGCAATCCTTATCAAAATACCATCCACTTTTTTCAAAGAAATGGAACAAATAATCCTAAAATTTGTATGGAACCAGAAAAGTCCCCAAATAGCCAGAAGAATGTTGAAAAAGAAAAAGCCGGTGGCAGCACAATTCCAGACTTCAAGCTCTATTACAAAGCTGTCATCATCCAGACAGTATGGTACTGGCACAAAAACAGACACATAGATCAATGGAAAAGAATAGAGAGCCCAGAAATGGACCCTCAACTCTATGGTCAACTAATCTTTGACAAAGCAGGAAAGAATATCCCGTGGAAAAAAGATGGTCTCTTCAACAAATGATGTTGGGAAAATTGGACAGCCACATGCAGAAGAATGAAACTGGACCGTTTACTTACACCACACACACAAAAATAGACTCAAAATGGTTGAAAGACCTAAATGTGAGACAGGAGTCCATCAAAATCCTAAAGGAGAACACAGGCAGCAACTTCTTCGACCTCAGTCACAGCAACTTCTTCCTAGAAACATCGCCAAAGGCAAGGGAAGCAAGGGCAAAAATGAACTATTGGGATGTCATCAAGTTAAAAAGCTTTTGCACAGCAAAAGAAACAGTCAATAAAACCAAAAGACAATTGACAGAATGGGAGAAGATATTTGCAAAAGACATATCAGATAAATGTCTAGTATCCAAAATCTATAAAGAACTTATTAAACTCAACACCCAAAGAACAAATGTTCCGATCTCAAGAAATGGGCAGAAGACATGAACAGACAGTTTTCCAAAGAAGACATCCAAGTGGCCCACAGACACATGAAAAAGTGCTCAACATCGCTTGTCATCAGGGAAATCCAAATCAAAACCTCAATGAGATACCACCTCACACCAGTCAGAATGGCTAAAATTAACAAGTCAGGAAATGACAGATGGTCGCGGGGATGCGGAGAAAGGGGAACCCTCCTACACTGTTGGTGGGAATGCAAGCTGGTGCAGCCACTCTGGAAAATAGTATGGAGGTTCCTCAAAAAGTTGAAAATAGAGCTACCATACAATCCGGCAATTGTACTACTGGGTATTTACCCCAAAGATACGAATGTAGGGATCTGAAGTTGTACGTGCACCCCGATGTTTATAGCAGCAATGTCCACAATAGCCAAACTGTGGAAAGAGCCGAGATGTCCATCGACAGATGAATGGATAAAGAAGAGGTGGTATATATATACAATGGAATATTATGCAGCCATCAAAAGGAATGAGATCTTGCCATTTGCTTAACATGGATGGAACTGGAGGGTGTTATGC
This sequence comes from Mirounga leonina, assembly GCF_011800145.1. Classification (NCBI taxonomy): domain Eukaryota; kingdom Metazoa; phylum Chordata; class Mammalia; order Carnivora; family Phocidae; genus Mirounga; species Mirounga leonina. Next base: position 29,582,285 of record NW_023270454.1, read on the forward strand.
TGAGTGAAATAAGTCAAACAGAGAAAGACATGTATCATATGATCTCACTGATAGGAGGAATTCTTAATTGCAGGAAACAAACTGAGGTTTGCTGGAGTGGTGGGGGTGGGAGGGATGGGGTGACTGGGTGATAGACATTGGGGAGGGTATGTGCTATCGTGAGTGCTATGAATTGTGTAAGACTGTTGAATCACAGACCTGTACCTCTGAAACAAATAATACATTATATGTTAAAAAAAAAAGAAGAAGATAGCAGGAAGGGAAAAATGAAGGGGGGGAATTGGAGGGGGAGACAAACCATGAGAGACTATGTACTCTGAGAAACAAACTGAGGGGGTTCTAGAGGGGAGGGGGTTGGGGGGATGGATTAGCCTGGTGATGGGTATTAAAGAGGGCACGTACTGCATGGAGCACTGGGTGTTATACGCAAACAATGAATCATAGAACACTACACCAAAAATTAATGATGTAATGTATGGTGATTAACCTAACATAAATATATATATATGTATCTTATCTATACTCTAGCCAGACTTTTGGAAGAAAATTGACAGTAAGAACTTAATATTGAAATCTCTGGCCATTGCTCAAAAAGAGGGACTTCTGTAATTGAGGAAGCCAAGTTGATATTTTGTTGAAAAATTGAAGATACTGAAATATATTACGGTCTCATTTGAATACTATATACCTTTCATGAAAGGGGGATGTGGACTTTACGTTGATAGTTTCAGGTATTTTGGTCAAAGTTTTTTGCATCTCTTCAAGTTATCAAATAAGTTCTTCATTTAAACCCAATGTTTTTATGTGAATATATTGGAATAGCCTGGACGATTTTGAGAGTAGTGATATGCAATTTTCTTTATGTATTGTAAAAATACCTTACTAAAGATTGTATAAAAGTTTTTATTTTGAACAGATTTGCTCTGCCAAGAAAAGTTACCTCAAAATTATCCCCTCAGGTAAGTAAATTGCTTAATAGGTTGCACTTAGGTTTTGGTATATTTCATCTGAATGTTAAAGACAATCTTCCAGGGGAGCCTGGGTGTCTCAGTCCATTAAGTGTCTGCCTTCGGCTCAGGTCATGATCTCAGGGTCCTGGGATCAAGTCCTGCATCCGACTCCCTGCTCAGCGGGAAGCCTGCTTCTCCCTTTCCCTCTGCCGCTCCCCCTGCTTGTGCTCTCTCTCTCTCTCTCACTCTCTCTCTCTGTCAAATAAATAAATAAAATCTTTTAAAAAATAAGGACAATCTTCCAGAATTTACAATTTTTTTGTTTTGGTATAGTTGGTGGTGAGTTACTTTTATTTTTTCTGACAGTAAGTGAACAATGGCTTCTGTACTTTTTTTTTTTTATTCTTATGTTAGTCCCCATACATTACATCATTAGTTTTAGATGAAGTGTTCCATGATTCATTGTTTGTGCACAACACCCAGTGCTCCATGCAGAATGTGCCCTCCTCAATACCCACCACCAGGCTAACCCATCCTCCCACCCCCCTCCCCTCTAGAACCCTCAGTTTGTTTTTCAGAGTCTATCGTCTCTCATGGTTCGTCTACCCCTCCGATTTCCCCCACTTCATTCTTCCCCTCCCGCTACCTTCTTCTTCTTCTTCTTTTTTTTTTCCTTAACATATATTGCATTATTTGTTTCAGAGGTGCAGATCTGAGATTCAACAGTCTTGCACAATTCACAGCACTCACCAGAGCACACACCCTCCCCAATGTCCATCACCCAGTCACCCCATCCCTCCCACCCCACCCCCCACTCCAACAACACTCAGTTTGTTTCCTGCGATTAAGAATTCCTCATATCAGTGAGATCATATGATACATGTCTTTCTCTGTTTGACTTATTTCACTCAGCATAACACCCTCCAGTTCCATCCACGTGGTTGCAAATGGCAAGATCTCATTCCTTTTGATGGCTGCATAATATTCCATTGTATGTATATACCACTTCTTCTTTATCCATTCATCTGTCGATGGACATCTTGGCTCTTTCCACAGTTTGGCTATTGTGGACATTGCTGCTATAAACATCGGGGTGCACGTAGCTTCTGTACTTTTCTTAAGACCATTACTAGGATATGATTTTGAAACTCTGACATCAATGCAGAAAAAAACTAGTCATCTTACTCTCTCCCTCCATCATCGTCTGCTACACTCAGTGAAAATGTAGATACAATAGAAACAGTGATAGTTTAGGAAAGGAAAGAAGGAAATCTAGTCCCACTTGTCCTCATCCCCAATGAACTTTTGAGAGAAGAGAACACAGGGGTAATGTATCTTCAGCAGCTTCAAGCCTTAGGAAAGAGGAGTGCATTGAAGTGTGGGAAACAATAAAGGAGGGGATTTCAGAAACCTGACATCACATCTGGTATTCTGGGAGCAGACCACCCTCCAAACTGCCTTCTACTAGCTAAGGGAAGCCACAACAAAATAAACTCAGTGGAATTTTATTGTTAAGCTGATAAGAGTTTTGCTTCCCATATCATAAGGATGGAACAAGAATTCTTCTCTTGCTTCTACAAGGCATGGGAAAGTTGAGTCTAAATTATGGTTGTTATCAGAGGGTATTGTTGATGCAGGACAATGTTTTCTCAAAATTATATCCTCAAAATTGGGGAACCCCATGTAGGTCACTGGCAAGGAAGTCATCTGACACTGAGGTCACAGGCCTAAGAGGTATTTTCAGGAACAGTAATTGCCAAGGTGGGATAAGCCACTGGAGAGAACCAAGCAATGTTGTCTCTATTGACAGACCAGCAACCCTAAAGAACAAGGGGCAATAAATCATACTAGAGTTGTTACCAGCAGATTCCTGCAGAATCTTTTGGGACAAGGCCAGTCATTCCTCAGCTCAATCGTTACCAGTTACTCAGCTGCTACTGCATGGTAAATACCAGCAGGATCCAAAGGGTGCCACATGGATCCCAGGAACACATCTCTTTTCTGCAACCATAAGGTCCCATAAAACAACCGTAACTTTATACAGTAAGAGACCACCTCATGCTATCACGAGAGACTGAGGGTTTTGTTTTGTTTTGTTTAAAGATTCATTTATTATTTTAGAGGGGGAGAGAGAGAGAAAATGCATGAATGTGAGTGGGGAGAGGGGCAAAGGGAGAGGCTGAGCATGGACCCTGACTTGGGGCTCAATCTCAAGACCCTGAGATCATGACCTGAGTCGAAGTCAAGAGTCGGACCTTCAACTGACTGAGTCAACCAGGAGCCTAAAGACTGAGGGTTTTTATCTGAATTCTCCAAACAGAGATACTCAAGGAGACAGTTTCAATGTTTGGATTGAGCTTAAATTATCTCTCGTACAAAATACAGGTTTATTTACTTCCTGTGCAACTCTGAAGGAAGGTCAGATGGGTTTTTAGGAATTTTCTGTTCTTTTGAATGTAGTATGAGTAGTTAAGTTTACCCTGTCACATATAGGAACTGTTTGGCATATTTAAGGATCTCTGTGAGCGTATCACTGTACCCAAAGCTGACACAAATATGTAGTCTAAATCAGAGAGGCAAGATACTTTGAGTTCACCAAGACAGAAAAAGATGACGGAGTGAGATACAAGACAGTTAACAAAGAAAGGAAAGAAAGTTGGAGTCTTGAAAAATTTTTATTAAGTTTCCTTCTGACATTTTGCATAGGGGATCCTAGCTTCAGCAATGGCAATTCAAGCCTTATACACAGTGGTTGGGAATGTATTTGCAAAGCATGTGCCCTGGAAATGGGTAGACTCCAGAATCAAGCCTAAATAAGAACTTAGAGCTGGGAATGCAGAAGTCAGGGACAGGTTTGGAGGTCCAGGGAAGCTCCAGTGTCACCATGCTGTTCTTATGAGGACTGATACACATTTCCCTCTCAAGCCAAGAATCTGAGGCCAGATTCTGGCAGTGAGTTAGGGACTGGATCAAGGATGAAGGAGAGACTAGGGTGAAATCTCTTTCGTGGGGTACTAGCATACACTTCAGGTTGCCTTTCATAGAGCCAAGTGCTCTCCCTGAGTCTTAAATCAACTCAATGTCTGCCTGTGATCACATGTGAACTCTAAATGGGTATTGGGCCAATGCAAGGGGACCTGGGTCTCCAGAAGTAACTAGTAGTCACTAATTTGGGTTGTGAAACTTCCACTTGGCCTGCAGGGTTGCCCATTAGATCAATTGGTAAACAGGGGAAAAACATTTTGGATAAAGACCTAGCTGTCAACTTTTTGGAAGGAGAAAAACTCCAGGATCAGAGTCCATGCTCATTATAGGACCGCATTGATTTACCAAAGGTAGCATATAATTGCGGAGTAATGTTTTAAAACGTTCTGTGTTAGTGTATGTTTCTCATATGCATTTAGGTGCAGTTTTTCTTGTTTTTCTTCCAAAAAAATATTGAGATAACATCCACCTCAGCGGGAGTTTTCATTGTTACAACCGGAATATAAAGAGAAAGAATGAGCTAATATTAATCGTTACTACATTGGCTTGATTCAGAAAATAAAAATGTATGTTTTTAGAACATAATTTCAATACTAACTACAGATGTTCTAAATCCCATGTGCCATGTCAAGAGGACATGCATCCTCATTATTTAAAATTCTTTATCTGATTATTTTAATAGAGAAGAGGAAAGAGAAAAGCAATGACATAGTCCTGTATTACACCATTCTGCACAGGAATGCTTTGCCAAAAGCCTGATTCCCAGCATTCTGACCCTAAAATAATGCTGCGATAAGATTTCTGAATATGCATTAGAATTGATGCTTTCATCAAAATTACACTGCTGATCCCGGGGAATGGAGATTGCCTGCATGTAAATCATTGAAGATGGATTGAAAATGTTTGGCAAATCTTAAATCACAAGCATTTTCTCAGTTGAATGAAGCATTGTAGCAATGATTAAACATAGAATAGTTCTTTCTAAAGTTGTTTTGTTCCTCCAAGATGGTAGTAGAATAGTATTATTATTCAATTTATTAAAAAGAAAGCTGGTATGGGGACTTGAAAGAAATGGCTGGTCTGTCATTTTGGGGAACTGGATGGACACACACAGAAGGAACTATACTGAGACATTGAAAGGCATACATAACTATGCAATGATTGGGGTCTTATACTACCCCAAATGGGTTTTCAACAGTTTGGGTGGCAGATGTTAATGCTTTAGAGTCTTTTATAACTTTAGACTTTAAGTGGTGTGACTGTATTCTAGAAAGACAGGTTTCTAAGGTTTCTAAAGAATGGTATTAAAGTTTTGGAGAAAAAATCCCATGCATATATCCCTGAAATTGATATATTTCAAATGCCAGTTACTTAGCCACACCATGATTTTCGATCTTGAGTATTATATAGCCAATAAATGTCAACCAAGAGCTTATAATAATATGGAAATCTTATGTTATAATATTAAGTGAACAAAACCTCCAAGATAGACTATTCCATGTGTATTATTACCACAGGTGTGTGAGCAGACAGACAAAAGAGAACTTCACATGAACTAAAAAAACAGAAACACAACTATAGCAATGTGACTTTATCTTTGGGACATGAAAATATTCTTGGTTTGATTTTTAGTTTTCTATATCTTCCAAATTTTCTATAAATTTAGTATTTAATAATGATCAAGTAATTTCATGTATTGAAATTAGAAATGTCTGGTTTGGGAAGCAAGCATATCAGAACCTTTTTATCTTTTCTTCCCAATGTTTCTGATGGCCAAAGCAATATCTAATAGCTAAGAATCTTTCAGAGCAAATTGTTGACATTCTTCAATGATCTCTGAATCCACAACCACATCTCTCCCTTCACATCTGTCTGTCCTTGGTCGTTGTGCTTTATGCCTCAAAATACATTTTTTTCTCCTACACATTAAAAACCCTCACTTCAAGAGTGTTCTTCTTAGTTGTCTTGATGATAAAGTCTGCTAAATTTATGGTGTTATATCTGAAATGATAAATACATCATCATCTTAGGTGTGTTCTTACTTTAAAACTTTGTCAGGCAAAACCAATTTTGAGCATGCCATTTTTCTTTCCTTCCTAATCGTTTTTTTAAACTGTATATACAAATGTTGTTTGTGTCAGTTGAGCAATTGAGTGTACTTCATGTATTTGGATGAAATTCTGAGACCTGTGAAGCCTCCTTACCCTTCTCCCAGGAAGTTGCCTCAGAGACCTGCCAATCCATTGAAAGTGACATTCATTGATCCAGTTGTTGAACAGATAACACAAGAATTTCAAAGTACTTTTAAAATGCATGCTATTGAAAATAGTCTTGTCAAGGTTTAAAAGCAAAAGATGAATATGTTAAAAGAAAGAAAACAGAAGGGCATTACATTCTAAACACTAGAAACTTGAAAGCCCCAGTTCTTAAAATTTCTTTTGATATAAAAGAATGGCGGGTGCCTGGGTGGCTCAGTTGGTTAAGCGACTGCCTTCGGCTCAGGTCATGATTCTGGAGTCCCGGGATCGAGTCCCACATCGGGCTCCCTGCTCGGCGGGGAGTCTGCTTCTCCCTCTGACCCTCCTCCCTCTCATGCTCTCTGTCTCTCACTCTCTCTCTCTCTCAAATAAATAAATAAAATCTTTAAACAAAATAATAAAAAAAATAAAAGAATGTCAAGAAATGTATGTCCATGGTGTAGGAAGTAAAGGGCTGATGAGGAAAGAGAAGATATGACTGGATCATTGTTATTAAGGATTCCTGAGAAGGGATTGGAAGCCAAGTGCCGAAGTGGGAAATGCTAGCAATCCTCAGATCCAAGAACTGAGAAGGTTTGTTGCCCCACCTACTTTCTTGAACCTGGGAAGAACAGCCACATAGACCTACTGTACAAAGATGTGGGAACATCAAATTATAAATGGAAACATGGTTTGTCTGTTCATGAGAGGGCCTAAGAAAATATCCTTCCTGTGACTGAGTTTCCTTTGGTTTTCTATGCCCACAACTCTATGCCCTATTCCCACACATGGAAACAGTCTGCAGATCAAGGAGCTTGGCAGTCAGTACTGGTTAATCAAAAATGATGGCAGATCTCAGACATCAATAGAATCTTCGGAAAAAAAAAAAAAAGAGGGCCAAGATTGAGTATCAGGTGGAAATTTCCATCTCAGTAGGTGCCAGGGCAGAACTGTGAAGGATGAGGTGGCTTTGCCCATGCTGCGATAGCATGTAAGCCCCCATCCTCTTACACATTACCAAAATTGAGATGGCATCCTGGGGACAAGTGACAGGAGGGAGGAATACATGAATGAGACTAAGTTTAAATCAGAATGATAAAATACTGAATTCGTCTGCATTTACTTGGAAGTATCTAGATGACTTATTCTGTTATTAAGAAGAAATGGGGGCTCAAGATTATTTCATGCAGTAATTCAACAGAGATTTTTGATCACCTGTAAACCAGTGATTTGTCTAGGCATTGGGATGGAGTAGTGGACAAGAAACAAAGTCAAAACCAGTGCTCGTGGAACTTTGATTCTAGAGTGGGAAGAGAAACATCGAAAATACACAAAGATAGAACAAGTCAGGTAGTAAGTGCTATGAGGAAGAATGAATCAGAATAAGGGAGAAATAGTTATGTGGGGGTTCTTTTAGACAGGCTAGGCAAGGAAGGCTTTCTGTGCAGTCAGTCTTTCAGCAGAGATGAGAAGGAAGTGAGGGAAAAACATTCCAGGTAAAGAAACAATAAGTGAATAGGCTTGAATAAAGAGTTGCATATTTGTTTCTGACTTGACAATCATAGAGTCTACATACAGTTTTTTGGTTTTTTTTAAGATTTTATTTATTTATTTGACAGAGAGAGACACAGCAAGAGAGGGAACACAAGCAGGCGGAGTGGGAGAGGAAGAAGCAGGCTTCCCGCGGAACAGGGAGCCTGATGCAGGGCTCGATCCCAGGACCCTGCGATCATGACCTGAGCCGAAGGCAGATGCTTAACGACTGAGCCACCCAGGTGCCCCGAGCCTACATACAGTTTTAAAGAAACTTTCTTAATAAGGATAATACTGAATTAAATTTTGTTACATAATGAAAAACATAGGATTTTAAGAGTTGGGTTACCTAAGGATTTTAAGAGTTGGGTTACCTAAAGAATTTTGCTTAACTATATATAGGTTAATTGGTAAACAACAACAATATCAACAAAACTCATAGGCTCCTGAATTAAGTGTGGACAAGACAACCAGAAAGATTGGTGGGAGATATAAAAGCCTATACTCACATTGCTTTAAAAATATCTTACGTCCTTATTCAAATATAAAGAAAATAAAGCTAGAAATTGATGGTTATTCAGTCAGAAACTTGTACCTGAATAAAACCTTGGCATATCAATAAAAGGTTTTGAATGAATTGACTTTGATGTTTTATGATAAAATATAGTATTAAAAGCATATGTACACTGTATCTTTTTTCTGTCTGCATTACCAGATACTACAAATTGGCAAAAATCATGGTCCTATATATTGAGAACCTAACCCAAGCAGGGAAGAATGTGGGGTTTTAAATAATATATATATATATTATATATTATATAAATGTTATTTATATATTATTTAATGAAATATATATACCTCAATAAGAAGTAAAATATGATTTTTCTCTATTTAGCCATTTTGTTCTGATGTAAATATCCTCTGTAAGTTCATTTAGGTGAATGAAATTACTGGAGGTAAGGCATCATGACAAACTATTACACACTATTTTTTTTAAAATTTCAAATGAAGTCTTTCAAATACAAGAGAAAGGATGAAAACAACAAGGAAAAGAGAGTGAATGAGATCCAAAATCTGTGCAAGGGCTAGAGTTAAAACTTTAAAATCCTAAATTCTTTCTGAGACTATTTAGCTATTATGTGTATGTACGTGGGAGTAAGACAGACTTGTAAATATGAACAACATATTGTACAGTCTACAGATTTTTCTATTAAGCTTACATCTAAGGGAAAAAAAGAAGTGTTAATGCAAAAAGGAGTGAGATCAGCATTCTCAAAGCTAATTATATAGGAATGAAGAGTTACATTGGGTCAGACACAGACACTATGAAGCCTACACTTCTTAGCCAAAAGAAACTTCATGAGACATGGGCCTGAAGGCCTGATTATCCTGTCTGAAATCAGTTTCCAAGCTTAATATATTCCAGTATATTTCAGAAGTTATTCAAGACTTTGTTATTCAAAAGTCTATTCAAACCGATTTCACTCCTCCTTCATATTTTTGATCAGTAGCAACCTTTTAGGAGAGTAGGATTCTTTTCACAACCACCTTTTATATTGTTTATTTTATTTTTTTTATTTTTTAAAGATTTTATTTATTTATTTGACAGAGAGAGAGAGTGAGAGAGCGAGAGAGCACAAGCAGGGGGAGCGGCAGAGGGAAAGGAAGAAGCAGACTCCCCTCTGAGCAGAGCCCTACTTGGGGCTTGATCCCAGGACCCTGAGATCATGACCTGAGCTGAAGGCAGATGCTTAACTGACTGAGCCACCCAGGAGCCTCTATATTGTTTCTTTTAATATCTTGTTTAACTTAAAGGGGCATTTCATTATTTATGCAACACATCTCTGTTTATGTTCACTATTTTTACTTCTATGGATTTTTGTCATAATATCCTGACCTTTACTTTTAAAGCTATAAAAAAACACAACCTGTCATTAAATCTCTTTTATAGTGACACCTGGGTGGCTTAGTCAGTTAACTGTCTGCCTTCAGCTCAAGTCATGATCTCAGGGTCCTGGGATCGAGCCCCACGTTGGGCTCCCTGCTCAGTGGTGAGTCTGCCTCTGCCTCTCCCCCAGCTCATGCTCTCTCTCTCTCACACAAAAATATATAAAATCTTTTTAAAAAATCTCTTTTTATATCAATCTCCCCCACCCCTTTGTGTTTCATTTCCTTTCTTGTAGTTTAGTTTAAGTGTCTGTATGTGTGTGTGTGTGTGTGTGTATTCATACTAGGAAAAAAACCCACAAAATCATACATAGAGCAGGCTGGAATGCTAAACAGAGGACAGTTGCCCTGTAGAAATATACAAATCCAAGGTAGACTGCACACAAATAAGCAATAAACAATCCCCCTGAGATTTTCGGAATTGTTTGTTACCCAGCATGATCTAATATCTGATACAGACATATTCCTGTTGAAGGTAGATAATAATATGCTAAATGAAAAAATTAATAGCTTAAACTGTATATAATAATAACCTATATCAGTTTAAGGACCATGGGTAAATTATTCATACAAAGTGCAATTCAGAATATTATTGACAGCTGAGATAAAAAGATATATTTGCTAAAATCACAGGCTTTGGATCAAATTAAGTTCTGTCAGCCTCATTTTCCTTATATGTATAATGAAGATGTGTCTTATAAACTCACTGCAAGAATTAATATGGGTTATCATAGCATTTATTACATAAGAAATCAATTGATATTTTTCAAAAAATGTACCAACTCACAAACCAAATAAATATCTTAGAAATCCTTCAGTTTTTTTATAATAGAAACACATACTTGAGTGGAAAAAAAAAAAACATTCACACTGTATATGAAGTTTTTGAAATTTAGTAAAATATGTTTCAATTTAAAGAGAGAGATTGCTGTTAAGAAAAAATAGGTTTTTTTTTTCCTTTTAACTTCAGAGTTCCAAGGTATATAATATTGTAAACAAGGAATGTACAATATGCTTGGTAACCAAATGTTCTATGCTTGAAAATATATCCAACCTAACATTAGAAGCAAACTCAACAGCAGCTGGACCATTTTAAAGACTAATCCACTAGAACTTTTCAGATATATCTTCTGAAACTCCCTGTAATTATGGCTCTTTGTAACATGTCATTTTTCTGTTTTATTAGGAACACAGCAGTATAGTTAAGTCACATATAATTTTTTTCTCCGAAACTGTTTTTAAACATGTTACTGTAAATGAATACAAAAGAGAAAAAAAGATCCAACCATTTCCTAAAATAGAATATTCAAGTGTAAGTGTCTTTGTATGTCAGAAACAAAACATGTTCTTTTTAACATATTTTATTTTCCCTTCTTAATTTTCAAAAAATCTTGCATATGTTCAAACTAACTAAATTGTATTCTTTATGCATTCATCTTTAGAAGAGTAATGTGATATATATATATGTAAATTTATTTATATAAATTTATGGTACCTATTCTGGATATACAATCCAAATTTCATAATATTTCAAAATCATTTACCCTTGGATAATGTTTAGCAGTAAAAATCAAAAATTAAAAAGTGCATCTCCAAAACAGAATGTATTGGTTTGCCTATTTTCAGTTGATATATAATGGGAAAACACACAGCATTAGGGACTTTTGGGGGACAATTATATTTTTATACACGTTATCTTTAGGCAAAAATGTAGTGGTTAAAATAATATAAGCAATGAAATGAATAATATGAAGATTTCATTCTTTTTTTGTTTATATTTAAAGAAATGTATTGATATTCAAAAAACCTGAAAAATATTCTGAGAGTAGTCATTGTATTAGGTTTCTGTTGTTGCTGTAACAAAGGACCATAAATCTAGTGCTTAAAACAACACACATGTATAATCTCACAATTCTGGAAATCAGAAACCAAAAATATGTCTCATAAGGGACACCTGAGTGGCTCAGTCTGTTAAGTATCTGATTCTTGATTTCAGCTCAGGTCATGATCTCAGGGTTGTGAGAGCATACATGTGCACTCCCTCTCTCTCTCTCTCTCAAAAAAAAAAAAAAGTCTCATGAGCTAAAACCAGGGTGTTAAAAGAGGTTTCATTCTTCTGGAAGCTCTAGAGCAGAATTATTTCCTTGCTGTTTAGGTTTTATTGGCTGCCTGCATTCCTTGGCTTTTGACTTTACTCCTCCATCTTCAAAGCCAGCAGCACAGAATCATCCAACCTTTCTCTCTAACTTTGCTTCCATTATCGCATTACCTTCTCTGATTCTTATTCTACAGCCTCCCTCTTATAGGTATCCTTGTGAGTACATCGGACCCATCTGGATGGTCCAGAATAATCTTCCCATCTCAAGATCTTTTATTTAACCACATCTGCAAAGTTCCTTTGCCACCTACGGTAACAGGTTCACAGGTTTTAAAGATTGGGGGATGGAAGTCTTTTGGGGGCATTATTCAGTCTACCACAGCTATGCTTGATTTTTCTGAAAAACCTAGATATGTGAAGAAGTAGGGCTTTTATCAGTTAAATATGATTGTACCTTAAAACTCAAAAACTCAAAATAAATATGATTGAAATTTTAAAACTATTCTCACTGGGGCGCCTGGGCGGCTCAGTTGGTTGAGCGACCACCTTCGGCTTAGGTCATGATCCTGGAGTCCGGGGGTTGAGTCCCACATTGGGCTCCCTGCTCAGCGGGGAGTCTGTTCTCCCTCTGACCCTCCTCCTTCTCATGCTCTCTGTCTCTCATTCTCTCTCTCTCAAATAAATAAATAAAATCTTAAAAAAAAATAAAAGTATTCTCATAAATTTATCAAAAACTCCAAATGGGAGGGTGATTTTTTTTAACTTAATAATCACGGGACCTGTAAGTTTTCCATTTCTTTCTGAGAGAAATTCCTCAATTGATTTGTGGGATACACAAATCTCTACTCCTCCCTATTCTCCTCAGCCTCAGAGCTGTCATAGACAACTCACTCAAAGATAATCAATCCATTAGAAGGCCTGCAACTTATATGCTGACCTTACAAAAGTTCTCTGTCCAAAGTTAAATAGTCTAGAATAATATTATTCTTGCTCTTTAGAATTTGTATAGACAAATATAAAGCAAATTAGGCAGCTTGTAATGACAAGTGAAATTAAAATGGAGATAAGGGTGCAGTATAGTCAATTAAATTTGAATTTCAGATAAATAATTTCATTTCCTAGTATTGTATGTCCCAAATATTGCATGAAACATGCTTTTACTAAAAATTGTGTATTGTTTGCCTGAAATTTAAATTTAATTAGGTACCTTATAATTTTATTTGCTAAACTGGCAACCTCACAGAGAGAGTATAATGGGTCCTAAGTGGCCATGAACCAGCTGAAGTTATGAGGAGATTGACAATCTTGAGGAAGCAAAAGCTGTGAGATAGAGTATGGTGTGAAGGCAAGCAGAGGTCCTTAATTTCTCCATATTAAACAAACAGGAAGGTGAATTGTAAACACAGAAAGACAAGAGCTCTTACAAATCCTTCAGAAGAGACACCACTAGAGTAGCAATGGACAACTGACATCACAGGCAATTCATAGAGATAACCCATAACCACATGAAAAATACATTAGGGGGCGCCTGGGTGGCTCAGTTGGTTAAGCGACTGCCTTCGGCTCAGGTCATGATCCTGGAGTCCCAGGATCGAGTCCCGCATCGGGCTCCCTGCTCAGCGGGGAGTCTGCTTCTCCCTCTGACCCTCCTCCCTCTCATGCTCTCTGACTCTCATTCTCTCTCTCTCAAATAAATAAATAAAATCTTAAAAAAAAATGAGTTTTTCAGCAAGTTTTATAAGCACAGAGAGAAAAGATTGGCAGTGCTCCAAGTTATCAGGAGTGTGGAGAAATTGGGACTTCCACACACTTTTCGTGAAAGTCTCCGTTGGTATAATAATTTGCAGAGAAGTGTGTGGTGATACATACCTAAACATATGCACGGATCATTAAAATATGGGATGGTAATGTAAGGAAATCTTCTTTCACTTTCCTTAGGGTGGTGATTGAAGAGCTTAGGCCCTTGAGTCAAGTTCCTTTGTAGGATGATGTCTCACCAACCATTAAGGCGATGAAATCAAAGATGTGTCTCCATGTGGAATCTCTACACAGAAAAGCGATTTCCTTCTTCATGTCTCAAGTCCAACCTTTTCTTTCGATTTTTAACTTGTCTTTTTTCTAATCTGGCTCCAGACTAGTTTCCCTAGAATCACCTTTGCCTCATCTTTTCCAAAGTGCAACTCTGGTCCTGAAATAGTCACCTCTCTCCCCTCCCCTCCACTTGCTCTTGCTTAGAGCCTTTCATTGGCTTCCTCTTGCCTTGAGGATGAAGACCAGATACGAAAGAGCAAATCCTTGACGTGACTTGCTGAGCACTGGATCAGGCCTCCTGTACCACATTTGCTGCACAGCCCAGGTTCAATGACCCAAACCTCCCTCAGTTTCTGGAACTCACCAGGCCGTCTTCCTGGCAGGGCTTCAGATCTGACCTTTCTTTGACTGGTGACTCTTTTTTTTTTTTTTTTTTTAAGATTTTATTTATTTATTTGAGAGAGAGAGTGAGAGAGAGAAAGAGCACAAGAGGGGGGAGCGGGAGAAGGAGAAGTAGGCTTCCCGCTGAGCAGGGAGCCTGATGTGGGACTCGATCCCGGGACTCCAGGATCATGACCTGAGCCAAAGGCAGTCGCTTAACCAACTGAGCCACCCAGGCGCCCTATTATTTTTTTTTTAAAGATTTTATTTATTTATTTGAGAGAGAGAATGAGATAGAGCATGGGGGGGAGGGTCAGAGGGAGAAGCAGGCTCCCAAGGAGCAGGGAGCCCAATGCGGGACTCGATCCCGGGACTCCAGGATCATGACCTGAGCCGAAGGCAGTCGCTTAACCAACTGAGCCACCCAGGCGACCCTATTGTATGAACTCTTAGGCAGACTAGGGCAGTGGTATTCACTGAGATAGTCAAGGACATATGTGGCAATTTATAGTTAGATTAGCTAAAATAAATTCAATTTTACTTGTCACATTTTGAGTGCTTACTTGCAGTTCATTTGTCTTGTGTCTTTATAATGGAAAGCACAAGTTATAGAATATTTTCTCTTTTTTTTTTAAGATTTTATTTATTTATTTGAGAGAGAGAATGTGAGAGAGAAAGCATGAGAGGGGGAGGGTCAGAGGGAGAAGCAGACTCCCTGCTGAGCAGGGAGCCCGATGCGGGACCCGATCCCGGGACTCCAGGATCATGACCTGAGCCGAAGGCAGTCGCTTAACCAACTGAGCCACCCAGGCGCCCTGACTGGTGACTCTTACTCACTGATCACACTCTCGTTCTGCCTGGCTTACTCAGGATATCCTCTTCTGAGCTCTATGACTAGGTAAAATCCCCAGTTACATGAGCACTTGTGCCACTGTGGTGTATTTCTCCTTCTGAGCTCTAACCACGCTGTAAAGTTATGTCTTGTGTGGTTATTTGATTCATGTCTCTCTCACCCACTAAAGGACAGCAGAACGAGTACAAGAATCACATCTAGTTTTCTCTCCGTGATGGCAAGGTATCTCAAAAAGCTTTCTGAATGGGTGAAGAAAACTTTTATCTGTTTTCTACACAAAGTGAACGGCTGGGTAAGCAATACAAGTGAGCATGACGGAGTTTCCATCTCAAGTTTCTGATAAAGACTTAAGTCTTCCCAAAGTAACAGTGACCAGAGAAGGGAGATCAAAGTATCAGGCTAATATTACCTCCTATTAACCCTAATCTGTCACTGTTTTAATGACCCCGGGGGTCTCTCTAAGCCATTTTTACCATGCTTCCCTATGATGGTTAAAGCTACCCTTTTTCAGACTAATGAATTGCATCAAATAAGGGAGAAGACAACATGGGGCCCTCGGTGCCAGGTTTAAACTAATTCGGGAAAGACAGTCATTTCAGAATCTGTGTTAAATGTGGTCTGAAAGGGTTTACAGATTCAGCATAAATTAGCTACATTACCTATACAAGGATTTCACTTGAATCAGGAACTGGTGCGACAAAGTCTAATGGTTTGATAAAATAAATGGAAAAAATTTTAAAGGGAAAAATGCTGTTATAAATATAGTCAGCTTTCTTGCTTTTCCTTATAACTCTCTCTGAATATAAGAGTGCGGTAACTGTTGTGTATCTCTCTCACTATATTCCTAAGGCAAGCAATGACTAATTCACAATGGTTGAGTCAACTCCAGAAATTTCAGTTTGAGGTTCTCATATTTTACTCTATAGATAAAATAATTTGAAATAAAAAAAAGAGCTGTGAAAATATCTAATGTTGTACTTTGCTGAGTATAACAATTAAGCATGAAATTTGGGTAAGAGTTGGGACTTCTTACCATTTATTCAATATAATGAATATGCTTGGGTGTTTGGTACCTACTGCCAGAGTATTGCTTCTAGACAGGCTAATCTGTACTACTAGAATGACACCCTGTGGCTGGACATATCAATAGCAGAATGCTCACTTGTCATTCTCTTTTTCTTTTTGAAAAATTAGTCATTATAAAATGCAGTTTATGTACAACCAACAGACAAAATCACTTCGCAGCTTAAAATGGATTGAGTGGTGTTAGCAAGGACAAAGAAAATATTTCAGAATTTAGATTTTAATTTTTGTAGATCACAACATGGAGCCACAATTCGCTGGTCAAGAAAGTAGAAATATTTCTCTTAAAAATAGGGCATAACATTTCATTGTGTTTACAACGCAAGAGCACGTTCATCTCTGACATCTCACTGGAGACTCAGAACAGCAATGGGTCATGTCTAGTAGCTGTGTTAGTATCTCTATTTTACAATTATAGAAACATTCTGTTTCTAAGGGTTAAAAGAATTTTTCAAGTCATCTGGCTAGTAAAATGCTAGTAATAAGCTCCGCATTGAGGTCTTTTGGATTTAAAATGTATTACTTTTCTCAGGGAACCCTGCTGTAATGAAATCAACTAGTAATTACACATTCCAGCTTTGAAGATTTATCATTTGCAGTATCTCTTCTGTTTAAAACAGAACAAAACGTTCTGCTGCCAGAGATGGGATATTGGATTACTAGCATTTTCTAGTATTTTCTCCCTTTCCTATCTGTCTATATAAATCTTCCTGGCCTTTAAGGCTGGTCAACACCTACCTGCCCTGTGCCTTCATCCATTGTAAACTCTTGTGAACCTCTGACCTTTTGAACATTTACTGAATTACTCTCTGTGAAGCTTATTTGTCACTGAGTCATTGTGATGTCAAGCAATATCATGTTTTTCTTGAACACACTTAAATATTCCCTGTCATTTAAATTTCCACCTGTTCATCTTCTAAGTGAATACCTTAAGAATGACACCACTTTGTTTGCTGGCTAGTCAAAGGACTCAAAACAATACTCTGTGCGTAGATGTGCTCTGTTAATTTGATCCTAAAATATTCAGAAAGGAGAACTGAAATAATTATAACCTAGGTGTTTACCTATGCTCTCATATTTAACATCTATATGTTTAAGATACAACTTGTTTTTTGATTCTGAATATATAATTTCCTTAAAATTTAAATGTATATTTACATTTCAATATGATAACAAAGCAGGGTAAAATTTTTGTCTCTAGCCTAATATGAATGTATTCTATCTATTTTACACACATTTTATGCATGTTACAGAAAGAATATACATGGACTTTAATGCATTTTAATGCATTCAGCTAGAAAGAGGAAAATACCCTCTGTTAGAAATCATTCTTTACTCTCCCACGCTTTCCATCACTGCATTCTTTTAAATTTGGATATAAGAAAACCCACACTTCCTTTCATTCCTCATGGATCCTGAGTGCTTACCTCGCGTCAGTTGAAGGAGCCTCTTAAAGAAGGAAGTCTCTATGACTTCCACTGCCCTGCTGTGCTAGAATCTGCTACTGCCTGGGAGTGGTGTGGAGGATGAGGGGAGATGGAAGTGAGACAGTGGGAGGAACAGAGGAGATCAAAGGGGTGAGGGAGTGGTGTGCCTCTCAAACTTCAAACTGTAAGCAAGCTCTGTCTTCTTAATTATCTTGAGTTCCTTGTGCATTCAAAGCTAGAACTTCACCCTTTCTCCTCTAAAGCAAACATTTTAATCCAATCACTGGGTTATATTATCCAGATGTTAGAGACCTTGAAAAGTTATTCATGTATTTGCTTTAAAATTTAACACAATTCTCTCAAATCACACTTCGAATGCCGACTGAGTGCCAGTCTAAAGGGCTTCCATAACACATGTACCTTCATAGTTGGTTAAATGTTTAATTTTTACAAGTGACATGGCTTGTTCACAGTACTGATAAGGCTTTTGAAAAAATAATAAAAATACCATCAACAACAAAAAAATCATTGTAAAGAAAGAAGGTAATAGGATACGTAAGTTATGTAGCTGCCCTATAAGCCCTCATATTGTTGTTGAACATTTTGCTCTCTCATTATAGTTTACAAAGTGAAAAATGGAGCAGGCGGTCCTATGGAAACTGGAAAAATACATTCAGCCACATTACATGATTCAGTCTTCAGGGTTTCAACCTGTGAATCGAGGTCTTTGGTGACAGCTAAATTTTACCCAAAATAACCTAACAGCCAAGGTATTCTCACAATCAATTCCAAATAAAGAGCCCAGCAACAGAAATCATGACCTCTCAAAGTCTTAAGTTGAAAACTGAAGGCTGCCAAGAGATGAGCCCAACTATGAGACTAGGTGTATGCACATGATTCATTCTAGCCAAGTGGAGGAGCCAGACCCAAGATAGCACTGTTAGGCAGAAGAGAGGGTTTTAAACTTGATCATGGCAGCTGCTGACAACCGTTGGAGTTCACTTTGGTTTGGAATTTCACTTTGGAATGACTAAAGTTTAAATTGTCAACTACCCTTGATTCATGCTTAGACTAATTATATGAATCCCAATTGTGGCCCAATTGCTGTAGGGGTGAAAGCCACAGAAAATAAGGTAAAATAAGGTATGAAATATGTTTCTTAACCATGGGGAAAATAATCTTGTCAACTACAAGATTTAATTCACTGTAGCCTCGTCATCTGTAATATAGGATGACATTGGCTCAGCTGCCAGCTACTGATATTAATTATTTGGACTTGATTGAGGTTAACTGCTTTGGCTGAAGGTTTCAGAATTCTCTCATTTCAGCTGTCTCCATGATTCAGGGCTCTAAATACTTATTAGAAATGATGGGATGTGCTAAATATGACTCTAGAAAAACTCAAGGTGTTTTATTAGATAGAATCATCCTTTCCAGTATATCAACATATGGGATTCCCTTAAATTTATATTTGAAGTCCTTCGTCTCATTTGTCCCCAATATATATATCTGTGCTTATGTAAAGGCAATAGATTTCCTGTATTTTTAAACTATATTAGCAGTTACAGAATGTAATGTAATGGCTTCCCCTGCATTTTAACGGGTAGCCCAGATAAGATGACATTATTATTATTTTAAAAACACCCTATCACAAAGTTTTAATATAGCTCTTACATATCTTAAATATAATAGCTATAACAAATTTCTGAAATAGTCATAAATTCAGTACAGATCACTACAATTCTTCTTTTCGCCACCACAACATGTCATACTCTCTGAGTTCAGAGACTAGCAAACAAGCAAATAAAGGTAAAAGTAAAGAGCTACTTACTGAGAATTTCCTCATTACATAGAAAAGACAGCAAATTTTTAAAGTGTGCTTAGTTGCTCTTTGAGTATAAACTTATATATGTATTAAATCATATATTTAAAATCACAGGTGTTTTGATTTTACGACAGACTAACCTTAGGTACGGTCTTATTAAAGAAATCTTAAAGAATGAATTAATTCAACTACACCTTTTCAGTTAAAACCAAAACTTCAAAACAAATCATATATTTATCTGTTTCCACAGTCCACAGATTTGTCTTCCAAAATTTTTTCAAAAGTCTCAAAATGATAATAAAAAAATGTTTGGCTTCAATAAAATCAAGCATATAAAACAAACCCAAGCCCATAAAGATAGACCACTCACATTGCCATAAACATGAAGTATTTTTTATGTCACACAAAATATTTTTGTTTCCCAAAGTTGACTAACATATTTTCTTCCTTTGACAATAACATGGCTTCATTTAAAAACACTTGAGGGAAGCAATTATTTTCCTAAGATGCTGAATTCCTTTAACTGATTTATATTCCTGTTCTCTATTGTTAAGTGAGCATGCCTTGTGCCATATTTGTTATATAGATGGGCTGAAGATGACCCCCTATGTATTGTTCTATGTTGTTTACTTCTTCACAGCAAGCTGGGAGCCATCAGCTCAAAGCTCCCTGGTATCAAACTCAAAATTTTACACAACCAATTGGTTTGAATATAGCCCCAATACAATATAGCCTGTCCGCTCTACTTCACAAAACTATGTGCTAACTATCCGCTAGCCATAGAGAAGGTAAGCCTGAGCTATAAAAAACCTGAAGCCTCATTGCCTTCAGAGCTCTCTGACCCACAGATGTCACATCTTGCTCTTGAGGGCATCATCTAGATATGTAAGCCCCCTTTCTGATCTACCTCTTTCCCATGAGTCTCTTGCCCTCTCCCTTTCCTTCTTTTTAATTTTTACCTTTTTGTTTTTAATTATAGTTGACATCTAATATTATTTTCATTTCAGGTGTACAACAGTGACTTGATGGTTATATACATTATAAGTGCAGTCACCATTTGTCACCATATAAAGTTATTATATTATTATTATTGATTATATTCTCTATGCTGTACTCTTCATCCCTGTGTCTTACTTATTTTACAATAGAAACTTTATGCCTCTTAATCCTTTTTACTTAATTTCGCCTGTTCCCCCACCCACCTCCCCTCTGGCAACCATCATTTTGTACTCTGTGAGTTTGTTTTTGCTTTTGTTGTTTATTTGTTCATTTCTTTTGTTTTTCAGATTCTACATATAAGTGCAATCATATGATATTTGTCTTTCTATGTCTGACTTATTTCACTTAACATAATACCCTCTAGGTGTATCCATTCATTGCGAATGGCAAGATTTCATTTTTTAGGGCTGATTAATATTCTAATATATATATATATGAATATGCTATATATGTATATGCTATATATGTATATGTATGTGTATATATACACATGCCACATCTTCTTTATCCAGTCATCTATCAATGAATACTTAGGTTGTTTCTACATCTTGGATATTATAAAAAATGCTGCAATAAAAATAGGAGCGCAAATATTTTTTTGAACTAGTGTTTTCATTTTCTTCAGGTAAATACCCAGAAATGGAATTGTTGGGTCATATGGTATTTCTATTTTTAATTATTTGAGGAATTTTCATACTATTTTCCATAGTGGCTTCACCAATTTACATTCCTACCAACAGTGCACAAGAGTTTCCTTTCTTCCACTCCCTTGCCAACACTAGTTATTTCTTGTCTTTTTGATTCTAGCCATTCTGACAAGTATAAGGTGATATCTCATTTTGGCTTTGATTTGCATTTCCCTGATGATTAATGTTGTTGAGTATCTTTAAATGTGTCTGTTGGGCATCTGTATGTCTTTGGAGAAATGTCTTCTGCCCATTTTTAATTGGATTATTCATTTTTCTGGTGCAAAGTTATATAAGTTCTTTTTACATTTTGGTTATTAACCTTTTATTGGATATATCATTTGCAACTGCCTTCTCCTGATCAGTAGGTTGCCTTTTCATTTTATTAATGGTTTTCTTCATGTGCAAAAGGTTTTCAGTTGGATGTAGTCCCAGTAGTTTATTTTGTTTTAGTTTCCTTTGTCTGGTGAGACATATCTTGAAAAATATTGTCTTGTTTTTCCAACACCATTTATTTAAGTTGAAGTCAATGTTCATTGGCTATTCTGAAAATCCTAGGGCCTTTATGACAGTACCTCTGTTTACAATAGGGTTTCCTGAATTTTAAGCCCACTGTTGCAAACTACTGCTCAGAAGAAAAGATTGCATTCAAACTATGACTGTTCATTGACAATGCACTGGTCACCAAGAGCTCTGACAGAGAAGGGCAATGATATGAATGTTGTTTTCATGCCTGCTAACACAACTTCCATTATATAGTCCACGGAT
The DNA here is from genome assembly GCF_011800145.1 of Mirounga leonina. Taxonomy (NCBI): domain Eukaryota; kingdom Metazoa; phylum Chordata; class Mammalia; order Carnivora; family Phocidae; genus Mirounga; species Mirounga leonina. The sequence goes on from NW_023270454.1 coordinate 29,604,088, forward strand.
CAAGGAGTAATTTTGAATTTCAAGTCTTCTTATTCAAGAAATACCTTTTGTAATGCTGTAGCTGCCAGAGGTAGTGATCCCTCTGATGAAGCTAGGCAAAGTAAATTGAAAAGCTTCTGTAAAGGATTCACCATTGGATGCCATGAAAAACATTTGTTACTCATGGGAAGAGGCGAAATATCAACATTGGCAGAAGTTTGGAAGAAGTTGAACTTAACCCCCATGGATGACCCTGAGGGGTTCAAGACTTCAGTGGAGGAAGTAACTGCACATGTGGTGGAAATAGCAAAAGAACCAGAATTAGAAGTGGAGCCCGAAAAGGGGACTGAATGACTGTAATCTCGTGATCAAACATTAACGGATGAGGAGTTGCTTCTCATGGATGAGCAAAGAAAGTAGTTTCTTTGGATGGAATCTACTCCTGGTGAAAATCGTTGAAATGATAACAAAGGATTTAGAATTTTACATAAACTTAGTTGATAAAGCAGGGACAGGATTTGAGAAGATTCACTTCAATTCTGAAGGAACTTCTCCTGTGAGTAAATTGCCATCAAACAGCATCACATGCCACAGAGAAATCATTCGTGGAAGGAAGAGTCAATGGATGTGGCAAAATTCATTGTTGTTTCATTTTAAGAAATTGCTACAGCCACCCCAACCTCCAGTAACCACCACCTATCAGGATTGAGGCAAGACTTTCCACAAGTATGGGGTGCCTGGGTGGCTCAGTTGTTAAGCGTCTGCCTTCAGCTCGGGTCATGATCCCAGGGTCCTGGGATCAAGCCCCGCATCGGGCTCCCTGCTCAGCAGGAAGCCTGCTTCTCCCTCTCCCACTCCCCCTGCTTGTGTTCCCTCTCTCGCTGTGTCTCTCTTTGTCAAATAAATAAAATATTAAAAAAAAAAAGACTTTCCACAAGCAAAAAGATTACAACTCACTGAATGCTGAGATGATGGTTAGCATTTTTTAGCAATAAAGTAATTTTTAGACATAAAGTGGTTTTTTTTAGACATAATGCTATGGCACACTTAGTAGACTACAGCATAGTGTAAACATACCTTTTATATGCCCTGGGAAACTAAAAATCTCATGTGACCCCTCATTGTGACATTCACTTTATTGTCATGTTCTGGAAATGAACCCACAATATCTTTGATGTATTCCTGTATGGTAATATATATCTTTTTCCTCTATGGGCCTTCGGTCTTTTTTCCTAACCAGCTTTTCCCCACAGTTTTGAAGAGAAAGGCAAACATTTATTTTTCTCTGTATAGTTCTTCCCCATTGGCCTTCATTAATATTTCAGGAAATGTTATGTACTTGAAAGACAGGCTGAAGTAAAAAATTCACGAGTTATTTTGTGTTTTTTACTATAGCTAAAGTATTTTATATAGAATTTCAGTTTTTAATACACATTTAAAACATTTTTTATTGTGGTAAAAAAAATAACAAAACTGACCATCTTAGCCTTTTTTAAGATTACAGTACAATAGTGTTAACTATATGCACATTGATACGTAGCCTATCTCTAGATTTTTTTCATCTTTCAAAACAAAAACTCTACACCCACTAAACGAAAATTCCCCTTTTTCCTCCTCCCCTGCCCCTCCCAACAACCATTATACTTTCTCTTTCTAAGAGTTTGACTACCTTAGATACCTTACATAAATGGAATCATGCAGTATTTGCTTGGCATCATATCCTTGATTCATGAATGTTGCAGTAAATGACAGAATTTCTTTTTTTAAAGATGAACAATATAATATTCCACTATATATGTATGTAATATATAATATATACACATACAAAAATTATATAATTATATATATAACATATATACATAAACATATCTAGCATATACATATACATATATACACATATGTAACACATAATTATATGTGAAATATGTAATATATATCATTTTTAAAAATTGATTCATCCATCAAGGATATTTAGGATATTTCCACCTCTTAGCTATAAAAAATGCTGCAATGAACATGGGAATACAAATATTTCTTCAAGATGCTATTTCAATTATTTTGTTAAATATCTGGAAGTGGTATTGCTGAAACATGTGTTAGTTCCATTTTTAATTTTTTTGAGGAAGCATATACTGTTTTACATAATAGGCCGCACCATTTTACATTCTCACCCACACTTCCAATTTCTCCACATACACATCAATACTTGTTATTTTTTAAATTTATTTTTATTCTTAATTTTTATAGTGACCATCATAATGGGTGTGATGATGTTAAACATCTTCTCAGATGCTTGTTAGCCATTTGCATATCATCTTTGGAAAAATATTTATTCAGATCTTTTGCCTATGTTTTAATTAGGTTATCTGTTTTATTGCTATTGAGTTGTAGGAGTTCTGTATACATTTTGGATACTAACCCCTTATCAGATATATCATTTGCAAATATTTCTTCCCATTCTGTAGGCTACCTTTTCACTCTGTTGAAAGTTTCTTTTACTGTGCAGAAGCTTTTTTAGTTTGATGGAGTCCCATTTACCTATTTTTGCTTTTATTGCTTGTGTATTTGGAGTCACATCCAAGAAAGCATTGTCAAATCTAACGTAGTGCAATTTTCTCCTATGTTTTCTTCTAGGAGTTTTGTAATTTGAGGTCTTCATGTTTAAGTCTTTAATCCATTTTGACTTATTTTTTGTATATAGTGTAATGTAAGGTCCAACTTCATGCTTTTGCATGCGGATATCCAGTTTTCCCAACACCATTTATTGAAGACTATCCTTTTCTCCTTTGCGTAGCCTTGACACACTTGTGAAGTTCAGTTGACCACATATATGAGGGTTTATGTCTGGGCTTTCTATTCTGTTTCATTGGTCTATATACTTGGCTTTATGCCATTACAATATTGTTTTTATTACTGTAGCTTTGTAATATGTTTTAAAATCAGAGCATGTAAGGCCTCCAACTTTGTTTTTCTTTCTCAAGATTGTTTTGGCTATTTGAGGTCCTTTCCAATTCTATATGAATTTTAGGATTTTTTGTGTGTGTTCAAAAAATGCTATTGGGATTTTGGGAGGGCTTGCATTGTATCCGTAGATGGCTTTGAGTACTATGGGCACTTTTAACAATATTAGATATTTCAATCCATGAACACAAGATGCCTTTATCTTTATTCGTGTCTCTAATATCTTTCAGCAGTGTTTTGTAGTTTTCAGTGTACAAGTGTTTCACCTTCCTGCTTAAGTTTATTCTTAAGTATTCTACCCTTTTTGATGCTATTGTAAATGGGAATTTTTTCTTAATTTCCTTTTCATGTTGTTCATTGTTAATGAATAAAAATATAATTGATCTTTGTGTGTTGATTTTTGTGTTCTACAATTCTGCTTAATTACTTAATACTCAAGATATGGAAGCAACCAAAGTGTACATTACCATTTAGATGAACAGATAAAGAAGATGTGGGATATATACACAATGAAATATTACTCAGCCATAGGAAAGAATGAAATTTGACCATTTGCAACCACATGGATGGGGTGAGATGGTATAATGCTAAGTGAAATAAATCAGACAGAGAACAACATACCATATGATCTCACTAATATATGGAATTTAAAAAAAACAAAGCAAACAAAAAAAGGAGACCAACAGCAACAAAAACAGAATCTTAAATACAGAGAACAAATTGGTATAGCCAGAAAGGAGGTGAGTTGGGGTGAAGTGGGTGAAATAGATAAAGGGAATTAAAAGATACAATTCCCAGTTATAAAATCAGTAAGTCATGGAGATGAAAAGTAGAGCACAGATATGAATATAGTCAAGAGATTGTAGTGATATTGTTTGGTGACAGATGGTGACTATATTTATCATGATGATCACTAAGTAATATATAGAATTAATTGAATCATTATGTTGCACACCTGAAACTAATGTAACATTGTATGTTAATTATGCTTCACTTAAAAAAATAAAGAAATAAAAAAATAAAAATGCCTAATTTGTACGTAATACCATATAAGCTAAATTAACTTATCCTTTTTAAGTAAACCCCTTATCTAATAAATGTATTGAAATGACTCATTTTCAATAATTTTTGCAGTTACTGCTGCTATTGATTTATTCAAACAAAAATGATTGAAGAGTTCTTGGATGGAGAACACTGAGTTGAGTACTGAGGTTAAAAAAAAAAATGTGAGTGCAAAGACCTCATAACCAAGTCTGGAAACAGAACATCAACCTTGAGTAAAATACATTGTCAAAACACATATAATGAGAGGCTTGATGTCTTCATTTTCTCTCACTGTCTTTCAGTTCACACATCCTCTTTCAGCTCTATGAAATGTTCTTTGCCATCATTCATCATTATACTCACTCTAACTCATCCTTTGAAATTCTGCTCAGATGAAATTTCCATTAGGCAGCTTTTATGAAAGTAAAGGTAAAAAAGGAGAGTGCTCCTATTGCATCTTGTTGTTACATAACATAGCACTACTCAAATTAGTTTTATTGTGTATTTGTCCTACCACTGGACTAAATTTTTTTAATGGGTGGGGTCTTAACATTTCTTTGTGTATCCTCAACTTAACCTGACCCTAGAAGGTACTTAAAGATGCTTAAGTGCATCCATGGAACAAGAAGTCTGAGAGTGTATGGGAACACAAAAGCAAAAAGAGTTCATTTTTCTTTTGGAGGTGACATGGTGACAAGTCAGGAAAGCTTCCTGGAAGTGATGACATTTGAGCCAGATCTATTAGAGAAGGAAGTAGAAAGAAAAGGGCATGTCTGGAAAAAAAGAACTTTTGGATCAGTTACACAGATTAGGAATGACAGAGTTAGAGAAATCTGTCTAAACTGCTTTAAATAACCATGTTCTTTTACTCCAACTTCCCTCTAAAATCTTTTTTGTACTTTTTGGGTATATATACATACTGTATTTTAAAAATCCACTAGATAATTTGACTCAAAATGCTTCCTTTCTTTTCTCTTCTACTCACTGTATGACTCGCAGTGAAAGGGAATTTGTAATAGTTTTGACAAAATAATTTGCTGCCATTTAAAATGACCTAGAAAATGGTTCAGAGTTAGAAATAGTTAGACACTAGGAGAATTTCATAGTGGAACTCTTGAATCCTCAGTTACTGAGCCTGAATGCTGGTTTCCGCTCCGTGTTCCTTCCCACTGGGCTGTCATAGGCATTGATTTTTAACTTGCTACTTCAAAGAAAAACTATTTTGGCTTAGCTTAAACAGTGCTCCAGCAGCTAATATATGCATGGCATTCTTCAGAATTACCACCAAGAACTAAAACTGTAACTCTCCTCAACAACCCCCCCGCCCCAAGTGCAGCCAACATAAATTCAGGAGAATATGGTCTCATATAAAGCTGTCAGTGGGAATTTATTCAGAGATGTTTGCAAAGTGGAAAGAGTTTTAATGTGCTCAATGTAGTTACAATACTGGTGGACTCCAGAGAACTCTTTACTTCACTTGGTATCCTTGCTACATTAATCCAGAATTTTTCCTGGTAGATTTTTGAACAGGAACATGATCGTGAACTGGGCTGCTATGAGTTGCATGTAGGCCTGTTGGGTGGGAGATATGAGGGACTCTGGAGGAGGGTGAGTGGAAGGACAAGTAAGTTGGAAAAAGATTGAAATAAATGTCAGGAAATTTTTGGTTCTTCAGTGCCAAAGGGAGGGGCTGCCACTGACCTCCTAAGACTTGAGGCTTTTCATTCTCTGTATTTTTTCCTTCTTTTATTTTACAAGACTAAGCTGTTACTTATAATTTATTCATATCTTATGAGGTATTTAATAAGCCTATCAACAAACTTAATATAATAGTTCATTTAACATATTATTATTATATTTGTTATTGGCCAGAATGAGAATAGGAAACATATTTGTAACTGGAATTTTCACACACATTTAAAAAAGCTATGCTAATGCTAAGGGTAATTGACTTATAGCTTTTACATATCCAACAGGTTAATTTCCTTATGCCTAATTTTTGCTCCTGTTTATCATATGGGAGTTACTTGAGGGTTCTATTTAATAACTCGTTTCTCTTATAATTTCACAGGGGAGTACTTTTCTTTTGGGAAGTGTTTTAACAGGATTACTTTACAGATTGTGTGAGATAATGAATGTGAAAAGAACTGTACAAATTGTAAGGTATTATGAAAAGATTATAATGTTATATAAATTACCAGGCATGAATTTTGTAAAGAAAATGATTAATCAATTTTGTTTTGTTTTTGTTTTTAGTCTCACCAAAAACCTCACCTAACAAAGGAAAAGATACACTGTAAAATAATATTCAGTTGGACTTTTGATGGGAGTTGTATGTATATCTTAGTTTGAGGAGAATTGAGATATTTGAAAAACTGATTTATTGCCAGGAACGAGATATGTGATTCCATTTATTTATGTCTCATTTTATATTCTATAATAGTTCAAGAGAGTGTTTGTTATGCACTGAATTGTGTCCCCCCCCCCCCCAATTCATGTTGAAACCTCAATCCCCATTGTGACAGTATTTGGATATAGGACCTTTATGGAGAAAATTAAGTTTAAATGAGGTCATAACTGTGGGGTCCTAATCTGATAGAATCGATATCCTTATAAGAAGAGGAAGTGTTCTCTCTGTTCTCTCTCTCCTTGCATGCATGCAACATGGAAAGACCATATGAAGAAATAGAAAGCAAGTTATTTAGAAGTCAGGAATAGAGTTCTTACCAGAAACAGATTTAGCTGCAACCTTGATCTTGGATATCTAGCCTCCAGAATTCTGAGAAAATAAATTTCTGTTGTTTAAGCCACCCAGGCTATGTTATTTTATTATAGCAAACCAAACAGACTAATGCAATGTTTTTAAGTTGGTTATATTTCTGATACAATTCCAGTTCATTCTTGAAAATAATGGTAATGTAAATAATGATAAATTTGAATTATTTTTAATGTTTATTCTTCTTATTTAAACTTAGCTATTATTATTGCAGACAATTTATTAAAAATGATTTTAAAAATCATGGTAATGGTTCTTCTCATAGGAATGTATTAAGTATTATTTCTTCAGTGACTCTAATATTGGCTGTGACGATTTGAGGTGTTCTTTATAATATTAGTGAAGCAATAATTTATCCAATATGTATAAATACCCTATTGATTTGCCTGTAATTTATAGCCTGATGTTTCAAGATCTCAAATTTATACTCTTCTCGTCCTTCAGACACATTGCCTATTGATATTTCAACTTGGATATCTTTTTTTAATTGTTATGTTAATCCCCATACATTACATCATTAGTTTTAGATGAAGTGTTCCATGATTCATTGTTTGTGCATAACACCCAGTGCTCCATACAGAATGTGCCCTCCTCAATACCCACCACCAGGCTAACCCATCCTCCCACCCCCCTCCCCTCTAGAACCCTGTTTGTTTTTCAGAGTCCATCGTCTCTCATGGTTCATCTACCCCTCCGATTTCCCCCCCTTCATTCTTCCCCTCCTGCTACCTTCTTCTTCTTCTTCTTTTTTTTTCTTAACATATATTGCATTATTTGTTTCAGAGGTACAGATCTGAGATTCAACAGTCTTGCACAATTCACAGCGCTTACCAGAGCGCATACCCTCCCCAGTGTCTATCACCCAGTCAGCCCATCCCTCCCACCCCACCCCCCACTCCAGCAACCCTCAGTTTGTTTCCTGCGATTAAGAATTCCTCATATCAGTGAGGTCATATGATACATGTCTTTCTCTGTTTGACTTATTTCGCTCAACATAATACCCTCCAGTTCCATCCACGTCGTTGCAAATGGCAAGATCTCATTCCTTTTGATGGCTGCATAATATTCCATTGTATATATATACCACCTCTTCTTTATCCATTCATCTGTCGATGGACATCTTGGCTCTTTCCACAGTTTGGCTATTGTGGACATTGCTGCTATAAACATTGGGGTGCACGAACCCCTTCTGATCCCTACATTTGTATCTTTGGGGTAAATACCCAGTAGTGCAATTTCTGGGTCGTATGGTAGCTCTATTTTCAACTTTTTGAGTAACCTCCATACTGTTTTCCAGAGTGGCTGCACCAGCTTGCATTCCCACCAACAGTGTAGGGGGGTTTCCCTTTCTCTGCATCCCTGCCAACATCTGTCGTTTCCTGACTTGTTAATTTTAGCCATTCTGACTGGTGTGAGGTGGTATCTCATTGAGGTTTTGATTTGGATTTCCCTGATGCCGAGCAATGTTGAACACTTTTTCATGTGTCTGTTGGCCGTTTGGATGTCTTCTTTGGAAAGAAGCTTTGTCTTTTATCCCCTGAACTTGATAAATTTTGGTAAACTTGGTAAGTAATCACCATTTTATTATCACTGTATTCAAACCTCTTATTCTCATTCCTCATTACCATTCTTGTCAGACAATTGGATTTCTACTTCAGATCAACATAGATACTCCTTGCTTATCATTTGTGCTTAGCCCTCCCATCATCTCTAGAAATCTCTAAAAGCTTCATTTCCACCTAGTTCCCACATTGGGTTAGATGCTCCTTTTCTGCACCCATGGACATGTATTTCCTAAAGTGCATTATAATGATGAATTCATGTGAAAGTTGAAGGATAGGAATATTATCTCACTCTTATGTTGGTATAATATACTTTGAATAGACCCTAATATGTAATATTAATAATAGTTTACAAACACACGGTACTAACTCTGGGCCAGCCCCTGTTCTAATCACTTTATATGCTGATGTTCATTTCTCACAAAATCACCATGAGGTGAGTCCTATTACTCAACAGCTTTACAAATGACCTAGAAAGCTTGCATGCCCTGCCTGAGGTCACATGGCTTGTAAGCAGCGGAACTAGGATTTAAACGTTGGTGATCTAGATCTAGAGCCTATGTTCTTAACCCCCAGATTACAGGCATGACCCTGATACTTGAGGGCACACCTTCAGTGTTATTAGACTCGAGGCTAATAACCTGTGGTAATAGTTATTTTTAGTACTATAGTAATATAGGTGAATTGTTATGGGTTGAAATATTTTTATGGAGGTGTGGAAATTCAGCCATCTTTTCTAATACCGCTTGCTGTTCTGAGAAACCGTTGAATTTAACACAAATAATTTTTCTCGTGGAGCTTATTTTATGTTGATGGCTCCCAAATCAGGAAATTGTAATGGCATGAGTGTAATACTACATGTAATATAAATAAAAATAAATTGCATGAATTCATGCACAGTGAGACTCAGGCTCAGATTTATATTTATTTAATCAGCTAATGTGTACCTTACAATATAGGTATTATGAGATTATTACACTTCATAGTTTATTTAGGAGAAGGTAAATGCATGCTACTACTAATTTAGAAATGTTCTCCTAAAAAGCAATATTAAATTCATGCTTGATGTACTAAGTGTTTATATGTATTTTACTCAACTCTGACAATAACCTCATAAGATAGTTTTGCTGTCATTTCAAGAATAAGGAAGTTAAAAATAAAAATAAATATTTGCCTGAATTGCTTGAGGTTACATAGCTAGTAAATGATTAAACTGGGATCACAAGCCCCATCTACCTGTTGCCAAAGTTCATGCTATTTTCAGGACAACATGAGGCCACCTAATAAAATAAGAACTTTAAAAAATATCTGGAGCATTTCACACTGAAAGCTTTAACTAAAGCCAATGAATTTATAGTGGACAATTTCTTTTCTCAGCAATGTTGCTATTGGACACCAGATAAACTTGTTAAAGATTCTCTGAGTAGTTTCTTTCTGCATCAATAAACATGGAAGGTTGAAAGACACAATTTCTGAGGTTTATATTTTTATAATACTAAAAATATATTACACATAGTCCAGAAGGACATTTACTTATCCAGAATATTCTATTTCCTGGCTGTATTCAGTAGCAAAGTATTTTATTTTTCTTTTAAGTAAATTACTGAAAATGTTATAAAAATATTACCATACTCAGGAACTTCTTTAATGATAGTAGTCAAAACCTTATTCTCATGTGTGTGCACACACACACACAAGAAAATAAATAAGAAAAATAAGTTCTTAATTGCTAAGTTAAATCTCTTATTTGCTTCCATTTTAATATTTTTAAAGTTGAAATTATCTACTTAGAGGCTCATGACAGATTTTCTTTACTTTTTAATTAAATAATTAATCTAAATATTATTGGATATTTAGCCATGTATATGGGGCTTTATTAAGCCCACTAGTAAATTCAGACTAGTTTACATTAATTCATTGAGCAAAGAAGTTGTTTCGTCTTTGAATTGCAAAAATCCAATGATATTCTGAGATAAAAGTATGTACTTAATAAATATTTGTTGAAAGAATGAATAAATTAATGAGAAGAAGAAATCCCCTAAAGTGGCAAGCTATACATGCGTGTAACTGAAGGAACAAGACAAATTCATAGAAAACATTAGTATTTTGTTTTGGTTACTATTTGTTTTCTGTCATTCATTCCTGGCACTGGATTACAGAGGTGTACCCCATCTTATGGCACTTTGCTTTATTGTGCTCCACACATACTGTGATTTTTACAAATTGAAGGTTTCTGGCAACCCCTGTTGAGCAGGTCTATTGGTGCCATTTTTCAACAGTATTTGCTCACCTCATGTCTCTGTGTCACATTTCAGTAATTCTTGCAATATTTTAAATCTTTTCACTATTATTATATTTTTTATTGTGATCTATGATCAGTGATCATTGTTGTTACCATTGTAACTGTTTTAGGGCACCATGAATGGTGCCCATATAAGACAACAAACTGAATCAATAAATGCTGTGTGTGTTCTAAGTCCTCCACTGACTGGCTGTTCCCTCATCTCTGTCCCTCTCCTTAGGCCTCCCTATTCCCTGAGACACAACAATATTGAAATCAGGCCAATTAAAAATCTATAATAGCCTCTAAGTGTTCGAGGGAAAGGAAAAGTCCAGTGTCTATCACTTTCAATCAAAAGCTAGAAATGATTAAGCTAAATGAGGAAGGCATGTTGAAAACTGAGATAGACCAAAAGGTAGGCCTCTTGTTCCAGATAGTCAAGCTGTGAAGGCAAGGGAAAAGTTCTTGAAGAAGATGACAAGTATTACTCTAGTGAACACATGAATGATAAGGAAGTGAAACAGTCTTATTGCTGCTGGAGAAAGTTGGAGGGGGCTGGGTAGAAGATCAAACCAGCCGCAACATTCCTGTAAGCCAAAGCCTAATCCAGAACAAGGCCCTAACTCTATTCGATCTCTGAAGCCTGGGAGAGGTGAGCAAGCTGCAGAAAAAGAGTCAGGAGCTAGCAGAGGTTGGTTCATGAGGTTTAAGGAAAGAAGCCATCTCCATAATATTAAAATGCAGGATGAAGCAGCAAGTGCTGATGGAGAAGCTGCAGCAAGTTCTCCAGAAGATCCAGCTAAGATGATTAAGAAGGTGGCTACAGGAAACAACAGGTTTTCAATGTAGACTAAAGAACATTCTATTGGAAGAAGATGTCATCAATGACTTTAGCTAGAGAGAAGTCAGTGCCTGGTTTCAAAGCTTCAAAGAACAGGCTGACTCTCTTGTTAGAGACTAATGCAGCTGGTGACTTTAAGTTGAAGCCAATGCCATTCTGAAAATCCTAGGGCCCTTAAGAATTACTCTGAATCTACTCTGCCTATGCTCTACAAATGGAACAACAAAGCCTGGATGACAGCATATTTGTTTATGGTAAACTGAATATTTTAAGCCTACTGTTGAGACCTATTTCTCAAAAAGAGAGAGAGAGAGAGAGATTTCCCTCAAAATGTGATTGCTCATTGACAATGCACCTGGTCACCCAAGAGCTCTGATGGAAATGGACAATGAAATAAATTTTGTTTTCATGCCTGATAACACAACATCCACTCTGTAGCCCATGAATCAAGGAGCCATTTCAAGAGCTATTATTAAGAAATATGTATTGTAAGGTTATAGCTACCATACACAGTGATTCTTCTGATGAACCTGCACAAAACAAATTGAAAAGCTTCTGGAAAGGATTCACTATTCTAGATGTCATTAAGAATGTTTTGTGACCTCAGGGAGGTCAAATATCATCATTAACAGAAGTTTGGAAGAAGTTGATTTCAACCTTCCTGGAGGGCTTTATGGGGCTCAAGACTTCAGGGGAGGAAGTAACTGCAGAATTTGTGGGACTAGCGAGAGAACTAGAATTAGAAGTGGAGCCTGGAGATGTGCCTGAATTGCTGCAACCTCATGATCACACTAACAGATGAGGAGTTGTTTCTTACGGATAAACAAAGAAAGTTGTTTCTTAAGGTGGAATCTGCTAAATCTGGTGAAGATGTGAAGATTATTATTATTATTTTTTAAAGATTTTATTTATTTATTTGAGAGAGAGAGAATGAGAGACAGAGAGCATGAGAGGGAGGAGGGTCAGAGGGAGAAGCAGACTCCCTGCCGAGCAGGGAGCCCGATGCGGGACTCGATCCCGGGACTCCGGGATCATGACCTGAGCCGAAGGCAGTCGCTTAACCAACTGAGCCACCCAGGCGCCCATGATGTGAAGATTATTGAAATGACAACAAAAAATTTAGAATATTATATAAACTTAGTCGATGAAGCAGCAGCAGGATTTGGGAGGATTGACTCCAAGTTTGAAAGAAATTCTACTGTGAGTAAAATGCCATCAAACAGCATCACACGCTATAGAGAAATCATTTGTGAAAGGAACAGTCAACGGAAGTGGCAAACTTCATTGTTGTCTTATTTTAAGACAGTCACCCCAGCCTCTAGTAACCACCACCTATTACCACTGAGGTAAGATCTTCCACCATCAAAAGGATTACAGCTCACTGAAAGCTGAGATGATGGTTAGCATTTTTTAGCAATAAAGTTATTTTTAGACATAAAGTGGGTTTTTTTGGACATATTGCTATTGTACATTTAATAGACTTCAGGATAGTGTAATCATAACTTTTACATGCACGAAGAAATAAAAAATTTCATGTGACCCCCTTTATTGTGACATTTACTTTATTGTGGTGGTCTGGGAATGAACCCGCAATATCTCTGAGGTGTGCCTGTAACAGTGAACAAAACAAATAAGATACTTGAGTTCCCAATGCTACATTTTATTGGTAGAGTCAAGCAATGAGAAACAAACAACAAAACAATGAAAGAAAGATGATATTGGACACTGAGGAATGCAGTGAAGAAAATAAGCCAGATAGAATTGATAGAAAAATGATAGAATTCTTTCTATGGGAAAGACAATGTTTAATAGGAAGAACAGTGAAGGTATGCTGAAAGAGTGACAGCTGAGTGGAAACTTGACTGAAGAGGACTCAGACATTTGAAAATAAGGATGGGGGGATCATCCAGGCTGAGAGGGGAGGAAGTACTTGGATGATGGGTTTGCAACTGATATGAAGAAAAATGAAGAAATTTACATTATGTTTGAGAGATGGAATTATGGAGATCTGTTGCTAGCTCAGATGTTGGGGCAAGTGAGGGAAAAACAGACATCATCTTATTCCTCTATTGGGAGGTCTTATTGCCAAGTACTAAGATAGGTAACAGCAGGAAGATTAGGCATTGAAACTGAGTGGAATCATACATATTATTTTGGATATACTAGATTTGAGAGGCCTGTCAGTTATCCAAATGTAGATATCAAATAATAATAGTCATAATCTAACAATGATTATCATCATTAAGCACTTATTACAAGCCAGACACTGTTTTAGATATTTTCCATAGATTAATTCATTTTCAGTATAATCCAGTGAAGTGGATATTGCTCATACCACTATCATATAGATGAGGGAAAAGGCACAGAGTTCAATAACTTGGCTAGATTCACACAGTTAGCATATGTTAGAGACAGGATGATTACTCAGTCAGTCTAGCTCTAAAGGCCTTGCATCTGTACCACTAAGTTATCCCTTTCTGTTAAAAAAAAAACAAAAACAAGGGATAAAAAGTAAAATTTGGCAAATTTGTTGCAAGCATGGAACTCAGAGAAGAGATAGGAAATAAATTTGGAGTTGATAAAATACAGACTAAGTAAATAGAAAAGAGAAGATGTTCTATGTCTGAAACCAGAACACCAAATACATATAAGTTAGTTAGTTATAGAAGGAGGAACAAGTAGGGAGATACAGCTGGAGGACCAGTGAGATGGGGTAAAACCTGAGACTGTGTGATTCCAGAAGTTCAAGGAGTCAGCTTTATTGAATGCTGTGAGATGCTGAGACAGGTGGTAGAGACAGTGACTATTGGGTTTGGCAAAATAGAAGTTATCGGAAACTTTCACCAGGAAAGTTTTAGTTTTGGGAACAAGAGCTCAATTGAAATGAGCTGAAGAAAAATATGGGGTATAAGGAGCTCAGTCAGTGATGGCAGAAAACTTGAGGAGTTGTGTTCCTTGGGAAGGAAGTAGAGCTATGGTGTTACTTGGGGTTGGGCAACTGGGTCTGTATTAATTTTCTAGTGCTGCCATATCAAATTATCGCAAACTTTATGGCTTAAGAAAAAGAAAAAAATTATTTCTTCACACTTCTGGAAGACTTCAGGCACTTCTTGGTCTGTGGTTGTACAATTCCAATCTCTGCCTCTGACTCTACATGGATTTCTCAGTTTCTCTCCTCTGTTTGTCTCTATAAATATGCTTGTCATTGGATTTAAGGCCGGCCAGGATAATCGGAATGATCTCCTCTTGATCATTAAGTTAATTACAACTGCAAAGACACTTTTTTCAAATAAAGTCACAATTACAGTTTCCAAAGATTAGGAAATGAACATATCTTTTTGGGGAATGCCAGTCAATCCACCATAGAGTGTATAAGATCAAAAGAGGGCCTTTTTAAAAGAGCTTCTATTTTCCTATGCTGGTAAAAATTATCCATTAGGGAAGGAGAAATTTATGGTATGATACATTACATGTATGAGTCAATGACCAGGTGAGAAGATACAGGATTCAGAGCCCAGATGGAATGTATACATTTCTTTAACTTTAGCAGGACTTTATTAAAAATGTGTGAAATAAGTGAGGAAATTTGATAGCAGAGGGATGAGGGAATTTCTGTATCATGCATCTATTTTTTTCAAAGAAATACAAAACAGGTTTGTAAATTAAAGTTATCAGAAATAGAAATGTTCAATTTGAAGACGAGTGGACTGTCTGAAATGTTTTTCATAGAGAACTAACATGAGATGTTACTGGGTATATACATTGGCCCTGTCAAACCCCCTAGAGAACTGTGGTCATAAATCAGTAACAAGGCTAGTTAACCTGCTTTGTTATATTTCTGTAACAATATTTAGCTGGTAAAGTACAGATGGACATAAGGAGGATATGCAGGTAAACCAAGATTATGGATTTTCCAGGTAATTATATTGGAGAGTGAAAAAGGTAAGGGATAAATAGTGTTGGCTTTCAGAGATTACGGTGATTGACCATGGAATTTTCACTGGTTAAGGAATAAAAGTAGTGAAGTGGGTGATGGCTAGTGAAAACCCTGTAAAGATAATAGCTTGGAGTTCCCAATTTGGTTGAAGAATTGTTGATTTGGGGATGATAGAATAATTAAGTTGAGAAACTAAAGTGATGGTCAGTGAGAAATATGCTTGAAATTGAGACTACTGAGGTATCACGGCTGTGACAAAGTCATGGATCTGACCAAGAGAATATGTGGTAGAAGCTGGTACTGGATTATCTAGTAGTTTAAAAACATGCTTAGCATGCATATATGTACACCACACACAAACACTCATTCACTCATGGGCAAGAACATGTAAGCTAACAAATAAATAAATTTTAAATAATTTTATTTTTTAAATATTTATTTCAAAAGACTAATAAAAATCCTAATTTTATTGGAATTTTTGTTGGTTTTATGATTAATTGCTTTCATTTTTAATTACATAAGGGTTAGGCACCCTAGTCTTTTCTGGGTAAGGGACATTTAAACTTGGCTCCAAATAAGATGGGATGGAGAAGGATGATTGGAAGTTAGTGGTCAAAGAACTGAAAAAAAAATGAGTTTTTGATGCATCATCTACAAGATGAATCGATATTTCTTATAGAAAATGTTATGAAGAATTTCTAAGATCACTGTGGATGGATGAATTCTGAGATGACTAAGCAAAGTATTTATTAGAGCTGAGTCCTGAAGTTTGTGTAGCATATTTATAAGCTCATATTATTTTTTCTGCATATAAAATAACTAATGTACAAAGTAAAAATTGTGATAAATGCAAAAAAGAGCAATGAAAATAAAATGTAATTTGCCTAAATATCCGATGATCTGAAAAACACTATCCCTGTGTTCTTGTTCTTTTGCAAACTTCCATAATTAAAAAATAATATCCAGTTACTTATACTGCTTAATAACTTTTTTTACTCGACAATATACCATGTGCTTTTTCCCATGCCAATAAATATTATTTGAAAACAAGAATCATAATTTATTTAAAATGCATAGGCACAGAGGAAGGGAATGTAGAGCAAAGCTTATTCAAGAAACAGAAGGAGTGTGAGCAAAAGAGCTGAGAGAGGACTTTTATTCTGTGTAGGAGAGAGAAGAGCTGGTCTGGCTTGAATCGGTAGTCTGTGTTCTAAAATATTCCACCTGAGATAGTAAAAGATACACCCATTTTTAGAATTCTCTGACTAACCGTCTGAGGAATTTGAAACATTCCTTTAGCATAGCGATTTGTTGAAAGGGATTTGTTAGGGAGATAAATTTAATTATACTTTGCAGCATGTATGATGTGTTGGAAGGATTCACCCGACATTGGAAATTGTGCATGCGCTGCAAGGGGCTTAAAACCTGAGTTGTAATAGTACTTACCACAATTAAAGATTGAAACTGGTTTAAGAAACAATTTGAGGGAAGAAACATCAAAATTTTGATGCAGGAATAGTGGTTTAATAGTTAAGGTTAGGTCAGAAATAATGATACTTAGAAAAGAGTGTAGTTTACTCGGACAGAACATTTGTAAGAGAGTCCAAGTGTTAACAGCAGGGGGTTACCAGATAAAAAATACAACACACACACACACATAACTCACAAACACAAATACCAGAATTACTGACTTTGCAGTTATTCTCTTCTAGGTAGGAAAAAAATAGCAATTTTCTCAGATGATGTTTTCAGATCTCAAAGGCTTTGACATACTTTCAGACATCAGTACTGTAAAAAATGAGTGATAGAGTAGTTTTTAGGGAGGCAGTGACTTAGAGGAAATACTCAAGATTTCACTTGTTTTAAAGCCAGGTAGAACCTGTTTTTTTGTTGTTGTTGTTCTTTTGTTTGTGTGTGTTCTAATTACTGGCTATATATACTGTGTGTGTGTTCTAATTACTGGCTATAATAAACCAATTACCAAAAATGGAAGCACAGCTTTGCTTCCTTAGATATCAAACAAAATTGTCTACAATAAAAGGCTGTCAACTGTGCTGGATTTATTATTATTGTTGTTGTTATTTTGCTGTTGTTTTAACATAAAATTTGTTACCAGCATTTAATATAAGATTTTTTAAAATGTATTTATTTATTTTTAGAGAGAGTGCATGTGGGTGCATGCATGAGAGAATGGGGGAGGGGCAGATGGAGAGGTAGAGAGAGAATCTTAAGCAGGATTCACACCCAGTGAGGAGCCAGAAGTGGGGCACCCCATATATATATTTTTTTAATTGGCAGCACTAAGCATTTGTAACTATAAATTGGCAACAGGCTGATGCTAGGTTAAAAGAGCCTCCTGCCTCTACTAGGCTGTGTACCTTCAAATACTATCAGTATCACTCTGTGTTGTCTGAATCCAGTCTGCTTCCTGTTTCCTGCCTAGTTAATAGCAGATATTTGAATTTGGAGCTTCTGCTCAACATTCTCACCTATAGTGACCTTGGGTGACTAGCAATAAATAAGGATGCCAAAAGAGAAAGTCCTTTTGGAAGTGACCCTGCTTTGCAAGGTGGGAGGAGGAAGGAAAGATAATGAAATGGGTTTGGGGAGTTTATGTGAGTTTGCAATGTGTCAAGTATGAGAGAGAATGAGAGGACAGCTACACTTGGCCTTGAGATATCACACCTGAGTGGCATTCATCTAGTGGAAAGAAGTTAATGTCATGGGAGTGAGTTAATTCTCTGCAAGTGTTATAATGGACAAAGAAGAAAAAGGGTTTCTGACTGAGCCTTGGGGATTATCATAGTTAGATGTCAAGGGGAGTTTGGCTAGATACTATCGAAAGGAAGATGTAGAGAATAAATGAGTCAATCTTCCAGGAAAAAAAGGAGGAAAATGGATCATAATTGTTTCATTTTTTCACTTTGTTGAGAGAATTTGTAAGTACTCTGATGGTGAATTTTGAGAAAGCACTTTCACATATTTTAAATGATTTGCTATTTTAAAAATTTATGCTGTTTTTGTCAAAATGACCGATAGAAATATCCCGATAAAAATGATAAATGATTTACAAGTGTAAAAATTTGCAGCTGCATTATTAACTATTCTAAGGTTTTAATACATAGGCACTAGCAGTTTCAGTACCAATTCAGGAGAAATGTGTCTTATTAAATTACTGTTTTATGACAAAACATTGGCATTTTCTAGGATTTCTAAGAGAGTTCAGCACATAATTTAATTTCCCAAGGCATCATGAGATTTCAGTGAATTATGCAGCAGAGAATGATAAATCCGAATGAAGTAGTCTAACCTCACTTAAAAAAACCCCGAATTCTTGATTTTATAGGCAATACATAAATTCAGTCTCCATAATAAATAAATAAACTTTACAAGAATATTTAAGTGTCTCTTTGACCACAAAGCTTATTCACCTCCCTTTATCTAGAGGTAATCATCTTTTTCAGTTTGTTGTATAACCTTCTGGATATTTCTTTGTCATTTAAATATTTACTCATGTGAGGTCAATCTATATGTACTAACATGCAACAATCTTCAAAATCCTTTATTGACTGAAAAAAGACCAGATTGCATACTAATACATTTATTCTAAAACATTTATATAAAAATAAACATACACATTGAAAACAATACTACATATTTTCTTTTTTTAAGATTTTATTTATTTATTTGACACAGAGAGAGACAGCGAGAGAGGGAACACAAGCAGGGGGAGTGGGAGAGGAAGAAGCAAGCTCCCGGCTGAGCAGAGAGCCCGATGAGGGGCCCAATCCCAGGACCCCGGGATCATGACCCGAGCCGAAGGCAGACGGTTATTGACTGAGCTACCCAGGCACCCCTATACTACATATTTTCTATAAGTTCCTTTATTGCTACTTCTTCCTCGTCTTCTTCCTCCTTCAACTACTACCAGAGTGGTAACCCTCATCTGTATTTCAGGTTTAGATCTCTCCTTCTGCATTCCTAACCCACATTTCTAGCTGCTTAATAGACATCTTCCTCTAATCTTTCGCAGACTTCCTAGATGAGTAATAAAAGCTGTATTACCTTCCCATACTTAACTTCTCCACCTTCTGTTTTCCCTATTTTTTTAATCTCACCATAGTCATCCAGCCTCCCATTTCTCAGCCTCCAAATCCAGTTGTTTACTATCTTGTATCCCTAACTCACTTAGCTTTACTATCTATCGTATCTACTTTTTGTATATTCCTATTGCCACATGACTTATTTCAGACTTACACTTTTCATTTAGACGATTGCAATATTTCTGAGTACTCTTTCTGCTTCTATTCTAGTGGTTCACAGAGTTATTGGATCACAGATTACCTGGGGGAAATGTTCAAACCACAGGTGCCCTCTTCATTTTCATTGCTGAGAAAGCTAGATTAGGAAGGTAACTCAAAATCATAGAGTTCATTTAAAAGCCTTCATTCTCTCAATTCAAAATCCTTCCCATACTAGACTATGGCAGTCCTCTGAGTTTAGATCAGTTTAGTTTTCTGTTTTCTGGGGTACTGAAATTAGGATTATAGCTATGAATGTTTAAACATTGCTTGCTTAGGGGTTATTGAAGAGTTCTTCAGGGTAAGCCTTCCAGGAACCCTAAATATCTATATGCAGTCTTTTTACTTGTGCAAATTACCATTATATTGCGTTTCTGATATAAACATCTTTTAACATTATATTACAACAAGAATAATTTCTAATATTTTAGCTAATCTACAGGGGAATTTATGATGAGGAACATGTCATCACCAATACTAAAAAAATCTTGGTGTGGAAAATTCATGCAAGATTTTAAGACTTCTAATACTCTTATAGGATTATGATGATATGATATCAAGGAACAAAGAAGATTTTTTCCAGTAGGTATAATTACACTAATAAAAGAGATTTCTTTCTTAAACAAGACCACTTCAGAAGGATGCTATCTTTGTTCATTGTTCTTATTTTAAAACAAATCCTTCTTTACAAAGGTCTCAGAGATTATTAGTTACAAATGAAGAAACTAATCTGATTACTTATACTAAAAGAATATTCTCCTTTATTTTCCTATGTTTTTCTGATTTTTTTCCTACTTACAACAGATTGATTTGGTCATTTTTTCTGCCTGCACAATCCTTTTCTTATTCTTTTATGATACCTGAGGATCCCTGGAAATAAACATTTTGGTGGTGAGAGTTGGTTTGTGTAACCCACTAAAAGAAGATTAAAAGAGCAATGTTGACTATTGGAACAACTTTGACTGGTTTAAGACTCTGTAAGGACTGCCTTGTCCAAGAGTTTTGAGTTTATAATGTGCAGTTCCATGGTAATTATTAAATTATTAGTTTAAATATAAAAATATTTATTGTCAAGATCTCTAGAGTAATAGAACCAATGGGAGATCGATCGAGTGATCTATCATCTTCTATCATCTCTTCTTTTTTTTTCTATCTATATATCTCTATTATCTATCATCTATCTATCTATCTATAATCTATCCTCTATCATCATCATTTATATATGCAGAGAGAAAGATTTGTTTTAAGGAATTGACTCATGTGATGTGGGCTCTGGTGATCCAAAATCTGGGCAGGCCAACATGCTGGAAATTTAGGTAATGTTGCAGTCTTGAGGAGAATTCCTTCTTCAGGAAACTTCAGTCTTTGCTCTTTATTATCCTTTCTCTTTCCCTACCTTCAACTCTTTTATTCTTTTCTCTCCCTCCCTTCCTTTCTTCCTTTCCTCCTCCATGTCTTCCTTCCTTCTTCCCTCTGTTTTTTCTTCTTCATTTTCCTTTCTTCCTTGATTTCTTTTTAATGAATTTATTCACCATTCATTCATTCATTAACAAATGAATTGGGTATCTTTACTCCACACCATGAGTCATTTTCTCTAGTAAATGAGATAAAATCTTGCATGGACTTTGTAACAACATAACATGGCAAATAAAAGTAACATGTATTGCCCAACTACAAATAAAATGATGTGATTGATATATAATTATTATAATTGAAGAAAGAACAAAAAACCTTTATATTACATAAATCTCTTAGTAGGAACTTAAGATTGAAAATTGCAGTAACATATTTTCTCAGTATTTCAGACTTTAAATTGTCTTCTCCTTGGACTGAAACATTTTCTTTTTGTAGGGGGGTTCCTTTTTATATTTAAATTCAATTAATTAACATATAGTATATTATTAGTTTCAGAGGTAGAGTTCAGTGATTCATCAGTTGCACAGAACACCCAGTGTTCATTCCATCACGTGCCCTCCTTCATGCCCATCACCCAGTTACCCATCCCCCCCACCCACCTCCCCTCCAGCAACCCTCAGTTTCTTTCCTATGCTTAAGAATCTCTTATGGTTTGTCTCCCTCTCTGATTTCATCTTGTTTTATTCTTCCCAGGTTTGTTTGTTTGTTTGTTTTTACTAACCAGAATCATGCTGTATGTATTGTTCTTTGATGTGCTTGTTGGAGATATTCTCAGCCTAGCACACTCCTTTTATCCATTATATATTCCACAGAATTAGTGTCACTGTTTGGGTTGCTTCATTCTGCTGTTATAATTACACCCACTTTTGTGCACAAACTTGAGCACAGGGGCTGGAATTTGAGGGGAAGAGTGCCAGTTTGAACCCTTGGGAATCTGAGGTGAAGGGTGTTGACTTGGCATTGAGGAGGTGGCAGGCCGTGCATGCTGACTTGGGCAGGAAGGCATCTGGACTGTGAATTTGAGACCCACAGGCCGATGGCATTGTGTGTGATGGAGACATGGCTGGTTTTGCTTTTAACTTTTGTTTTTCTGGGAAACTCTATCTCGCCTTCTATTCTAAATGAAAGCCTTGCTGGATAGAGTATTCTTGGCTGTAGATTTTTTCCTCTTAGCAGTTAGAATTGATCATGCCACTCTCTTCTGGTCTGTAGAGTTTCTGCTGAAAAACCCACTGATAGCCATATGGGGTTTCCATTGTATATCATTGCTTTCTTTTCTCTTGCTGCTTTTCAAATTCTCTCTCTATCACTACTTTTGGCTATCTTATTTACTTTGTGTCTTAGTGCAGACATCTTTGGGTTGGTTTTGCTGAAGCCTCTCTATGCCTCCTGGATCTGGATTTCTCTTTCCTTCTCCAGATTTGGGAAGTTTTTAGCTATTATTTCTTCAGACAAATCTTCTACTCTCTTTTCTCGCTCTTCTCCTTCTGGGATACCTATCATGTGACTGTTATGCTTGACAGTGTTGCTGAGTTCCCTGAGTCTATTCTCATTTTGCATATTTTCCCCCTCTCATCTGCTTAGCTTGATTACTTTCCATGACTCTGTCCTCCAGGTGGCTGATCCGTTCTTCTTCTTCCTCTTGTTTGCTACTTATTCCAGGTGGTCTATTTTTGTTTCCATTTAGTGAGTCCGATAGCTCTAATTGATTCTTTTTTATGTCTCCTATCTCTTGGTGGAGGGTCTCATGGAGGTTCTGCACTCTTTTCTCAAGTCCAGTGAGTATCTTTATGAGCATTACCTTAAATTCTCCATCAGACATATTACTTATCTCTGTTTCGCTTAGGTCTCCTGCTCTGATTTTGTTCCACTCTTTCATTTGGGACATATTCCTCTGTCTCCTCATTCTGTCTATTGCTGTGTCTGTTTCTCTGTGTTAGGAAAATTAGCTATGTCTCCCACACTTGAAAGTAGTGGCTTTATGAAGAAGAGGTCCTGCAGCACAATGTCTCCTTTTCACCAGGAAATGGTGCTTCATGGGGTGTTTCCTACATGTGTTGCTACAGGGGTGTCCTACTGTTGTGGCTGGGATGTGTTTGCCTTCAGTCCTATTGTCTGCGATGGCTCTCTGCCTGTTGTGGGCAGAGTCTGGTGCCTGTGGTGTTAGTGGGCTGATCCAGGGCTGCCTTGGGCTTGAGTTGAGTCAGACCAGGTGTTTGCCAGAGATGAAGTAGCACCAAACTGCAGGCTCTTTCCCTGTGTTGTCCCCTGAGAAGCTTTTGTTGGTGGGTGGGTCCTGCAGTCGGACAAGCTACCTGCCCACAGCCCACTGCTGGGGTCACAGTCAGGCTGATGTGTAGTTATCTTCCCCTCTCCCTGGAGCAGGACTCACTTTGGAGTGGTGCTGGCCCTTGTCTGGGCTGTGCGCACACTACCAGGCTTGTGGCACCACTTTGGTGGGATCTTGCCAAGAATGATTGGAGGGGGTGGATCTGCTTTGCTGTGGCCTCTTGTCTATGCTGGGCTGCAGAGAGTCTGTTCCGCCAGTTTTCAGGCTGCTTTCTGGGTTATTCATGCCAATGTGGGTGCTCTCTAGGAGGTGAGCCCAGGGTCCTCCTACTCTGCCATCTTCCCAGCAGCCTCTGCCAAAACATTTTCATTTTTGAGAGTTGGATGTAAGGTAGTTTGTGTTGCCAGAAGATATTTGTAAAAGATTTTTATGTAGTTCCCAAGTATTTTAATTACTAGTATTACCAAGCCATCTATCAATAAAATGGCCTTTCACCCAAAAGCTTATATCAACTATTTTGAAAGCTTTAAAAATTGCCCAAGAAAAACGTGGAAATTTTACTTATTTATATCTAACCACATTTCCAAGTTACTGCCTAATATTCCATTGTGAAATCATATAGCTCATTAGTAAGAGAACTTTCATCTCTTCACCAAACCTAGAACTTTATCCTGGCAAGCTCATTATATTTTAATTTCCAAATGCAATAGTGGATTCTTTTGACCTCAATTGGAGAATATTTGTTAATTTCACTGTTTGCATTTGATTGTTTATTATTCATGACCATTGTTACTGCATTATGTTCAAAAAATGTGATATCATTAATTTGCTTTGAAATTTACTCAGGTGTAATGGTTACATTGAACAAATAAATATCCTGTATGATGTCATCAGCAAATGTAGTTCTTCTGTCTTTCTACCTGTTCAAACCTCTTCTAGTTTTTCTTTCTTAGATAAAATATAGGGTTACCATGATTTTTCTGGTCAATTTCAGCAAATAAAAGTTTCCATTGTCTTTGGTCCTTCCCCAAATCTCAGCTTGGGAATTAAAATGTATAGTCAATGCACAAAAATCAATTGCTTTCTTATACACTAACAATGCAACTATAGAAAGAGAAATTAGAGAAACGATTCCATTTACCATAGCACCAAAAGCCATAAGATACCTCAGAATAAACCTAACCAAAGAGGTAAAGGATCTATACTCTAGGAACTACAGAACACTCATGAAAGAAATTGAAGAAGACAAAAAAAGATGGAAAAACATTCCATGCTCATGGATCAGAAGAATAAACATTGTTAAAATGTCTATGCTGCCCAGAGCAATCTATACCTTCAATACCATCCCGATCAAAATTCCAATGACATTTTTCAAAGTGCTGGAACAAACAATCCTAAAATTTGTATGGAATCAGGAAAACCCCAAATCGCCAAGGAAATGTTGAAAAAGAAAAACAAAGCTGGGGGCATCACGTTGCCCAATTTCAGGCTATATTACAAAGGAGTGATCACCAACACAGCATGGTACTGGCACAAAAACAGACATATAGACCAATGGAACAGAATAGAGAGCCCAGATATAGACCCTGAACTCTATGGTCAAATAATCTTCGACAAAGAAGGAAAAAATATCCAGTGGAAAAAAGACAGTCTCTTCAATAAATGATGCTGGGAAAATTGGACAGCCACAAGCAGAAGAATGAAACTCAACCATTCTCTAACACCATTCACAAAGATAAACTCAAAATGGATGAAAGACCTCAATGTGAGACAGGAATCCATCAAAATCCTAGAGGAGAACATAGGTAGTAACCTCTTTGACATCGGCCACAGCAACTTCTTTCAAGATACATCTCCAAAGACTAGTGAAACAAAAGCAAAAATGAACTTTTGGATCTCCATCAAGATAAAAAACTTCTGCACAGCAAAGGAAACAGTCAACAAAATAAAGAGGCAACCCACAGAATGGGAGAAGATATTTGCAAATGACACTACAGATAAAGGGCTGGTATCCAAGATCTATAAAGAACTTTCAAATTCAACACCCAAAAAAACAAATAAGTCAAAAATGGGCAGAAGATGTGAACAGGCACTTCTCCAAAGAAGACATACAAATGGCTAACAGACACATGAAAAAATGCTCATCATCATTAGCCATCAGGGAAATTCAAATCAAAACCACATTGAGATACCACCTTACACCAGTTAGAATGGTAAAAATTGACAAGACAAGAAACAACAAGTGTTGGAGAGGTTGTGGAGAAAGGGGAACCCACTTACACTGTTGGTGGGAATGCAAGTTGGTACAGCCACTTTGGAAAACAGTATGGAGGTGCCTCAAAAAATTAAAAAGAGAGCTACTTTATGACCCAGCAATTGCACTACAGGGTATTTACCCCAAAGATACAGATGTAGTGAAAAGAAGGGCCATATGCACCCCAATGTTCATAGGGGCAATGTCTGCAATAGCCAAACTGTGGAAAGAGCCGAGATGCCTTTCTACAGATGAATGGATAAAGAAGATATGGTCCATATATACAATGGAATATTATTCAGCCATCAGAAAGAATGAATACCCAACTTTTACATCAACATGGATGGGACTGGAGGAGATTATGCTAAGTGAAATAAGTCAAGCAGAGAAAGTCAATTATCATATGGTTTCACTTGTTTGTGGAACATAAGGAATAGCATGGAGGACATTAGGAGAAGGAAGGGAAAAATGAAGGGGGGGAAATCAGAGGGAGAGATGAACCATGAGAGACTATGGACTCTGAGAAACAAACTGAGGGTTTTGGAGGGGAGAGGGGTGTGGGGATGGGTTAGCCTGGTGATGGGTATTAAGGAGGGCACATACTGCATGGAGCACTATTGTGAGCACTATTAAAGACTTTATTTATTTATTTATTTATTTATTTATTTATTTATTTATTTGAGACAGAGAGGGAGAGAGAGGGAGAGCAGGACTGGGGGGAGGGGCAGATGAGGAGGGATTGGGAGATTGAATCTCTCAAACAGACTCCACGCTGAGCACATAGCCTGATGTGGGACTCGAACTCACGACCCCAAGATCATGACCTGAGCTGAAACTAAGAGTCTGACATTTAACTAACTGAGTCCCCCAGGCATCACAGAAGGAAGCACTATTGAAATCATTTTCTATATACAGAGTTGTAATCTACTCTAGCATTTTAACATTATTTTAGGAAAGTTTTTCTATGCCTTTAAATGTTTCTATGGCTTTAAATGTTCAACAGATGCATAAAATTTTATCATGTGGATATACCATTGTGTGTGTGTTTGTGTATGTGTGTGTGTGACCTCCACCACCATCATTTATTCCAGTAATTTTTATATATATAAAAGATTAGTTTTAAGCATTTTTACATAAAGTCTTTTCCCTAAATTTTAATGAATTATTTCCATAGAAGAGATTCCTAGAAGTGTTTAAAATAGTAGCATTTGTAAGATTAATTTGCTTTCTGTAAATCTTTCCTCAATTTATACTCTCCCACTAGTGTATGAGACTGTCTGCCTCACTTCAGTTTTGCCAGCAATGAGTTCTATAGACCAAATTATTTGACAACATCAGGCTAGAAAAGTCATTGGTTAATTAAAAAAGCCAGTTAAAGTAGGAAGCACAATTTTTTTTAATTTTATACAAACTTGAAGTGTATATATGTAATGCTAACTTGCTTCTGTTGATTTAGAGCCAAAGGCTTTGATTTATTTACCTCTTTGCTGTCATCTTTCTTGCATAAACTATATCCATCTTGCATCACTATACTTTTCAGGGTTTTTTTTTTTTTTTTTGAATGAAACAGGAAATCAAGGATACTTATGAATAAGAATACAGAAATCTTCTGACCTTTAAAGAAAAAATTTGCCTCTGTTTTTATGCTGTTTCATCCAAATTGGTTTTGACATAAATTGTTTTAGGCAGTTTACTCTTTTCAAAGTATATAATTGAATAGATTAGTTATGTGTAAAGAGGAGGGTAAATACAGCTCTGCGGGTTCCATAATCTTTTTATTGGGTGCTGAACATTCCCTAAATCCCATTATTTTTGGAGTAGAAACTCATATGGTAAAGTACAGTAAGATAAAGTTTAAAAAAGATATCTAGTAGAACTCTTGTTTTTATATTATTGTGCACACAGCAGTCTTGACTTGGGCAGATGGCTATTTTAATAGCTTTGACTTCGTACATATTGCAAGAAGTTTTCTCTTACTTTTCATCACTCATAAATACACAAAAAGCTAACTGATGATATATGTGAATACTATCATTTACTGTAAAAATGCTCTCTGATACAAAATGCTATGCATAAAAGTGTATATTAAGGGGCGCCTGGATGGCTCAGTCGTTAAGCATCTGCCTTCAGCTCAGGTCATGATCCCAGGATCCTGGGATCGAGCCCCGCATCGGGGTCCCTGCTCCGCGGGAACCTGCTTCTCCCTCTCCTACTCCTCCTGCTTGTGTTCCCTCTCTTGCTGTGTCTCTCTCTGTCAAATAAATAAATAAAATCTTTAAAAAAATGTATTTTAAAAGATACACTCCCCACCTATATTTCATTGTGAAAGTCTAGTAAGAGAGCAACAATTCACCCTACTTGTAAATAATCAACTTACTTACTATTCTCTGACATTTAAAAATATTTAAGAGTATTACAAATAATGCAGCAATAAACATAAGCATGCTTAGATCCCTTCTGAATTAGTATCAAGCATCCATTGGTACACAAATAGATAAGGAAGGTGTGGTATGTGTGTGTGTGTGTGTGTGTATAATATTACACAGCCATAAAAAGGATGAGATCATGATATCTGTGACAATGTAGATGGATCTAGAGAGTATTATCCTAAGTCAAGGAAGTTAGACTTAGAAAGATAAATACCATACAAGTTCATTCGTATGTGGAATCTAAAAAAACAAAATAAATTCATAAAGAATCAAACAAACAAAAAGCAGAATCATACCTGTGTTTACAGAGAACAAACTGATGGTTGCCAAAGGGGAGGGGGGGTGGGACATTAGCTAAAGGGGTGAAGGGGTTATAGTTATGGAATGAATAAATCACAGGAATAAAATGCACAGCATAAGGAATATAGTCAATAATATTGTGATAACATTGTATGGTGACCAAAGGTAACTACACTTGTGGTGAACATAGCCTAATGTATGGAGAAATTGAATCACTATGTTGTAAACCTGAAAATAATGTAACATTTTGTGTCAACTATGCTGAAATTAATTATATATATAATATACATAATGTATATACATAATGTTTAAAGGGATTAATTTTTCAAATATTGGCAGATTAATGTAACAAATGAGGCATATGTTATCTAAAGAAATAATTATAAAATTACTTATATTGTTAATTACTGCCAGGAGAAATGAGAAACAATTTCAAAAATTTTTTTTGATTATTTCTTAAAGTACTTTAAGAGTCCTTAAAACCTAAAACACAAGCAGTACTTAAAACCTTCTATATTTTACTGCTTAAGGATGAACCATTCTATTTTTTTAATTAAAATCCCATATTTTTAAATTCTTATAGTATTGGTTAAGGTTACCTTTCAGTGACCAGGACATAAAATGAAGAGAAACGAAGCTTTTAGTGTCATGTGGATCCAAAATTTTAATTTAAAAAATGCTCCCCTCTTGTGCTTTATTTGTGTACAATGTTGAATGAATAATTGCAATTATTTTCTCAACAAGATCTTCTTTTAAATATTTTCAAAAATTCATTTAACTACAAAAGAAAGTTAAGTAGTGAAACTATTGATTCTTACGCACTTAAAAGTATAAATTTCATTAATAATTCAGAGTACTTTCTTTTTTAAAAAAAAAGATTTTATTTATTAATTTGAGAGAGAGACAGAGATAGCAAGAGAGAGGAGGAATGGGTAGGAGAGGGAGAGGGAGGGCCCCCCCATCCCCTGCTGAGCAAGAAGCCCGATGCAGGATTTGATCCCAGGACTCTGGGATCATGACCTGAGCCAAAGGCTCAGGCTTAACTGACTGAGCCACCCAGGAGCCCCCAGAGTACTTTCTTATAAAATTTTCAGAAGTGAAATATATCATCCAGATCTTTCAGAACCTAAAGGGCTGATCAATTTTCCATTGTCTTATAGCTATAGTTTTTTTTACAAAAAGACACTCTAGAGTATTATTATTGGTGTGCATACTATTGTCCCTTTCACTCTTTTCTCCCCAGTTATCTGTATGTTAAATGCAAATACGTGAGTAAAATGAGGAAGAGGACTTAGTGCTGAGCTGGAATCAGGATACCTCATCATTCCCCTGCAAGAAGTTCCTGTAATCTGAGAAAGGACACAGTGGGCAAAGGGCCTGGGCAGCAAAAGAGAAATTCTTCCCCGGGAGCAAGCCACAGAGATCTGAGTGCCACAACCACACTCCCAGATCTGCATCCTACTTCATCCCTAATGATGACCGTGGCAGCGGTGACGATCACTGTGACAGCAGGCACTGAGGGACTGAGCTTAAGTCTCTACGGCATTACACTGTTGAAGTCCTCACAGTGGCTCTGTGGAGAAGACATGGGTGAGGAAATTCATGATTGGAAAACCTAAGTACCTTGTCCAGTGTCCCACATGGAGCTGTAGTAGAGGCAAAAATCTTCTGGTTGACTTTTGAGATCACGCTGTTCTAGTCTTTTCACTCTCTGTGTCTTCCACCACATCATCCTCTGCCAGACCTTAGAAGCTGAAATTCCTCCAGGCTTGGTCCGAGCCCCCCCTTTTTCTCACTCTATATCTCCATCAAGATGGGTTTACTGAATGACCATGGACTAAGAACTTCAAAGTGCAAAAGTCTCTGTAGATTTTCTTTTTAGCTCCGAGTACATATATCCCATGGTCACTGTATAGACAAAAGTGATAGAAATTCCCTGAACTTGTGCATATGTTGTCTTATTATGACAAAAAAAAAAAAAAAGGAGTTTACATTTCTGATTAAGGATTTTGAGAAGGGGAGATTATTCTGGGTTGTCTGGTGCGCCCGTTGTAATCATGATTCCTGATATAAGGAAAGCAATTGTGTTAAAATCAGAGACAGATGGTGGGATGAGGGAGGGAGAGCTTGAAATGAAGTGTTTTGAAGATGAAGGAAGGAACCCAAACCAAAGGGTACAGAGGGCCTCTAGAAGCTGGAAAAGGCAAGGAGGTGAATTTTCTCTGAAGTCTCCAAAAGGAACACACCCTGCCAATACCTTGATTTTAGCTCAGTGAGACCAATTTTGGACTTCTTTGTGTTGTTTTAGGCCACTAAGTTCGTGGTAATTTATCACTGCAGCAATAGGAAACTAATATAGTCTTGGAAAAAAAAAAAGATTTAATTTATTTATTTGAGAGAAAGAGAGAGAGAGAGAAAATGAAGGATGGGGAGGAGTAGACGGAGAGAGAAAAGCAGACTCCACGCTGAACACAGACCCCACTGTGGGGCTCAATCCCAGGACCCTGAGAATACCACCTGAGCTGAAACCAAGAGTTGGAAGCTTAACCGACTGAGCCACCCAGGTGCCCTGGAAAGCAATATAGTCTTATAAATGATGCTTGTACTTACATGCTTCCGTCATGTACTACTTAATATGTTAAACTAATACCAGTAAGTAACTGTCATACAATAAGAATAATTCTTACGTCTCAGTTTTGTAAACTCTTTATTATGCTTCTTCTCATGATATTGGTCAACACATATCCTTTTTTTGGGTGTCTTAAATTTTAATTTTTAAAAGGACATTGACTTATGAAAAGTTAATAATTATATCCTTAAACGGTCGTAGAATAGTTCTATGAATTAAACTGCCTACATTTCAAAATAATTTGAGGAGAAATGAGATCTTACAGAGGTATTTGTTTATCAGAACAGGTTTTAATTATAACTAGAATATGAATAGCAAGCAGATTGTCTAGCATATTTAAAAGTCAAATATTCTTTTACTTGAAAGTGAATAAGAAAAAAATGAGGACTTTAAAATGTGAAGAATTTGGGACTCTTGGGTGGCTCAGTTGGGTGAGCGACTGCCCTCGGCTCAGGTCATGATTCCGGAGTCCTGGGATTGAGTCCTGCATCGGGCTCCCGGCTCAGCGGGAGCCTGCTTCTCCCTCTGACCCTCTACCCTCTCATGCTGTTTCTCTCTCTCTCTCAAATAAATAAATAAAATCTTAAATAAATAAATAAATAAATAAATAAATAAATAAATAAATAAATAATAAAATGTGAAGAATTTTGCAGGGAAGATAGTGACAGTGAGAAATTATTAATAAAAATATTCAGACCCAGTAGAGTCAACACAATATTGAATGACAAGAACAAAAGTGGAGAACTAATGTTAGCTGATTTCAAGATTTACTATAAAGCCATAGTAATCAAGACAATGTGGTACTGGTGAATAAAAAAAAAACAGACAAATAAGTCAGTGGAACACAACAGAGAGCCCAGACATATATCCACATCCACATCAGTTAACTGATCTTTGACAAAGAAGCAATGGCCATACAGTAGAGCAAAGATAGTTTTCTTTTTTCTTTTAAAGATTTTATTTATTTATTTGAGAGAGAGAGAATGAGAGACAGAGAGCATGAGAGGGAAGAGGGCAGAGGGAGAAGCAGACCCCTGCCGAGCAGGGAGCCCGATGCGGGACTCGATCCCGGACTCCAGGATCATGACCTGAGCCGAAGGCAGTCGCTTAACCAACTGAGCCACCCAGGCGCCCGCAAAGATAGTTTTCTTAACAAATGGTACTGGAGCAACTGGATATCCACATGCAAAAAAATAAAATAAATTTAGATTATACCATGTATCTTTCACAAAAGTTAAATCAAAATGTATCACACACTTAAATATGAAACACAAAACTACTAAAAATATAACATAAGAGAAAACTTACATGACATTGGGTATGGTAATGACTTTTTTTTTCTGATTTTACTTTTATTTTTTTATTGTTATGTTAATCCCCATACATTACATCATTAGTTTTAGATGTAGTGTTCCATGATTCATTGTTTGTGCATAACACCCAGGGCTCCATGCAGAACGTGCCCTCCTCAATACCCATCACCAGGCTAACCCATCCTCCCACCCCCCTCCCCTCTAGAACCCTCAGTTTGTTTTTCAGAGTCCATCATCTCTCATGGTTCACAAAAAATAATAAAGGCTAAGCTGGACTTATTTAAACCAAAACCTCTGCTCTGCTACAGACAACGTCAAGAGAATGAGAAGACAAATCACAGACTGAGAGAAAATATTTTCAAAAGACACATCTGATAAAGAATTATTGTCCAAAATATACAAAGAACACTTAAAACTCAACAATGAGAAAGCAAGCATTCCAATTAAAAAATGGGCCAAAGACCTTAACCGGCACTTCAGCAAAGAAAATGTAGTAATGGCAAATAAGTATCTGAAAAGGTGTTTTACATCATATGTAATGAGGGAAATGCAAAATTAAAGAAAAAAAAAGACACTGAGATACTACTACACACCTATTAGAATGACCCAAATCCAGAACACCGACAACACCAAATACTATTGAAGATGTGGAGCAACAAGAATTCTCATACATTGCTGGTGGGGATGCTAATAATATAGCCACCTTGGGAAACAGTGTGATGATTTCTTATAAAATTAAACTTACTATATGATCCTGTAATCGTGCTCCTTGGTATTTACCCAGAGAAGTTGAAAACGTTTGTCCATAAAAATATCTGCACATGGATGTTTACAGCACCTTTACCCATAATTTCCAAAATTTGAAAACAACCAAGATGCCCTTCAGTAGGTGACTGGATAAATAAACTGGTGCTTCCAGACAGGGGAATATTATTGAGTGCTAAAAACAAATGAGCTCTCAAGGCATAAAAAGACATGGAAAACCTTAAGTGCATATTACTAAGTGAAATAAGCCAATCTGAAATGGCTACATGCTATAGGATTCCAACCATATGACATTTTGGAAAGAGTAACATTATGGAAACAGTAAAAAGATTAGTGGTTGCCCAAGGCGTGTGTCTAGGGGGAGAGAGAATTTTTACAGCAGTGAAAATACTCTGTGAGACATTGCAATGATGGCTATGTGTCACTGTATATATTTCCAAACCCATTGAATATACATCCAGAGTGAACTTTAAAGTAAGCCATGGACTTTGGATGACTATGATGTGTCAATGTAGGTTCACTGTTGGTTAAAATGTACCATTCTGGTGAGTGATGTTGATGATCCATCAGGGAAGCTATGCATGTGTGGGGGCAGGGACTATACGAAAAATCTCTGTACTTCCCTCCCAATTTTATTTTAAACCTAAAACTGTTATTAAAAAATAAAATAAAGAAAATATATTCAAGGGAGAATATATATTTAAAAATCTTTCAAAATAATAGTCCAGGAAAATTTTTAAATGTCTCCTGTTTTCATCCTCTAAAAGGAATTGAGCTGTTTTGTGAAGTAGTTGAATTGCAGTTCTACGTGTACAAGAAGTAGTATGACATAACCCAAAGGTTTACTTCTAGCCCTATGGTTAGGTTCAATTTACATAAAATGGAGATTTTGCATCAATTAACACCTAGTGAAGAAGAGCAATTTAAACTTGACCTCCATTCTGTGGATAATTTTAAAAGCAGAGTAATTTAAAAGTTATAATCAATTATTGGTATTACTTGGCTTCCTAAACACCATGTGATAGGTAGTGGCTTAATAATAAAAACATGCAAAATAAAAGTGAGCAGATACATGAGTTTTTAAAGTTGTTGCTGGCTCTTGTATACATGTTAATTAAAATTATTTGTCTGATATATTTGATTTGTTAGCGATATTTACAGAATTATATATTATCATGATTTAACAGGGAAAAAATCATCTTGTTACAATGGGAAAATTCTTACTCACCTTCATTGTCTAAATACACGAAAGTACTGAAAACATCTGAGTACTTTAAATAATAGATTTAAATGTTTTGCAATGGTATTAAATGTGAATGGGCTTCTGTTTCTAAAACTGTATATATTACTTTCTTACATTTCTCCATTTACATTCAACATGTTTGGGTTGAAACAAGTTATTGTTGAGAAATAATTGCTCTGAAGACATAATTTGTTAATAAACATTTTAAATTAAATATGAATTTTCAACAGGAACAAATTAAATAGACATGATATTGATTCTTGATTAAATAGATATGGTTGATTAAGTAGATATGATATTAAATTTTACTTCTAAATTTCTATTCTTCATTAAAAAGGAAGTGAAAAATCAGGGCACCTGGGTGCCTCAGTCAGCTGGGAGGCACACTCTTGATTTTGGCTATAGGTCATGATCTTAGGGTCCTGGGATAGAGCCCTGCATTGGGCTCTGTGCTCAGCGGAGAGTCTGCTTGAGCCTTCTCTCTCTCCTTCTGCCCCTCCCCCTACTCACGCTCTCTATCTAAAATAAATAAGTAAATCTTTAAAAAAATTTTTTTAAAAAGTATGTGAAAAATTACTCTCATAAAAATGAAAAACATCTGTACACGAGAATTTGAATTTTTATTTATACACATGTAGATTTGTATATACCAAATTTATGTATATAGCTACATAAATATGTATACATGTAAATGTACAAAGAAGAAGACTTATTGAAATGTCTGGAAAAAAAAGCATGGAAATGTCCTTAATCTTATGTTTACTTCTTATTTATATTAACAAAGTTAACCACACCTTCAGATTTAAGATTGTCGTCACAGGTTCAGAGTTATTTCCCATGCGTTATTGTGCCAGAAAATACATGGGGAAATTTATCTCCCATAATTTAATTTTGGAAGATTTAAAATTATAGAGTAACTGCATCCTGATAGAGGTATTTGTGAACGTATTACCAGAATCATTTTGTTTTTTTAATTTCTCTATGGGAATATGTTAGAGAAGGAGCAAGGCAGAAATACGAATCTAAATAATCTACCTCAGAGTGATTTACTTAAAAAATGGTAATCACAGTAAAAATGTTCCTACTCAAGTGTCTCAACATCATTAGGCACCACCATAGTTCCATGTTTAGGATATCTGAAATGTTATATGAGGTGTGATGTGGAGGGAAGCACTCTTTTGGATGTATGCCTGTTTCCTGGGATTTACTCTGCATCAGCTATGAAAGTGATCCAAAGGTTTAGGTTTATTTGAAGATATAACAACTCTGGCTGACATCTGGTCCAGTTATTTGTGGTCAAAGTACATTATTTTTAAGTGATGTAAATTTCACTCCACACTTTGATTCTACATTTCACAGTCCACCTTCTTATTAACAGATATCTGCATGTCTTTTAAATATTTCATGGCTCCTCTACTATTGACTGATTTATTACTGAATGTCTAAACCAGCTCTGTTGAGAAATTTATTTTGTATCTGTTTTCTAGTTTTTTATATCGAGGTATTCTATTAGAAACTCTTCAGAACTCATATTTTTATTAGCCAAAAGCATACATGACATATCATAGAACCTATTAAACTGGAATAATGATTTTATCATAAGATATTATTTAACTCTTAGGACTATACATTAGATAAACATAGGTATTTTAGTTTAATGAGAGGCTAGTTCTCAGTTATTTGATTGACATTTTAATTTAATTTTGGATTATTAAAAGTTCTATCTAGATCAGAATAATTTTTGAGATCATATACATTTCTATTTTGAAAGGGTTTTTTTTGCACAAATTTAGTAGAAATTAAAATTAAATCCTGCAACTAGAAGGAGCATACTCAAAAGTAGACTATGATGATTTTCCTTGACTATGAAGTGTTTGATTCATAAGAAATGATACTACCAAACATGTTAAACAAAAATGAAAAAACTTTCTAAAACCCAGGGCATTACTCAAACCCAAATTCCATTTTATTCTTACATTTAATTTTAGATTTTGATGCTAAAACTAAGATAGAACTTGAATTATCTGAACAACATTTTTATCATCGCTTTTTGTAATAATAAAATATGTTGGAAATTACTTTGGGAAGTTTAAGAATCTGCAGCAACTGAGAGTCTTCTAAAACCTCACACAAATCAAAGAGCAGGTTGGTTATTAGGTGTAATTGTTCCTAAGTATTCCTAAGTATTCATCGTGAAGTCAGATTTCATTGCTGAAAGTTTCCATGGCAACAGGAGGAATAAAAACGTCTCTGCTTTACTAGTTCTTAGTTCTTCATAAAATATTGTTTCATTATGGTTTCAGAAATATGCATAAAAAATAATTCCCATTTTTAAAAAACTGACAGAATCGTGTGCATTAAGAATGGGTCCATTGTGCTGATACAAACCATTTCATACTTATAAAATGCACAGGTTTACTGTTTTTCTATGACTTTCTATTTGTCAATCTTTCCCCAAACTTTCCTCTATAACCTGTCTTCACTGATCTGTATTCATTGCTTCCTTCACCTTAGCTCAATTCAATATCACATGATTATCTCCGTAAATAATGAAAAAGCTTTAGACAGATTGAATATACATTCATGATGAAAACTATAAAGAATATGGGAATGGAGAGATACTTTCTTAACATGATTATAGCTCTCCACTACTATTTGGCATTGTAGTAGAAATAGTATTAGCCAGGACAATTAAATAAAAGAAATCAGTTAGAGACATAAAAATGGGCAATTTAAGGAGTAAAATGGTCTCCATTTGCAGATAATATGATAGAATACCTAGAGACTCCAGAGAATCGATACTAAAACTAATTCAACTATTAATGAATTGAGTGAGTTGGCCAGGATATAAAATTATCATACAAAATCAACAGTCTTCATATACACAAATAATAAACAGAGGATATAATAGTAAAGATAATCCCATTTAAGATTGCAACAAAGATGACTAAATATAGTCACATAAATTTAACAAGAAATGTGCAAGATCTATATGAGGAAAAAATTTAAAACTCTTTAAATGTATATGTAGATAAATAGAACAGATAAAATAGAAAGTCCAAAACTAGACTCAAATACACATGGAAATTTAATATATGATAAACTGGCATTTCAGTTTACTGGGGTAAAGACTGACTCATTAATAAATGGTGATAGGACAACTAGGGAGCCATATGGAATAAGTTAAAATTCAATTTATCTCATACCATACAAGAGATTACTAGGGATGGATTAGGCATCTAAATGTAAAAAATGAAGCCATGGATCTACAACAAAGGAACATTCATGAATTTCTCTTTAGTTTCAGTGTAGTGAAGGCTTTGTAAGTGTGTTACAAAACCCAAAGTCATTAAAAGAAAAGATTGTTGCATTTGACAACATAAAATAAAAATGCTTGCATAAAAAAAAAATCTCAAAAAAAATATAACTGACTTAACTTGTAGAGAACAATTGCAACATATAAAGCAGACCAGGGACGCCTGGGTGGCTCAGTCTAAGACATGTCTGCCTTAGGCTCGGGTCATGATCCCAGGGTTCTGGAATCGAGTCCCAGATCGGGCTCCTTGCTCACTGGGGAACCTGCTTCTCCCTCTGCCTGCCACTCCCCCTGCTTGTGCTCTCTCTCTGTCTCTCTGACAAATAAATAAATAAATAAAATCTTTAAAAAAAAAAAAAAAACAGACCAAAGGAAAATGTCCTTTTTAAAGTGAAGGAACAAAGGACCAAAACCCTGATAGAAAAATTAATTAGAAATAATTAAAAGAATTCACAAAAAATAGAAAAAATTGTTCTTAAAATATTCAGATCATATTAGAGAAATAACAATTTAAAAATGTTGAGATACTATTTACCACTTACTTGATGTATAAAAATTCTGTATGTAAATATTGAAATTTTGTCAGTGAAGCTGTGGGGAAACAAACTCTCGTGTATTGCTAATGGGAATGCAAATTGGTAAAACCCATTTTTGACAAAATTTGGTAATACTTGACAAAACTCAGGGTGCCTGGGTGGCTCAGTCGGTTAAGCATCTGCCTTTGGCTCAGGTCATGATCCCAGCGTCCTGGGATTGAGCTCCACGTCGGGCTCTCTGCTCAGCGGGGAGTCTGCTCCCTCTCCCTCTGCCCCTCTTCTGCTCATGCTCTCTCTCCATCTCTCTCTCAAATAAATAAATAAAATCTTTTAAAAAAACACTACCTATGCACTTACTCTTTAATCCAGAAACCTTTAAAAACACACACTAAAGGGGCGCCTGGGTGGCTCAGTTGGTTGAGCGACCGCCTTAGGCTCAGGTCATGATCCTGGAGACCCGGGATCGAGTCCCACATCGGGCTCCCTGCTCGGCAGGGAGTCTGCTTCTCCTCTGACCCTCCTCCCTCTCATGCTCTCTGTCTCTCATTCTCTCTGTCTCAAATAAATAAATAAAATCTTAAAAAAAAAAACACACACACACTAAAGATATGCCTCCAATAATAAGAATACATATATGTACAAGGTTATTCATTACAGCATTATTTGTAATTCCAAAATATTGGAAACAACTTAATACTCATATGTAGGAAAGAGATTAGATAAAATATGGCCCATCCAAACAATGAAGTAGTATGCAACTGCACAAAAGAATAAGGAAGATTTGTATGAATTGATACGGAGTGATTTGTAGGATATATTTTTATGTGAGAAAAGCAAATTACAAAAGAAGCTATAATATGCTATTTTTCATATAAGAAATGTGAGGATATGAAAAAATACATACATACTTGCCCATTTGTGTGAAATAAATACAGGAATGATAAACCAGAAAGGAAGGATAATGTTTATCTCTAGAAAGTGGATGAGAAATAGTTGGAAAGGAAAAGGGAGTGCAAACAGAGATAATCTCAATCCATAAAGAAAAAACTTCTCTCTGGAGTTTACATTGAAGTCCCTGTAACTTATCCAGTAGCTTTCTCTGCAATTCCCTTAGTATCATCCCTATTATAAAATCCTATTTTCTTTTTTTCTTAAGATTTTATTTATTTATTTGAGAGAGAGACAGAGAGCACAAACATGGGGAAAGAGGCAGAGGGAGAGGGAGAAGCAGACTTTCTGCTGAGCAGGGACTCTGATGCGGGGCTCAATCTCAGGACTCTGGGATCATGACCTGAGCCAAAGGCAGACTGAGCCACCCACGCGCCCCTAAAATCCTATTTTCTTAACAATTCTTTTTCCAAAATCAAAGGTTTTTGTTTGTTGCCTTATGTAAGTTTTTATTTTAGTCATTCAAATCACTTTCCTATATAAATGAACTAACAGAAATATACGGATTTGGGGCCATATACATATTCTTCTTTAGGATTTCACTAAATTTCATGAAATAACTGGTCTCTGTACTATGATGTCTACTTATCTCACATCCATTAAGGCATTTGCCATCAATATTTTCATATATGTTGTGTCTCTTACATCAGTTTTAGGCCTTCTCTGCTTATTGTCTCTTTCAAAAGGTTGTTAGTATAAGAATTAGGGATGCCATGGGGCTTACCAGCAGCCAAGCTGCTTACTGGATTATGGAAATTCATGGCTCTGTTTCCTTGGGACTTACTAAACTCATGTATATTCATCATGTGATCCATGGAATTTCAAAGACAAGAAGAAAAAACTCTCTTGCTGGGTCCTCTGTCAGCTGTTCTGTAAATCCCTTATCTTGGATATTTATCCCCAATAACTACCAGATTTAATGGCAGATTCTTAATTCTGTTCTTGAATACTTTACATACTTTCATACTTGGTTCACACTGCCATATGGTGGCCAAAAGTAAACAATAATTTTTGTATACCTCCTCTGAAGTTACTTTTCTTTTGGTCCTGGATCATTAATTCCCAACATTTCACAATAAGAAAATCTTGATCACATGCATTCTTGGACACCAGAAACAGTGCTAACAGCACGGTTTCCAGAAAATAGTTGTATTTCTAATAAATTTTTGTTAAATTAGTGGACAAATAACATATCTGCTTTCCAAGTTCAGTGATTATCACCACTAATACTAGCTTTATTCCCTGTTGTAATAGAAATTGGTTATCCCTAAATAATCTTTCAGTGGAGTGATTAAATTTTGCTAGGTCGTGTTGCAGTAATAAACTGTATGAGAATCTCAGTGGCATACAAAAATACAAGTTTGAGTCTCACGGCTGTTAAATATTGGCTAGCAGCCGCCTGCCATTCTACTTTACTTCTCTCCACTTAAAGACCCAGGCTAGACGAATAGCCACCATCTAGGACAGTCTTGGCACAATTGGAAAGAGCAATGGCAG
Source organism: Mirounga leonina (assembly GCF_011800145.1). NCBI lineage: Eukaryota > Metazoa > Chordata > Mammalia > Carnivora > Phocidae > Mirounga > Mirounga leonina. Next base: position 29,644,706 of record NW_023270454.1, read on the forward strand.
AACAACTTGACATTTCATATAACTTCTCAGGAAGAGTCCACATCATTTTTTACTAGTATTTCTTGGTCCCAAACTGCTACTCGGCTCAGCCTGACATCCTGTAAGGATGGACTCAGTAGGAGAAGGTATGTTGACACTAATACGATCTATTACGGTTGCCCTCTTAATTAAACATATTTGCTTTTCTTCCCAAACACATAAAATATACTCAACCCCTTCCCCAAGGTCAACGCAACTCAAAGGTCCCAGTTTAGGGATATTGTGATAATCTTCATATTGTCTCTATGTGGATCCTCTTTAATCTGTAGACCCATTAAGTATAAAGACAATTTTTCTGTCTCCCTTCACACAAAAAACAGGAGTTGAACAAATCCAGAAAACCACAATAAACACTCCTTTTCAGAAAGAACCGGGGAGGCACAGGACCATATTTAGTACACAGCAATGCTGTAGTCCCATTTTGAAAATATGAGGGCCCTACCCTAAGGGTGGGCAACGTTCCTTGTCTAAACTCCCGTGCTGCTCCCTGGGACTAGCTCTCAGATTCATGGTTCTCTATGGCTCTTGACCCCACCTTCTGAAAGATATTATTCCCCTTAACCACAGATGAGTAGACATTGGAGAATATGCTATTTTGGAAGAATGCAGAGATCTTTTAACGTGCCTCCTGTTTATAGAAGTTTGGGAGCAAGGGCATTCCACAGGTTATTTTAAGTCTTGGACAGGACAGTCAGTCTCTTGGTTCAGCCAAGTGGTTCTTTTGACAGTGACACCTTCTCAAAAACTGAGTTGGATTTTTATCTATGTGATTCCAGTCAGTTCTATGTATCAATAATCTCACAATTCTTTTTTGTTTGTTTGTTTTTAAGATTTTATTTATTCATCTCAGACAGAGATAGAGAGACACAGAGAGAGAGAGAGAGAGAGTGAGCAAGAGCAGCGGGGAGAGGCAGAGGGAGAAGCAGACTCCCTGCTGAGCCAGGAGTCTGACGTAGGGCTTGATCCCAGGACCCAGTGCTCGCTTCGGCAGCACATATACTAAAATTGATCCCAGGACCCAGGGATCACGACCTGTGCCGAAGGGAGACGCTTAACCATCTGAGCCACCCAGGTGCCCCAGTAACCTCACAATTCTTTACAAGGTATCACTCAATTATAGGTTTATTAGGTTTTTCAATTTATAGGTAGTCCCATGTATTGGTTTTCTTACTCTGGGTGATGATGCTATATTTTTTAGTTACAATCTCCATTTGGTATTGTGTAACTATAATACTGAATTACAGAATTTAACATTAATTACACATCTTATATTAAAGAGTATAAGAATGGCAAGGAGGGAGAACAAATTGGTAAATAGTTAAAATAAATACTTGTCAAAGTAAAGGAGGGGCATACATCTTCCTTAGTTCTCATTTCTGCAGCCAGTCACATGGGCGTTGTTGGTATTTGGAACATTCCTCTTCCATCAGCCATCTTGCTCTTACTTAAGCCTCAGTCAGTATCTTATCTAGTGAAGTCATCTAAATCTCATTACCTGGTCAGGTGGTCCAAATTTTTTTTTAACTTTTTATTTTGATATAATGCAAATTTACAGAGAAGTTGCAAGAATCGTAGAAAAAAACTCCCATATATCTTTTATCCAGATTCACATTTTTGTCTCATTTACTTTTTCATCATCTCTATTTATACGTATGCATATAACATTTTTGTGAACCATTCAAGAGTTCAGCTGGAGACTTTATGCTCCTTTATTACTAAATATTTTAGCAGATACTAAGAACAAGGACATTCTCTTGGCACAATTATCAAAATTAGTAAATGTATCATTGATAAAAGACTATTAGGTGATCCAAACTTTCAATCCTCAAGTTTCTGTGTCAATATTGGTCTTGCTTCTTTGGCTTTCTGTATTTTACCACTACATTTTACCATGACATTTGCAAGTATTATTATGTGCCCTAGAGAATTTCCTGGGTTGTAGACACCAGTTAGTATCTTTTTTTTTTTAAAGATTTTATTTATTTATTTGAGAGAGAGAGAGAATGAGAGAGAGAAAGCACATGAGAGGGGGGAGGGTCAGAGGGAGAAGCAGACTCCCCGCCGAGCAGGGAGCCCGATGCGGGACTCAATCCCGGGACTCCAGGATCATGACCTGAGCCAAAGGCAGTGGCTTAACCAACTGAGCTACCCAGGCGCCCGACACCAGTTAGTATCTTAACCCTTCTTATTGCTTGTTAGCAAAACTATTAATAGAGGTTACCTCTATGTGATGAGATGATAGTTGACATACTTTGCTTATGTGTGGATGTGTGTGATTTCATGTGTCTAATTTTTTCCATTGAACATATAGTTTCAATAGAATTAGAGAAAAAGCATTTTAGAATAATACCCTGATACAGGATAATTCACAAGTCAAAAGTGAAGAGGACACCATATTGCAAGTATAGCCATTTATCACTCCAGCTCATTATCATTGTAGCTATCCTCTCCCAAACCATGTCTTTTCACTATGCTCCCTCTGGGTGAGGTGGGTCCCCACCTGTCTCCTTTGTCCCCTTTTCCCACTCAGTCCCCGCCCCACCCAGATTTCTCAGGCTTAGCCACTTATCAAGTGGCATTTTACTTTTTCCATTCAGAAACAATATTAGTCTGGATTTTACAAAGTTACTTTACTATGAATTCAAGTCTGATCAAATGACAAGTATTTAAGGAAAATGAATTAAGCAAATATGTGTTTTTCTTTCATAAACGAGGCTCATAAATGGCAGAGAAAAGTATCTAACTTATAAATGAAAAATATCAAAAAACTGCAAAACTGCTATAACTTAATTGGGCTAATTAGGTTCTATTATACTTGTGGATCCAGATCCTGGCTTCTATACTCACTATCTATATACTTGACCCAGGGCAAGTTGCTTAACTTTTGTGCCTCAACTTTTATTTTCCATGAAAATGGAATCACAGTTATACCTACCAAATGGAGGATTAAAACAAACAAACAAAAAGAATATGTGAGATAGTTATTGTTAGGTTTGATGACCAAAAGTCTGACCAAAAAAGACCAAAAGTCTTTTCAGAAATGTAAACTGGTTTGCTCAGAGCTTATTAGTCCTCTTAATCACAAAACAGTTTGTTTTTTGTTTTTTGTTTTTTTGTTTTTTTTGGATAAGACATCTCAACATGTTCAAGGAGGAACAATTTGAGAATTACTTTAAAGGAGTGTATGATGAAATACTTCAGAAGGGGGATACAAAGCTCTGAGAAATTGATTTAGAGTGCACAATGGTTTAAGAGCGTAACAAACTCCCTTTCTTCCTCCCTGGTCTCCTTCATAGGATGGGATAGAGCTGGTGCCCTGGGTTACACAAGATCAGAGGCACTTGAGCAATAGAGGACATCTGCTGTGACTTCCCACATGTCACCATCTCTGGGACTGGACTGAAGCTTTATTTGGGGAGCCTGGAGCACTTTGCAGACGCAGACTAGTTAATGTGCAAGTCCTTTGTGATTTAGATTGTGCAGATGAAGACTAGAGGTATGTAAAGGTTAAGGACAGGGCCAAGGTTTAGTCCTGACTCAGTTTATTGGGCTCCTTAGCTTTATCACAGAGATTACAAAATAAATTGTTCCTATCAGCTATCCATGGGACCAGAAGACACAGAAAGATTAGTTCTAAAAATATTTTATTTTCTCTCTTGAGATGAGCTTGACTCAGGCAATTATATCGTGTAATATACTTCGTCACCGTCCTTCAGATGAAAAGGTTTATTTAATTTACAGGTCTTTTTAAATTTTCGAATTGAAATCATTCTTCAACTACCCCTATCCTTTGATCCTCAGTAATCACCCAGCCATTCGTCTTTACAACCTTCCCAGCCTCACTTTGCTTGTCTGTGGCATTCCAGGGTGACACATCCCAGTCTCCTCGGAAAGTCAAAAACATTTATTTCAAGATCCAGTTAAAATTCTTCTGTTTTAAAAACCCTTTAGGGAACAGTTACTCTCTGGAACTTGTTTACATAATTCCTTTCCTACAAGTCCCGTTTGTTTGAATTTTTGCTTCCAACCTGACTTTCTGGGAGCTGTCGAAGCAGAGAAAAGGGTTTATTGATACCTTCTGCTGTATCAATCAGCTTTCTCTCATTTCCTTAATGTGTCAATTTTCTGGCTCAGGCCATAAAACCAAAGTAAAATAATATTTTCTTCTGTTCTGTTAATTAGTTTATCTTTCTTCACATAGTATCAGATCCAAGCCCTTATATTATAGTTAATATCTTCACCATAAGGGAGATGATAAAGTAACGGGCAAGAAGTAGAAAATAAAAAAGTATGATTGAAAAATAAAAAGTTATAGAGGGGAAGAAGAAAAGGCAGGTAGAGAGAAGGGGGAATATCCTCAGTACTTCCATACCCCCCAAAAAACCCCAAAAAACAAAACTTCCCTACAAAGTGGCCTTACTAACAAGTAGATCAAAGTTGCTAACAATAGCTACACCCAAGCAGAGTGGAAACAAAAACCGAAACTTTAGGATTATTTTCAAAATAATGTTAATAATTGCTTTCACAAAGCCACAGGAGAGTGGAAAATAAAATTCAGAATTACTTTAATTAATAGTAATTCCAATTAAGGCGTATATAAAGAATGATGGAAATAAAAGTCATGTTTTGGCATATACCACAGGATAGCTTTTACAGAAAGAACCACTGATGAATGCCAACATTTGTGAGCAAAAGTATGAGAACCAGGATATCTGCATACTATCAAAATGTTTCCCCACAAAATGGTTTATAATTATAAAGAGAAAATAACTATAATAAATTAATAGTAATTAGTATATTATAATGAGACATATAAATACCATGTACCGCTTAATATCATGCAGGGAGGAGGGCACAGAACCACTTCTGTGGCATTTTTGCAAAAAATGAAACTTAAATAGACACATGAGAAGATATCAGAAAAGCCCAAATGAGGACAATACACAAAATGGCTGGCCAATATTCTTCCAAAGTGTCAAGGTCATGAAAGACAAGGAGGCTGGGAACTGTCACAGATTTGAAGGACTTTAAGGAGAGCAGACAACTAAATAAAATGTGTGATCCTGATTGACTCCTGGACCAGAGAAAGGACATTAATGGGATAAATAATAAATCGGAATAAGGCATATAGATTAGTTAATGTCTTATTATTGTTAATTTCCTGGGTCTTGATAACTGTAATATGGTTTTATGAAAACATTAGTATTTGGAGAAACTGGGTAAAGGATATATGGAAATTATTTGTAATATTTTTAACTTTTTTCTAAGTTTGAAATTATTTCAAAATGAAGTTTTTTTAAGAAAGGACTAATGGAGAGGCAGCTTTTATAAGAACATGTGATCTCCAGTAAAAATTTGGAAGTTTAAAGATAAATTCAAGATATCCAAATAAAACTTTTAGAAAGGGCCCGTTTTTTATTTTATTACTTAAGGTAATAAAATAGAGGTTCAGTCAGCAAAGAATGAACTCTTTTGGTGTGTATTTCACTAAAGAAGATTGTATAGTTTATGAAGTGTCCATGGAGCTATAATGGTCTTGGATGACACTTGGTAAGTCTTCTGTGTTTATTTTGTTTTCTGCGTAACACCAAATTAGAAATTAAAAATTTCATTTTCATTCCAGAAGAATAGAAAATATCGAATTCCTTCTAATTAACAACAAACCAATGTGGGCCCACTTACCTGTCCCTTTACCCTAATCTTTTCCTAAAATAGAAAACACAGACACACATACCCCAAACATGCAGTTCCTTGGTGTTCAGACCACATTGTGAAAGGCATGAAGCTAGAATGTTTCACTCCGAAGGACTCAAAGGAAGATACTAAATTATTATTACTCAAAAAACCCTTCTAACACTCTAAATATAGTATTAAAACTTGGTCATTGTTTCCAGAACTTAAATTTAAATTGTAAAAAATTCTATAGTGTAGTTACAACCATACCTCGGTTCTTCATAAGTAATCTATATCTAGCAAAACCTTCCAGGGTATTTCTTAAACATGATTTTTTTGTTTCTAATTTCACCAAAGTGATGCAGATTTTAAGGGAAGTACAATGAACCTGAAACCTGAAAACTGTATTGCCTGAAGTGGCAGATTTTTGGATCGTCACTCATTCTTTGACAATCCCTCTATTGTAAGGGAGCATTGACATCCCATAGCCCCTCTCTTGCATCTGAAGGGATGTTGTGCCAGTTTCAAGGCCTAATTATTAAGAGCCTGGCAGCTTCCACTTCCTTTTTGTTTTCTGTTTTTGTTTTTGTTTTTTAAGATTTTATTTATTTATTTGAGAGAGAGAGTGAGAGAGAGAAAGAGCACAGAGGGGGGAGCGGGAGAGGGAGAAGCAGACTCCCCGCCGAGCAGGGAGCTTAACTGACTGAACCACCCAGGCGCCCCCATTTAATCAAAATTTGACAGTTCATTTTGCATGACTTATTTTTAGTGTTTTCCTTCTTATTTTATAAATAACCACAGAGATGAAAATCTAGCTTTCAAGTCTAATACACGTTAAAGGTACAAAAACTACCATAATACTTAAAAAATATTAGAACAATTATCTTTTTTTTTTTTAAGATTTTATTTATTTATTTGAGAGAGAGAGAATGAGAGAGAGCACATGAGAGGGGGGAGGGCCAGAGGGAGAAGCAGACTCCCCGCCGAGCAGGGAGCCCGGCGCGGGACTCGATCCCGGGACTCCAGGATCATGACCTGAGCCGAAGGCAGTCACCTAACCAACTGAGCCACCCAGGCGCCAGAATTATCTTAACTTTTATTTTTTTTTATTTTTTATTTATTTTTTATTTTTTTTATTTTTTATTTTTTAAGATTTTATTTATTTATTTGAGACAGAGAGAATGAGAGAGACAGAGAGCACATGAGAGGGGGGAGGGTCAGAGGGAGAAGCAGGCTCCCCACCGAGCAGGGAGCCCGATGCGGGACTCGATCCCAGGACTCCAGGATCATGACCTGAGCCGAAGGCAGTCGCTTAACCAACTGAGCCACCCAGGCGCCCCTCCACTTCCTTTTTGCTAGAATACTCACTCTTGACGTCTAAGCTACCATGTTAGACAGCAACTACCCACTGGAGAGATAGTGTAAAGAAATCATGAGATTGCACGAGAAAGGAAAGTGGACCAACTCAGCCCAGCCTTCAAATCACGCCCACCAAGTGTCAGACATGAATAAAGCCTTCTTGGACCCTCCAGACTAGCCCTGGGGCCAGCTGAATACCACCAAGTGACCCCAGTTGATTCCTGGAGCAGAAAATTCACTCAGATGATCCCTACCCAAACTCTTGCCCCATAGATCTTGAATATAGTGAAGGAAGTATTGCTTAAACTATTAATTTGGGGATGGTCTATTATATCACAATAAAGAACCAGAAGACACGGATGTGAGGATGTTGTTTTCGTGCCTGAGACTGCAGCTATATGTCCCATTCTCACCCCATCTTTCAAATATGGATCCCAGATGTATTGTGCCAATATGCCTGGTATAAGGACTGTAATTTCCAGGATCCCTTGAAGATCTATGTGGTCAAGTGACAAATTCCTCAGAGCTACAAGTAGAAACACTGCTTCCACACTCTACAAAATATCCTTAAACCATCTCCCCTTCTTCCTTCCTTGGACTAGTATATGATCTGACTATCATGTTACAACCATCACCTTGGACCCTGAAGAGGAGGACTTTACCCTCAAGGTGTTAAGGTTTAGTGCTGTAAGGATAGTGAAACACTGTGATTTCAAGCAGCTAGTGAACTTATTTTCCATGAGGAAAGAACACATATTATATTGTATATTACTTTATAATTTTTGATAAATGAAGCTGAGACTAACCAATGCAGCAGGTAATTAAACAAAGTAAGACAATAGAAAAGGCAATGATGTAGTTCAAAGAACGGTAACAAGTTTAAAATGTCATATTGGCCGGGTCTCAAGATTCTCATATTCAATTATCATATAAAAGAGTCCTTCACTTGTCCATCTCCATCATTAGTCAAGATCCAGAAGTTAGTTGCATATGTCCTAGCATATGTTCGCCAGTTCTTAGACATTTAATCTATCTAATTGTGGTTGTATTTTCTATTTTAAAATGTTAATTATTTTATTATATCAAAAGCATAGGATAATATAACAAACGATAATATAACCAACCTAACCAAAGAAATAATAATCACAAATGCAACTGAAACATTTTGTATACTTCTCTCCGATTCCATTGCATTTTTTCCCAGTGATCACTATTGTGAATTTGGGTTACTTACATAGGCTAGCTTTATTCTGTATGCATTATTATTAATAGGCATATAGTTTTGATTTCCATAGCTTTAAATTTCATAAAAATATTGTCATGCTGTATGTATATTCCTGAAACTTTTCTTTTTCTTTTTTTTTTTTTTTTTGAGATTTTATTTATTTATTTAAGGGGAACCTGGGTGGCTCAGTCAGTTAAGCATCTGCGCTCTGCTCAGGTCATGATCCTGGGGTCCTGGGAACAAGCCCCGCATTTGGCTCCCTGCTCAGTGGAGATTCTGCTTTCCCTCTGTACCCTCCCCCCCTGCTCGTGCTCTCTCTCTCTATCACTCACTCAAATAAATAAAAAAAAAATCTTTATTTTATTTTTTATTTTTAAAAAAGATTTTATTTATTTATTTGCAGGAGAGCGAAAGTGATAGAGCACACGCGGTGGGGAGGGGCAGAGGAGCAAGGAGCCCAGTGTGGCTCCATCCCAGGACGCCAGGATCCTGACCTGAGCCCAAGGCAGACGCTTAACCAATTGAGTCACGCAGGCGCCCTAACCTTTATTTTTCTAACATCACATTTTGGAGTTTAGTCATAGATGCCTGTCGTTGGTAAATTTATAAATTTTCACTGCTCTCTAGTATTTCCCTGCACAAATATCCTAAATTATATTATTTCATTTTATCACCGATATTTAGATTTTAGATCTGTGACTATTTCAAACTCTAACAACACTCTTGTGTAAGTGTGCCACACACTATATGCATTTAATACTCAGTGAAGCCTGTCATTTCCTCCAGCCCCGGGGATTCTAAATTTTATTTTGGAGGTTTTAGAAACAGAGAGAATAGGTAGGAATCGTGATTTCAGGATTTCTGTCTTCTAATATTGAATTTGACAGAAATGAATAATCTAATTCAGGACAAAGCTAAAGAAATTTAGTACCTGGAATAAAAACTTTAAACCTGGTTTCTGTGGAATATTCAAAATATCATTTTACCTTGTCTTAGTTTAGATTTCCTAATCACCCAAAATCTAAGAATGAGAAAAGGGGAAGAAGAACCATCAGTGAATTACTATAATGATTGTGAATTGCTTGTTCAGAAAATTATATCTTCTGATTGCTTGATTACATAGGATCAACTCAATTTTCCTGTCATTTTTATGGAATGGTCTTTTACCTTCTTACCGTTAGTGTTTTTGAAAAACTGAATGGCGATTATGGAGTTTCAGTGTAATATTTAGATGGCTTTGAAGACAGGAAAACATTTGTCATTTGTTTCCATATCACCTGACTGAAAAACTAGACTTTCAGATTGTGGGGAGTGCTGGTGTGGGTCAATGAGATGCAAATTCATATTTAATTTACCTTGTAAAATCCCTTCGGCTTTATGTCTATGCTGCTTTTACTTTTCCATACTTACCTTCTTCAGTAATATAATTGCTTTGTGTCTGCTTACATTGAATTCAATTCTTACATCAAACATTTGTTCTTTTGTTCCAGATTTACCTGGAAGGAAAAAAAAAATGCAGCAACAGTGGAGTTATTACTAGGCTCTTCTTAAGGTTCAATGCCATTTGCTGAATGAAAGCTCTCAATTAATTTTTGAAAATTCAAAACTTTATCAGCACCTGGCAATAATAGATATGAACCCCCCTATGGAAAAGGGAGAAGCCACCCAGGGGAAGGGAACTAGATGGAAATATGGGTTTTGCTTCATCTTAAAGATACAGAAGAAAAAAAGGAAACTTTTAGGATCCTACTCATTTGATTTTTAGTTTAGCGTTCTTGAGATTCTTTGAATATTGCAATTTTACTTTCATTTCTTCTGCAAGTTTGGTGCAGGTTGTAGAACAGATGGTGAAGAGAGAAGGGAAGTAACTCCAGTCTGTCTCAGGGTCCGCTCTGCTGCACTGTCTCATTCAAGATCCATATCGCTCCTCCACCGTCAGTTTTCACTTCCTTGTGAAGCCCGTAAGTGTCCTGATTTTTAAACAGGAACAATAAAATCCTAACTTAAAAGAATACAGCATATAAGAAAAATTTCCTGCATGTTCATGGGTTCTTTTGAACTCCTATTCCCAAGAGGAGTTTCGAAGTGTAAGGAGAAAACATCTTAAAAGCCTTAGAGAAAGCCTCGGTACACTAAAGCGATAGGATAATGCAGAGTGACCCGGAGCAAAATTTGTACACAGGTGCACACGCACACGCACTTCTGACTTGTATTTTGATGGATAAACCACCAGGAAAGTGGGACATTTTAAATATAATAATTCTCAACGTATTTTGTATATGTTCTCACTGTACCTACTGTGTATTCTGACCATCTAGGGAAATCTTACAGATCAACCACAAATACGTGTATTGAGGGGCGCCTGGGTGGCTGAGTCGGTTAAGCGTCTGCCTTCGGCTCAGGTTATGACCTGGGGTCCTGGGATGGAGCCCAGCATCGTGCAGGGCTCTCTGCTCAGCGGGGAGTCGGTTCCTCCGCTCCCTCTGCCCCTCCCCCACTCGTGTTCGCTCTTGCTCGCTCTGCTCTCTCAAATAAATGGAATTTTTAAAAAATGGGTATTGAATATGAATTTTCAAACTATATCTTTCTCCTGTGTTAAACCATGCTGTTGGAAAGCAAGAGAGTAGGGTTTGATATATAAAATTTTCTTCAGAAATCTCAGGAGTCAGTTTTCAAAATGGAAAGACTAACTTATGTCTCTGATGCTTGTGTTTCAAAGGAATGCAGAGGGAATGGAAGATGTGAATGAAGTTGACAGGACACGGGTATGAGGCGGCCTCTAAGATGGATGATTTGATGATGTACCAGAGACCCTCTGGGAAGCCTAAATTAGTATACATTCTTCTCACCCTCCTACAGTGCTGTTGTCCCTACGTTTTTCAATGAGCTGAATCATCAGGATAATTTGATATAATTCAAATTAACAATTGCATCAAATCAATGTAAATATTTGTAATGAGTTGAAGTCAGTGCTTGGCAAATAGCAAGCCATATGTGTTTATAAATCAAATAATAAAATTAGATCCAGAGATCAAGCAATTAGTTTCATGTGGCAGTCTGAAGTTGTTTTACCGACAGAAGGTTTTTTCTTCCAGCTAATACACATTAAAGTGCCTAAAATACTGTTTGGCCTTTAAGGCATATTCATATAATGGAAGAGTATTAACTGTAAAATATTTCACGAAACCTATTATTTTCAGTACTTTGCATTTATTTTTTATTAATTCCTGGAATTTGTATAAATTTTTTATTAGTTCCTTTATGGCAGGGGTTATGGTTTATCTACATTTCTGGATCCTCGATAAATTAGAAAAATAGTCATTGCTCAATAAAAATAGCCTTCTGTGTTATAATGTTAAAGCTGATTTGGGAGCTTACAAATAGATTCATTTTAATTTATATTTTTAAAAAGTTTTAGAAATTGCATAAATATAGGGCTAATTGCAATTTGCATTATTAATTTTTAAAAAGCCTCACTTTAATTTGTTATTTGGTGCATTCCTTATTCAGGAGCAATGCTGTGTGGAATAACATGATGGTGTATAAAGCATTTGTAAATCAATGCGACTCATTGTGGGCAGAGAAGGCAATTCCATACACAGAATAAATACCTATTCCAGTGAGAACAAAACGCAATCCCTTCCAAGGTAGAGGTGGTTCAGCTCTGTAATCAGCTATCACTCAGTTCCTTATGGGTAACTCAGATCACATGGGAACTTGGTGCCTCACAGTCAAGTGTTCAGTCTTTACTAAGGCCTAGTAGCAACCCTGAGCTATTTTTCAAAATGAGAAAAGTTATTTATAAAAGATGGCAGAGCATTATTCAGAAATCTTCAGATTCTTTGCTATGATTCACCTGAAGGAGCGTGCTAATGACTCCACACATCGCCATCTACCACATATACCTGAAGCATCATTGGACCTGTGATTCATATGGCCCAAATGTCTGAGCAAACTGCATGGCAGCCTGGATATGCCTTATATCTTTCTCTTGGTGGATTTTGGAGTCACTTAGTAAATGGATTGGAGTGAATGTTCAAATGAGGTCTATGTCTCCCTCAAAATCCAAGCAAGCCTACTAGATATTGTTCTTTTTTCATGATAGGAAAGATGTGATCCTTCATTTTCAGAGGATATCTCCTAACGGTTCATTAAGGTAACAGCTTCCTGAAGTCTTGTGGCATTTGTTTCCCATCCTTTGATTTGCATGTGTCTTAACAACATGTCAAAAGCATCTGCTACTTTCTCATCATCAGGTCCAATTATCACGTTATTGCCAGTGTAATAATCCAACATGTTGTTCTATGGAATGGAGAGGAAATATTCTGGAGAAGTAGACAATGACAAAGGACTGTAGAAATGTGGAAGTCTTCTTTTTTTTTTTTTAAGATTTTATTTATTTGTCAGAGAGAGAGAGCACAAGCATGGGGAGCTGCAGGCAGAGGGAGAAGCAGGCTTCCCACTGAGCAGGGAGCCCAATGCGGGGCTCAATCCCAGGACCCTGGGATCATGACCTGAGCTGAAGGCAGACGCTTAACAACTGAGCCAGCCAGGCGCCCCGAATTGTGGAAGCCTTAAGGCAAGAGAATGAAGATACGTCACTGGCCCTGGCAGCTGAAAGAGAACCATTTCCAATGGTCTTTATTAAGAGGTACAGAATAAATAAAACATTCACTGGATGAGAGTTTATCAAACTTGGCAATATCGACATTTTAGTTCAGATAATTCTTTCTTGTGGGTCTGTTCTGTGCACTGTAGGATTTTAGCAGCTTCTCTGGCCTCGAACAGTAGCAACCCTTGTCAGTGGTGACAACCCAAAGTATCTCTAGACATTGCTCAACTTTACCCAGTTTCCCTACTGGGAATATCTTATAACAAAGCTATGGTATATTCGTCTAAACTAAGAAATTAACATTGGTATACACTGTTAACTAAACTGGGGGCTTTATGCAGATTTCACCAGTTTTAACTCTCAAGTCCTTTTTCTGTTACAGGATTCTATCCAGAATGCCATGTTGCATTTAGCTGCCATGTGCTACTCTCCTCCAATCTGTGAAAGTTTCTTGGTCTTTTCAATCATGATTGAAAATTTTGAGGAGCAATGGACATGTGTTTTGTAGAATGGTCCTCAACTTGACTGTTTTCTGAGGATTAGAGTAGGGCTATGGATTTTGGGGAATAATACTTAAGAGGTGAAGTGTTTTTTCTATTGCATCATATCAGGAGGGATAAGAAATCAACAAAACTTATTACTGGCTGTGTTAATCTTGATTAAGCGGCTAAGTGGTGCCTGCCATCTTTCTCCGGTAGTTACCATTTTTCCCCTTTTATACTCTGTTCTTCAGAAGCAAGTCACTCTTGGGGGGCAGCTCAAGTTCCACTTCCTAGAGGTAGGATTATCAAAAAATGTGTGAACTTGGATTAAAAACCACCACAGTGATTAACAAAAATTTGGAGGGACTTACTGTAAAGTTAGGCAAATATTCTATCAATATTTTCCCCATTAATTTAATTTTATTTTTTTAAAGATTTTATTTATTTATTTGATAGAGAGAGAGACAGCGAGAGAGGGAACACAAGCAGGGGGAGTGGGAGAGGGAGAAGCAGGCTTCCTGCGGAGCAGGGAGCCCGATGTGGGGCTCGATCCCAGGACCCTGAGATCATGACCTGAGCCGAATGGCAGATGCTTAAGGACTGAGCCACCCAGGCGTCCCTATATTTTACCCATTAATTTTAACACTCATCAATGGATTTTGCTAGTAGCAGTTATTACTGTGTTGTTTTAATGATAATTTTCTAATTTCCTCATTCTCTTCTATATTTATTACTTAAATGTCTTCTCTAGGGAACATCTGTCTCTTTCCCATTTACTTACATATGTTATCATTTATATCAATATGGATTCGTAGATCTATGTTTTATTCTTTGGATTATAAACCAGTACAATAATTATTTATTTCATTGCACAAATGGGGCCAACTTCAGTCATTTGGAGCTCTTTCTGGTTGGCTCCAGTGTTTTTCTGACATATTCCCTTCTTATTGGTGAGTGTGTGTCAGAGGGAATGGGGTCATTTCTGTGCTTTCTGGCACTACAAGGTGATCCAGACTCATTTTCTCTTTTCCTTGCATCAACTCTAAAATTAGATATTTTTTGAAGGAGACTGATTTCTGTTATTAGATAATAGTATGTCAAAAACAACATCTGGGTGTGTGGTATGCTCATTGCTCCTGTACAGTCTTTCCTGTAGACATTCTCACTGGACAGAACTAGGAAATACATGTATGTATATTAAACTGTACATGCACATATATCTATATTTATTTCATGTATATTTTTCCCTTTATATATTATAATTAACATAGATTCATACTGGTATCTTTGACTAATTCAGTTCCACAAGATTTTTGATCTTCTCTTACACACACACACACACACACACACTTACTTTCTTATGTGTGACTTCATACTGTGACAATTAGAAACATGGATCCCATTACTTATAATTTATTTAAGAATTTGTTTAACTCTAGATATATGTAGTTTCAGAATTGTCAACCCATATCGCTGTAAGAAATAAATTCACCAAATAGAATTACTGTTTATGCACTGTTCCTTTTGTCTTCTAGCCTTAGAATATGCTGTCAAAACATTGGTGACTTGAGGTCAGAGCTTTTTATTCTAATCCCTGTTCATGAGATTATGCCAAACATTAATAATACAGTCGTATTCATTTGTTTCCATCCCATCCAGGTATCCCATAACATTCCAGGTACTTACTATTTAATTTGCATACAATAGTTTAATCTTTTTGTTATATAATTCTATGGGTTTTGACAAAGTCGTGAATCATTATCAGCAATACCACAAAACAATTGTATCATCCTAAAAAACTGCTTCTGTAGCCCTATTCATTGTCAAGCCTCCAAGCCACAAAACACAGATCTTTTCTGCATCTCTATAGTGTTATGTTTTTCAAGATGCCATTTAAATGGGATCATACAATATGCAGCTTTTTGTGTCTGATTTCTTTTACTTAGCAAATTGCAATTAATATTAATCCATGTCATTAGGTGAATACTAGTTTACTTTTTATTGCTGAATAGTATTCCATTACATGGACATATCACAGTTTATTTATCCATTCATCTGTTGAGTTACTTCTTGATTGCTTCATTTTTGGTAATTATGAATAAAACTGCTGTAAACACTCATGTATAGGTTTTATGTACTCACGTATTTTTATTGTGATATATTTTTAATTCACTTGGTTAATAGTTAGTTATAGGCTTGTTGGGCTGCAGGGTAAGTGTATGTCTTACTTTATAAAAAAGGAGAACGTGCATTTTGTATTCCCACCCCAAATTAATTAAATTTCCTCTTGCTCTTATCCTCCCTAGAATTTGATATTGTTCGTTTATTTGTTGTTGTTGTTTGCATTTTTAGCCACGTATGAAGTGTTATCTCACTGAGATTTTAATTGCATTTTACAATGACTAATGATGTTGTGTCTCTTTTTCATATTCTCATTTGTCTTCCATATCTTATTTTTGAGGAAGTCTGTTTATATCTTTTGCCCTTTTTGAGTTCTTTATTTTTTTAAAAAATTAAGTGTTTTATGTGATTTAAGTGTTTATAAGTGATGTGTTTTAAATGATGTTTTAATATATTCTGTATATGTGTTCTTTATCTGATATGTGATTTGCGAATATTTTCTACCATTCCATTGTTTTCCTTGATTTTCTTAATAGTGCCCTGCATATATAGAACAAATGTGTTTTTTTTTTTAATTTTCAGAAAGTCCAATTCATCAATGGTTTTTCATGAATCATGTTTTCAGTGTCATATTTAAAAACTCATCACAAAATTAAAGTCATCCAGATTTTCTGTGTTTTCTTACATGAGTTTTATAGTTCAATAATAAATTCTTTGATTGTTTGAGTTAATTTTTAAATTAACATATGAGGTGTATATCAAAGCCACAGTGAAGGGGAGGTGAACCCAGGCAGAAACAGGTGGTTTGCTTGCACTGGGGAGAGAGAGCTAGGCGTCTGGGAGGCCAAGGAGGCTGAAATTCACAAAGAAGAATGCTAGAGAGCAAAGAGCTACACACTGACCAAACTCCAGAGACCTCTAGAATTTTCCCATTGATTTCTGAGGTGCACATACATGTGAGAAACCTACCTGAGCCTGGCAAAAGGACCACCTGAAAGGATCAGACACAACCACTCCTCAGGCTCATCTAGCGTCAACTATACGTTCCAAGCAGCCGCAGTAGAAAACACTGAAACTGCATCAGGTTCAGAAACTTCTTATAGTACTTTATAGTACTTTAGTAGTAGGGAAAAAAGGAACCCCTAAAATGAGCAAGCTGTTTCCAAGTAACTTAACACTGTCCCAGAGCAAACTGCAAGAATATTTAAGGGAATAGTGAGCATCCAACAAGGTAAAATCACAGTGTCTGGAACCCAGCAAAAAATTATAAGGCATGCAAAGAACCAGAAAATTATTACAATAATGAGGAGAATAATTGATCAGCTGAAACTAACTCAGAACTAAAACATGAATGAACCTCAAAAACCTAAGAATGTTTTGCTATATCTATCAAATACTCATGTTGGACACTTTAAATATCTTACAATTTATTCATCAGTTATACCTCAATAAAACTGTAAGGTAACTATAAGAATGCACACTTTATGATCTTATTTATGTAATATTTTTAAAGGACCCTAGTAAACTATAATGCTTCTGGATATATAATTAGTTGACAAACATGTAAAGAAAAGTAAGGAAGTAATTATTATCTATTTGGAGGAGAAAAAAAAGGAGAATGGAACAGAATAGCAGGAAGGCATCTTGGGTTCTGGCAAAATACTTGTATGTTGACCTTGGCTGTGGTTATACAGTTACATTTTCCTTGGTGCGTTTTTAAAATGTATACTGTATTTCCCAATAATAAAGTTATAAAATTAGGACTGTTATTTCATCAATTAAAATGGAAAGTATAAAAAAAAATTGACAATGCAAAGTATTTAAGAAGGTATGGGGACAGTTATTCTAATTCCTTGTTGGCAAATGAAAGTACCTATTAGGAATGAAAAACATGAGGTTTTTAAAAAGTAAGATTTTGTAGTACTACACACCTACTAGAATAGGTAAGATCCAGAACACTGACAACACCAAATGCTGCTAAGGATGTGGAGTGAGTGGAAGCCTAATTTTTGATGGGAGTGCAAAGCTGTAGTCAGTTGGGAAGGTAGTTCAACAGTTTCTTATAAAATTAAATGTACCCTAACCGTATGAGCCAGCAATCACACCTCTTAGTATTTACCTAAAGGAATTGAAATAATGGCGGATACATGTCATTATGTATTTGTCCAAACCCAAAGAATGTACAACAGCAAAAGTAAACCTTAATGTAAGCTAGGGACTTCGGTGGTTATGATGTGTCAATGTAAGTTCATCAATTGTACAAATGTACCAGTATATGGGAGAATGTTGATAATGAAGGAAGCTGTATATATGTGGGGATAAAGGGCATAAAGAAAATCCTCCTACATTCTTCTCAATTTTGCTGTGAACCAAAATGCTCTAGCATCTTTTTAAAAGAAAAAAAAAAAGGTTTTGATAAACTGCTTTTGTTCAAGAGAATTAGAATACAATTTATATAGTGTAAAGATATTGATTACTTACTTATCTCCTTTGTAGATTTTACCCATTTAGTAATTTATTTTGTATATTTATTTCCAAACTTTATTTTTTAAAAGATTTATTTATTTATTTTAGAGAGCGAGAGAAGGGGCAGAGGGAGAGGGAGAGAAAGTCTTAAGCAGTCTCCATGCCCAGTGAGGAGCCTTACATGGGGCTCGATCTCACAACCCTGAAATCACCACCTGAGCTGAAATCAAGAGTTGGATGCTTAACTGACTGAGCCACTCAGGTGCCCCTATTTTGAAACTTTAGATGAAAATTTATTTTTCATAAAGTAATTGTACATATTACTTCTAAAGTTCTAGATCAGATAAATAATATTTGTAAATTCGCTCTGAAAATGTAGTTTAATATTCATTATTAGAAAGTTAGGTGCCACAGGAACACAAATACTTTATTTTTGATAAGATGCACATTTTGTCACAGGTATTTTCTTATTAGCAAATGAAAGGCTGCCTTGGTTTTCTGTTTTGTTTAAATTAGATGATTTTGGTTTGAATTTATTTATTTATTTATTTATTTATTTATTTATTTAAGATTTTATTTATTTATTTGAGAGAGAGAGAATGAGAGACAGAGAGCATGAGAGGGAGGAGGGCCAGAGGGAGAAGCAGACTCCCCGCCGAGCAGGGAGCCCGATGCGGGACTCGATCCCGGGACTCCAGGATCATGACCTGAGCCGAAGGCAGTCGCTTAACCAACTGAGCCACCCAGGCGCCCCGGTTTGAATTTATTATGAACATATATCTTTCTTGAAAATATGCTAAATATTTGATCAAAATAATTTACTATTTTCATAGGTTTCATCTGTTTGACAAGAATCTTTAAAGTCATATTTTACTTTATTTACAAACTAAAAAATTACTTGATATATTTCCTGGGTGCTGAAAAAAGATAGATTTCTGAGTAAGAAACAAAGGATTTTTATCACTTGTGGTCCAGCAAGTCCCATGAGAATTCTCTTGTGTTGGTTTCCTTTTTCCCCAGACATGTGATGGAGAGGGGCCCAGGCAGATGACACAGCTAATACTAGCTGAGGGACCCAAATCTTTTATGTTGTGGGGTGAACCTAACTATCCTTTGTCCCAAATGGAAACATTATCCTTACTATCTTGAGCAATATATAAACTTTCTATTTGCTCTAGCGGGAGATACTAGCTCCATCTTGTAAAGCCATTTGTTATAAAACATCTTTGAAAAGATAATCTGGAATAAAAGTAACTAGTGTTTCTTCTTGTGTGATATACAGAACATGAGAGACCCATGATGCATCATTTAACAACAGTATTCATTCATGATTTCCATATCTTCTTGGCTTCAGCTGCATTTTCCCGTGATTACCTCCCTGTCAACCACTCTGATTAATTTTACTCACAGTGTCTGGGACCAGATTTGTTCAATTTTTCTCATACAGCATTTAATTAAGGTTCATATCAACAGGAATCCAAAGAGCACCATGAAGCTCACCTATAGTAAAGACCTCAACTCTGCCCTCCAATGTCCTGGACCCAACTAGTTAAGCGAATGGTCAGGCCTTTTTTCTTAAGTTTCCTTATGCACTTTCACTTGGTCTGAAGCGTTATTTCAAGTACAGCAAGGTGTACCGGTGATTACACGGCCTCTGCCTGGAACCATAAGGAGGAAGGCTAGGACCATTTTCTCACAACAACCTAGTCAGGGAGTTAAGATTCCTTTGGGGGCCAAGGTAGTGTCACTGATCACTACAACTAAAGTTAGGTGAAATTTTATAGTACTTATTCTCCCATTGGATGACTTCAATTGTAGAGATAACTGCCCATACGGTGCACATAAAGAATGACTCAGCATCCACTGAATTATTTTTCATGGTTCACTCTGGTCAGTTAATAAGTGTACAGAGATTTCCTCAAATGCCTTAAAAACTGTTAAGTCTTCCAAACTTACCTGAGGGCCTGTGGGGTGTGTGTGTGTGTGTGTGTGTTGGATATAAAGCTCAGTGCTCAAGAAGTTTACAACTCCATCTTAGCCTTAACTTCTTACTTATGCAGGGCCTCAAGGTCACCCAGGGATGAGAGACTGGAGTCATCTTAGGCATTTTGTGGGCATATCCACAGTCCCGCACATGCATGTGACTTTCTAGTTTTCCAGGTATACATCAGAGCTTTCAAAGTTCTCTATGGATATCTCATTCCCGAGAACTTTCTACAGGTTTGCCAGATGCTTGTTTGCCCCGACTAGCCTATACTTCAAGAAAATGCTGTGTTAAACAAGTGCTGCTGATTTGGGGGAACAAATCCTTGGGATAGGGCTTCTTCTGTTCAGCAAGACCACCTTTTCCAGAGATCTGAAAGGCCTACTGAATAGTGAAACTGTTCTGAGATTGGGAATTTTTAAGGTCTCCAGTCTCATTCTCTCCCCTCTGGTGGTGGCCAGGCTATGTTAACAGTTACCATGCTGACGAGACTGCTGGCTTCGAAGACTACAGCTGGGGAAAGAGAGATGGGAATAAGCTAAGTTAAAATGCTACAAATTCGGGGCACCTGGGTAATTCAGTCAGTTAAGCGGCTGACTCCTGATTTCAGCTCAGGTCATGATCTCAGGGTCCTGGGATCGAGCCCTGCTCCGAGCCCTGCATCAGGCTCTGCACTCAGCGGGGAGTCGGCTTGAGGATTTTCTCTCTCCCTCTCCCTCGGCCCCTCCCTTCCCCATGCTCACGTGCAGGCGTGTCCTCTCTCTCTTTAAAATAAATAAATAAATCCTTAAAAAAAAAAAAAAAGAAAAGAAAAGCTATAAATCCTGCTGTTTGCCCTGAGGTTCAGCAGTTTCTCTTGAGTAAATGCTCCTCTGTTGTTGGTGTTTTGTTTTTTGTTTTTCCCCAAAACTCATTTAATACTCAGAGTTCTGAAAAAGTAGATTTTGAAATATTGTCAACATTTTGATTGTTTTTGTTGAGTAGCAGATTTACAGAGGATCCCGTTCTCATTCTTTGAGTTTTGATTTTCCTATGAGGGGTTCTATCATAATTACTTTTCAGTGTCTTACGATAGTTGCTTTCTGTATTCTGTTGTCCAGTGTTTTCAGAGGCGCGATTATTGCTAATTGAAATCAGTAAGAAGGATATGCTGGCATATGATCACTCTGTCTTTTTTTTTTTTTTTAAAGATTTTATTTATTTATTTGATGGAGAGAGAATGAGAGAGAGAGCACATGAGAGGGGGGAGGGTCAGAGGGAGAAGCAGACTCCCTGCCGAGCAGGGAGCCCGATGCGGGACTCGATCCAGGGACTCCAGGATCATGACCTGAGCCGAAGGCAGTCGCTTAACCAGCTGAGCCACCCAGGCGCCCCAATGATCACTCTGTCTTAACTGCAACTGGAAACTCGACAGCATGAGCTTTATTCAAATCAAAGCAGGAATATTATATATAACAGACTTACTCTATTCATCACTGACTCATAAACAACAACAACAACAAAATCTAATTTTTTTTTATTTTCAAAGGCCTAAATAACCAAGATTATTGTAAATATGTTTATGCATTAAGTGTTATTATACTGAAAGACTATTTTTCCTTACAATACATATTTTATAACATATATTCAAAGTTTAATATCAAAATAGTTTTATTTCATATAAATGTTTTGATTTAGTTATTAACAAAAATGTGAATAATATATGCATGTGTAACAAAATAAAAATTTCCTTGGACTATATAAAAGGCCTACATTAGACATTGCTTTCCAGGCACTTTTAACCATTCCATTTCTGGTTGTTATTAAGTAAAATGTATTTTTGAAAAAGGGATTTGTTAAGTGGAATAAGATTAAAGGATAGATGTTCACAAAAGGGTTTTCTAAAAATATGCATTCTATGTTTCGCACATTGTCTGATTCTCGAGTGGAGCTCTAGACCTTGCTCTAGTTTAGGTATCCATAAACTAAAGTGTAATAATGTATGTTGATGTATGAGAAAGCCTGTGTATGTCAGATAGGGGTGTTTTAAGGATCACAGTTTGAGAAATATTGAGACAGATGCTAGAGTAGTTATGGCGCTCCCCAAACATCCTACAATGAGGGCAAGGAAAATGTCCACAGACATACGTTATTTAATATTAATCTTAAAATTCATTTGTGTTCAATAACATCTATATTTTACTAATAAAAAGGATAGTAAAAAAACAAAATATAGCACTATGTATGAGAAATATGTCTTAGTCAAAATTTTACATCCATTGGTTTATTTGTCCTTTGCAATAACCATTTTGGATGGGAAAAAAAAAAGATTTCCTATTCAAAAATTCTGGAATCTGAGGTGCAAAAAGCACAGAAGTAGAACACAGCAGTGGTGAGGCTACCAGAGAACACATGTTTTATAATTCCACACAACAGATTAATACATTTCTCTATATGTTACAAATTTAACATGGTTCCTCTAAAATGTTTCAAAAAAACATTGTATTTAAATGATCTGATGATCAATAAGAGACCCACAGATTACCATAAATAATATTCTGCAAATATTATTTTTATTCGTAAGCAAAATGGCTTGTTGCAAAAGAAAAAGGAGAAATGGGATTTATAGGGAGTGGTGTTATCATTTGGCACACTTCATTTCTGGCATTACAGATTATATAATCTTTCTCCACATAGACAAACATGTATTATTATAATGCCATTTTGATTATTTATTTATTTATTTATTTATTTATTTATTTATTTATTTAAGAGAGAGAGGGCATGCACCTGAGTGTGGGGAGGGGCAGAGGAAGAGGGAAAGAGAGAATCTCAAGTAGACGCCGCACTGAGTGGGAGCCCGACCCAGGGCTTGATCTTAAGACCCTGAGATCATGAGGTGAACCGAAACCAAGAGTGGGATGTTCAACCAGCTAAGCCACCCAGGAGCCCCTGATTATTATTTAAATTAAGGTATTCTAACCTTGGCAGAATTAAGAATGTTCTGTCTTTACAGGAGAAATGGAATGTATATACTGAAGCAAGTTGGAACTTATATATATTTCTGATTTTATGACACAAAATTAAAACTATAATCAGGAATTATCAGGAAAACTTAAAATATGTGATAGGCTAAAGTATTGTGGCCTGAATTATTAAAAAAAAAACCCAACTATATCTGTTCTTTATTGCACTATTTTTTCTGAGACACAAAATTATTCTTATTTTCGTTACCGTGATGAAATCTTAAAAACGATTTCTCTGAATGCTTCTTTTGTTTTTTTATTATACTTTTAGTTCTATTTTAGACCCTGAATGCTTTAATTGTCATCTCTTAGCAGTCGAGGGACAAAATTAAAGGAATTGTAGGTGAAAGAAGTGATAGTTTTTCCATGCTCTTGGATAGACATCAAAGGAAGAGGGTTTTATTTTATTCCCTATGATTTTCTTTAGGTTTTGGGAGCCAGCAAGTATCATCAGAGAACAAAACTTCCAGTTCAAAATGAAGAAGAAAAAAAAAAAGTGTTTCACTCCCAAAAAATGGTCTCAAACTGATGAAAGGTTTTGAAAGGGATATTAATAGATCTCCGCACACAAAAACAGCTCTGAATGAAAGAAAATGTTTTCATTTTACAGAACTGTTTGCAACGATAAGAATGCAATGTTTGCAGACAGATATATGGCAAAATCATACTATTTTCTGTAGTTGTCAATCAAACAGTTGTACCAAGGAGAAAGAGTGCCTCAAGGAACTCCTGAACCAGTAGCTGAGTGAAGACAAGCATAGTTGACTCTAGTTTTAGATGCAGCTTTCCACCTGGAAGGGCCCCTTTGCAAATGGGGAGTAAATAGAGGAATTCTTAGTTCCACATTTGTGAAGACTTTTCCCAGCCACTGCCAGCCAGGCATTCTCATTATTGCTACCAAGAATCAGATATGATTGTTTTTAGTGATATAAGACATTCATCTCTTCAAGGATTTGGGTAGAATGATTGAGGATGGTTACTATTCCCCAAAGCTTTCTGCTTCTTCAGTCTGACTCAAAGCAAATATACAAGAGCCAGTAATGAAGGTGTATAAAGCCCTTAAGAGGTCATCAAGTTGATGTAAACATACCCATACATAATTGAAGATATGAAGATACGAATTGTAGTTAGTAACAGTCACTGGCATGAGGCCACGTTCATCTGTACTGTTGCATTATTTTCATTTTAAATATAAATGTATGAAATATTTTCTTCTTAGGTGAATGGAATGAAATGAGTCCAATTTCTTACCTTATGCAGGTAATCTATATAGTAGTTCAAAACGCTCTGTCATTTTGGATAGTTCTATCCCACATACTAAGGAAATCTAATGTCCTATTCAGCAGTGACATGTAAAGGACCAACAAGTGGCACTGAACAATCACAGTGTGGCACAGGCTATCACAGTGGTCCTGGCTGCAAATGACCAGCTGGACCATACCAGGGTTACACCATACCCGGTGGTGTGTCAATCCTGGTCCTCTTGAGGTATCTATGAGTTCCCAAGGGCACACTTTTCAATAGTCAGCTCCGATTTTCTGCTTTTGCACAATGACTGCTCTCTATACTCTTTTGTGGTTTTTCGTTTACTTCTGCCAAAGCTGTATTAGTCAAATAACCAAAGCAAAACATGAATTTATTAGGTGGCCATTAGTTTACAGAATCTATGGATCTAAGGGTAATCGCGAGATCCGAGAACCAAGAAAAAGAAGTAAAGTAACAGAAATCAGAGCTGCTGGTTAATGGATGGCCCTGTTGCCATGCAACCAGGAAGAAATCTTGAGCAGTCCCTGTATCTATGCATTGCTTGCTGAGGTTTCAGTGTCCTGGGCTAGAGCATTTTCTTTGCCGAAGCTCGGTCCACTGGAACTTGCGTTATTACACCAGAAAACCATTGGTTGAAAATTTCCTATTATACTACCCTGCTGTTAAAAAGTCCTCAATTTTTCCATTCCTTACTCTATAATCCTCCCTACTTGCTAGATTCCCCTCCCTACCAAGAAATCCTGTACACTTATTAAAAACTTTGAGCCTTATTCTAATTCTTTCCTTTTAAGGCTTTTCATTTCTCACCTTATGGATTTTCTTATAATATTCCTAAAAATAAATACATACATACATATTTAAACACATAAAGTCATTTTCTTCCCTCAAATGAACTTTCTTCTTTGCTAAATTGTGTTAGTTTTCCTCATCATAAAATTAGATCATCTACCTAGTGATAGTGTTGCTATCTTCCTAGTGATTGTGTAGGATTTTATGACTGTGTGTGTCCTAAAAATACTTTCAATGGGAAATGGTGTAACAGGGGGTGAGGGACATCGTTTTGTCAATTTTTTCATAGTAATGGTCATTTATCCCTTCTTCTGTTTATGAAACTAATAGTAAACTTCTTTATTTATGTCAAGGAGTTTGCAAGCAATGAAAACATCTATATTTAAATATTTAAAATAGTTTTTAGATTATTAACATGGAAAATTAAAAACACACAAGTTTGAGAATAATCAAAATTATAAATATTTAATATTAAATATTAGATTTAAACACTTTGTAATAGGAAAGCATTTATTAATTGCTTATCTGTATATGATATTAAACTAGGAAAAACTTAAAAACAAGTTAACTAATGCAGTCTGGACCCAATTAGTCTGTGGATGATTAACTCACTTGCTTTGAGCATGGTGCTAATGAGGCCCAGATCCCAGGTTTGATCTCCCTGTGGGCTGGCCAGGTTGGCTTTTTGCCATCGCCGCATATTTCACTTCTAACTTTCATAAGGAACTCTTACACACAGGTCAGCTCGCAGGAGGACAAACAAGATGCAGAGTATAGATGCACATTTCCAAATTCATCAACTCAATTGGAAAAAACAAAACATGCACTCTTCTAGGGGCAGGTCAGTAATCTTCATTCGTCAATAATACTTCCGCTTGTAACAGTATTGCCATTGTTAAAAATGAACAAACCCGGTTTATGTAGAATGCTTGATAGGGCATAAACAGCGCCTTCATGGATGCTATAAGCATTAAAAGATACTTAAACTCTGTACATCTATCCATTCCATTTATACACTGATAGGGCACTGAAAGGTAGAAGATAATTTGAAACATATACTTCAATAAGGGCTCTCTAAAACAGTTAATTACATATAATTTAGCTATTACCTCACTGTTCAAATGATTTTTGTATGTGAAGCTTAGTCGTATTTGGTTTGCTTCAGTTTCAATCTTTTTTTTTTTTTTTTTTTTTTTTTTGAGGGGTCGGGGGGAATGTAGGGGGAGGGGCAGAGGGAGAGAGAGAGAATCTTAAAGCAGGCTCCACGCCCAGAGCAAAGCCTGACTGGGGGCTCGATCTCACAACCCTGAGATCATGACCCGAGCCGAAATCAAGAGTAGGAGGCTTAACCAGGCACCCTAGTTTCAATCTTTTTTGAAATTTTGTGTCAATGTCAAAAACTGCTCTGGCTGCACCTTTCTTAAGGCACAGCATTCTACAAGTACTGGTTTTGTTCATTTTTAAACAATAAATCAATAAGTGAACATGTGAATTAGAGTACAAGAAATGTTTCAAAGGTTAAAAGCTAGTTGTCTTGAAATTTCTATCTCTGTCAAATGATTTTTTGTTGCATTTGTGTGAGCCATTCTCCTAAACTCTCTATATTCTTGCAAATCTTGTGTGAGGAATTTGTGTGGGTCTTTAATAATATTATAAAGACTAGTATGCTATAGCTTAAAAAATATATTTTGGATATTAGAAGTTCTCTAATTTATGGGGGGCTGAAAACAGTTATTTAGCCAAATAACTAAGGTTAAAATTAAAATAACTCCCAAGGTTTTGAAGTATTATGCTAGTTTTTTTTTTTTTAATTTTCTGAAGCCTAAAAAATGGTTTATTTCCTCAATCTTTAATTTCTGTACCAGATGTATGTTGATAACTAATGGGAGGCTATAAATTTTGTTATTAATTATGAATGCCTTATGAACACTATCTTTAAATATAGTTCTGGTCAATAAAAATTCATCTTTGAAAGATTTATTAAGCTTGACTAAGGAATTAGTAATCAGTTCAATGAAAAGTGATTCAACCTGCTTTACATGGACTAGACTATTTTTAATGATTTCTTTCTAAATGCAACTTCCATTAAAAAAATAAATATCTTACTCCTAAAGTAACTACATACTTTTAAAAAGAAAATATAGTGGCAATATGATTTAATTATAATAAAGAGAAGGCTGGAGTGGATCCAAGTTTCTAAGCATTGTTGTCTATGTTTCTTTTGATCATCAGGGGAAATTCATGATATTGTGGATGTCATAGGGAGGTTTTCGTAGTGCAAAGCCCCATATGCACAATTCAGGAATATGATATTAAAGAAAGATAGAGTGACGTTATAGAAATTAAAGTGTAATTCAACCATTTCTATGATTTCAACTATCATTTTTTTTAAAAGAGTGGGAGGGGGGAGGGAGAAAGGGAGAGGGAGAGAGAGAACCTTAAACGGGCTCCACACCCAGCCTGACACAGGGCTTGGTCTATCAGGGCTCAATCTCACAACACTGAGATCATGATCTGAGCTGAAATCAAGAGTTGGACGCTTAACCAAATGAGCCACCCAGGCGCCCCTCAACTATTATATTTAAAATATGGTTCGTTATAGTAACAGGAATAGGAATTACACAAGGCCCTGACCCCAGCACTTACTAGGCAGTTCAAAAGGGGCAACATCAAATTTTATAAGAAAATACAAATATCTTGCTTGCAGAACGAAGGCATTTTGACATATCTTTTGAGATTCCAGAGTACCAATAAAGGGTACTTACTCTCTTCTGTTTTTCACTTTGAGACTTTGCAGTAGTTCCTGGGCATATTTCCTGGAAGATTTTCATTTTCTTTTCTTTCTTGCTTTATTTTTTGAAGACATGTTTAAAAAGAATGGCAACAAAACAAAGTTTGAGAATATTGGATGAGGTAATCATTTTCTTCTCTTACGTGTTGAAAATAAAAATAATGAAGATCACAAGGGGACTGGATTTCCTCTAGGAAGTCATAGTTTATCTAGAATGTGTCCCTTTGATCCCCCATGTTTAGTCATCTTGTGTGTTCATTCTCTGAGTCCAACAGATCAATTCCAGTGGCAGCAGGATTTTCACAGTAATGAGTTCAAAAAGCAAAATTGCAAGCTTAAGAGCAATTTATGTACTACATTTGCAATTCTCAAGGAAGTTGAGGGTGTCTATGTAACTTGCAAAAATATTTGTTGATATTTAATATCTCTCATCAGGATTAAGTCACTAGCCACATGCAAAACCAAAAACAAACAAACGAACAAAAAAAACTGCTGAAAAAACATCAGCACTTACTTCAAACTTTAGTAGTTACATTAATACCATGATAGAAGGTGAGACATCTTTATTTGCATATCAGTCTGTAAAACATGGCTTCACTTAAAACAATTGGCTGTTCTAAATTCTACCCAGATTTTATTCCAGGTATTTTATGCATTTGTAAAAAGTTCAGGGGTAGTGGGCAATGAGTTGGCTTCATTAGCAAAAGAAGAGTTTTAAACACTTAAAAGATTCCAATTTTATATTATCATATGATGCCCCAAATAGAGAAAAACAGTTATTTACAATAATTGTTTGATGTTTTAATCCAAGCTACTAAATCGAATCTTTGAAAATTTGAATGGTATATTAAGTTGAGTCAGGGCTTCCACCTTGAAAATTAAATTTTTATTTGCAGCGATAAGAATACTAACTTCCTGAGAGCACAACATCATGACGCAAGCATTATACTTGCTGAATTAAGAAAACATTGGAATAGGAATGTACTTGGAATTGGCAGTGATGCACACAAAGCTCATAATTTTGCCATACAAACCGCAGTACTCTATCAATCTAAATATAAGCAGGTTGTTAAAATTTGCAAACATTTCTATATATGCACAGCAAATAAACTACAAAAATTAGGTGATGAAGCTGTATTTAATACAAAAATCCCTGTGCCACAGCAGTCGATGCTGTCTTTGCTACTTATTATCAATTAAATATTGGAAGTGGTTTTGTCTCATAATTATTGAAAAGAAAGCTTTCAAAACAAAAGATATTAAAATGTATTCCTTTGGGTGCCTGGGTGGCTCAGTTGGTTAAGCGACTGCCTTCGGCTCTGGTCATGATCCTGGAGTCCCGGGATCGAGTCCCGCATCGGGCTACCTGCTCGGCAGGGAGTCTGCTTCTCCCTCTCCCACTCCCCCTGCTTGTGTTCCCTCTCTCGCTGTGTCTTTCTCTGTCAAATAAATAAATAAAATCTTTAAAAAATAAATAAATAAATAAATAAAATGTATTCCTTTAAAAAAATAAGAAAAAAGATGAACAAATTAATCTATGAGAGGTTGAGCAGTTTACAAGTATAAGTTTGAAATATTACTATTGTGATTTGGAATACTTCATATTGTGGGAAGAATCTTTTGGATTTCCTATGTTTATCAGCTAAGTTTATATTCTATACTGGTAAATAGAATGCATTTGAATGGGATTCTGATTTCCAGCATCTATACTTGCCAAAACATTCCAAACAGTAATAAACTTCAAAAACTTATTTTATAAATTTTGACTCATAAAAATATTTGTTGAAGAAATATGCTCAAAATGGAGGCAAAAATGATGGGACAAATATTTATACATTTTTAATATAAAAAATTAGAATTAAGAATCTTCTTCATTTAATGTTTTTTTAAATTTTTCCTTTTTTAGTATTCAATAATTTATCGTTGAATATAACACCCAGTGCTCATCACATCCTATGCCTTCCTTAATATCCATCACCCAGTTACCCCACCCCCTCACCCACCTTCTCCATTTAATATTATTTTCTCTGAGCTTATTGGGTGCTTCAACATCTGTTGGGAGACTTTATTCAATTAACAATATTATGACCTGAATAGGCAGTCATATAAAAAGTACAGCATAGGGAATATAATCAATAATTTTGTCATAAAATCTATTATGACCTGCAGAAGAAAGATCAATTGAAGGCAATTATTTTGAATTTTTTAAATAACATAAAAGTTTGAAGAAGATTACATGAGTTTTATAAAAATATAAAAATAAATGAGGCATATTTTAAAAATATATTCCCAGATAAATATCAGTTCCATTGTATTAAAGACATTTGATTTATATATATAAGTAATTTATATATATAAATATTATATATTATATATATTATAAACACACACATCAAGAATAATGATTCTGCAATTCTGCTTATGGTATTTTTAAATTAATGTTCAAATAGCAATAAAAATGAACCAATTTTCAAAATTGAATGTAATCAGTTTTAGTTTCGAAAGAATCTTATCTTTGAAAATAATTTGTGAAAAAACTGTTTGAGGGGCGCCTGGGTGGCTCAGTCATTAAGTATCTGCCTTCGGCTCAGGTCATGGTCCTAGGGTCCTGGGATCAAGCCCCGCATCGGGCTCCCTGCTCGGTGGGAAGCCTGCTTCTCCCTCCCCCACTCCCCCTGCTTGTATTCCCTCTCTCACTGTGTCTCTCTCTGTCAAATAAATAAAATCTTAAAAAAAAAAAACAACTTTGAAGATCCACAGTAAAATAAAACATGTCATCAATAAAGAACTATTTAAAAATATTGTATGATTTTAATTATTTTTAAAAGATTCTATTAACTTATTTGAGAGAGAAAGAGAATGAATGAGAGAGAGGGAGAAGTAGACCCCTTGCTGAGCAGGGAAGCCTGATTGGGGGCTCGATCCCAGGACACTGTGATCATGACCTGAGCTGAAAGCAGCCACTTAACCAACTGAGCCACCCAGAGCCCCTGATTTTAATTATTTTAGCACACTCTTTCGCATTCAAAAATGTCCTGACTTGGATGATGCATTACATAATCAAAATATTCTTAGTCATCATTTCCTCCATCAGGTCTAAATTAAGAGCCAAGGTACCTGATGGAATATTTGAGACAATATTTTCTCACATAATGTAATAATCAAACTTTGAGTACTACACAATTTTAGAGAAGGAAAAACTGGGTAGACTATCCCAGACAAAGCAAAGTTAATAGAGGGAGAGCAAAAATTTAGAATTAGCCTAAAAAATATTGTCAAAGAGGTGAAGGAGCATATGTGTAAAACTAAGAAAGAAGCAGTCATGAAGAAAGGCCAACTCTAAATATAGTCTCTGAGAAATACTGCGGCTGAAATACAAATTTAGTGGATGGATTGAAGAATAGTCTGCAAAGGGCACAAAATAAATTTATGCATGAGAATATTGGGTTAATGAGAGACTATGGACTGTGAGAAACCAACTGAGAGTTCTAGAGGGGAGGGGGGTGGGGGGATGGGTTAGCCTGGTGATGGGTATTAAAGAGGGCACATACTACATGGAGCACTGGGTGTTATACACAAACAATGAATCATGGAACACTACATCAAAAACTAGTGATGTAATGTGTGGTGATTAACATAACGTAATAAAATAAAATTTAAAAAAATATATTGGATTAATATCTTTCAGAGACCATTGGAAAGCCACAAAGAGAAATATTAAAAGAAAGTAAAAAAAGTGTGGGTGATAAGATAAAACAGAAGTGTTGTGATCTCTAAATTAAGAGACCCCACACAAAAGTAAGAGTGGCAGGAAAGAGGGATGCCTAGGTGGTTCAGTCGGTTAAGCATCTGCCTTGAGCTCACTCAAGTCATGGTCTCAGGGTCCTGGGATGGAGCTAGCCAGCACCGGGTTCCCTGCTCAGTGGGAATCCTGCTTCTCCCTCTCCCTCTACCCCTCCCCCCTGCTCATGCTCGCTCTCTCTCTCTCTCAAATAAATACATAAAAATCCTAAAAAAAAAAAAAAAGAGTAGCAGAAAATAAAATATTTAAGGAAATGGACTCACTGAACATCGACTCAGAGTTTCTCCTAGTTAAAGAAAAGTGAATTCAGATTGAAAGTCTTCCGATGCTGTCATACAAAACAGATTTTAAAATTTCTACATATAGACACATTATATTAACTAAAGATTTAAAAGATAGAAGCTTTCTGAAAGAAAAAGCCAACCATCCATAAAGAAACAAGATACAGATTTATTTCAATTTTCTCATTAGCAATAGTTGAGTGAGTAGGAGAATAAGTAATATTCTCACAGGGATGAAGGAAAAGAAACTCAAGTCAAGATATTTTTTTAATCCCACACAACTGCCATTTAAAAGTGAAGACAAAAAAAGAATTTCAGCATACAGAATTTCAGAAATTTTAAACTCGTATAAAACCTTTCTTGGAAAATAATCTTGGATGAGGTAGTCCAGCATGAAAAATAAGTCCAGAATTCTTCAAGATAAATGGATATGTAAGATATGCCAGGTGTCTAGTTTCCAACATTATTCTATCTTGAAATACATCAAATGCAATGTCTTTTCATGACTAAAATCTGACTGACACATAGGTCAAAAAACAAAAACAAAATCTAAACAACAGATTCAGAAAATAAAATGATAAAAAAAATGAAAAATATATTATCATTATTTTTCATAATATGAAAAAATATTAATCTTGCAATGTTATTTCAAAATTATTAAGCAAAGCTTTATAGAACTTGGGTAAAGAAAATGATCTGTACAAAAATATTTCTTTCATATAATGATAGATGGAGTGAGTAAAAGCTAAGCAAAAATATTTAAAAGTTAATCACCAAGTATAGCTGTAAAATGGCTTATGGTCTGTACGATAAAAAACTATCAAATGTAATTTGTGTAAAGAGAAATTTATGAAACACTTTAGACTTTAATGAAAACAAACCTACTACATGTCAAAATTTGACAGATACAACCAAAACAGTACTTACAGGGAAATTTATAATTGTAAATACATGTGTTAAAATAAGAACAAGTGACACAAAGAACTGAATGATCCTATTGGAATAAAACAGAAGATAATTTTTAAAAATTTAGACATAAATGAATAAATGCATTAAAAACACATAAATTAAAAATAGAGAAACTATCTTGCAGCTTAAAAACCTGACATTGACAAGAAACAGAGTAGGGAGAGGAAAATTAAATTATTTAGAATTACAATATGAACTTAATCTTGTTTCTACTTGCTTCTTTCTCTAATACGTATTCATGTAGAAATATATATGTCAAATATATTTTCATAAGTATGTAGGCATATATAATTCCAAAGACACAGCAGAGATTAAAGCAAAAATAATATACAAAATTGATCAGTTACACAGTTGAAAAAAGCATAAATAGATACACTTCAAAAAGAATATAAAATGAAAATCAACGTAAGAAAAAAAGAGAACACCAAAAGCCATTAATGTAATTAAAATAGGAATAGAAGGTTGGAATATGCAATTATTAAGCTTGAGTTAATAGATATGAAGAATGATTTGGTACAATTTTTATTTTCATTAATTTATTTCTGTATTTCTTAGTTGCAGAAAACAGAAATTGACCCTGGCATTTAAAAGTACTGGTTGTATTAAACTTCCTTCCCCAGACCAATGGAATTTATTACTTTTGGTGAAGAGTGGGCTAATCAAAAAGGGTAACAGCTCAGTTTTTTCCCCATTCACAAGTCATTGTTCCACACTTGTTTTTATTAGTTGTTGCCCACTGTCCTGATTCACCCTTATCCTGTGGTCAAGTATGACCATTTCTAAATTTGTCCAAAAATATTTGCACAAAGGTGAGTGCATTTGTGGTATTTGTGGTCTTTGTTTTTCTTCTACATGATTTCCTTTGTGCTTATTTCTTCTGAACTTAACCCTGTTTGTGCTTGTCCCCATCTCTAACATTTACTCATGGAAAAATGTTAGGCGTAAGCCATGATAGCTCTTACAGTTTACCCACAGAAGTGTGAGGTCAAATAGTCTTTAAATATAACCCACTTATTTACCAACATCTTTAGGGACAATAAATATTATGCAAGAGATTATCTGGTAAATTATATTTTTGTCAAATGTTAGGATCCCAAGAGAAATGTATCAAATTATGAAACTATATATAACAGTTTTAAATATGATGGATGTGTCCTGCAAGCATAGTTTCTATACTACTTAATTGTTCTGTTAATTTTAGGTTAAAGACTACAATAAAGTATACGAAATTCTCTTTCCAACATTGAACACTAAATACACAAGGAATGTGGTGGTATTGTGAACTGCCTCTATTTTTTCCCCTGAAGTTTGTCCCCATATTATTAACTTGGAATTCTCATCTTTAAATATGCATTTTTTTTTTTTTTGAGAATGACTATAGAAGGAGTATCTCAAGAATTTTGCTGTTCTAATGTCCATATGTGTTTTTCTTTTCTTTTCCTTTTTTCTTTTCTTTTCTCTTTTCCTTTCTTTTTTTTCTTTTCATCCCTTTCCTTTCCTTTCTTTTCTTTTCTTTTTTTTTGAGACTTTTTTTTTTTGTTTTTAAGGAACCGTTATTTTTTTGTTTTTAAAGGAATCGTTATTTAGAACACCAACTTGTGAAGAATAAACTCTATTTGTGAGAGAAAACACAGAGCGGAGGTAGCCCTGAAGCTGAGGAACAGCTTTGATTGCTGGAAGAATTTTCTAGTCCACAATTTTCAGATTAACTTTGCACTGCTCTGTAATCTCCTATTTCTCTTTCCCTGTGACAAAGACCTCACCTTCCTGGTGTCTGGGTGTATGCAGCTTCTTCTTCTTGAAGTAAGCATCAGTGAGACGTTTTGGGATTTTTCACATTTCACATTCACAATGATATCGATTTTGGTGCAAGTGGCAATCACAAATTTCTGGTGTGTTCCACACAGAGGAATTCAGTTGAGGGCCAGAAATCTGGTTACAAGTAGCAAGCCACTGCTCAGTTTCTTCAGGAAAACCACCCTCTTGCCTCTTTGGCACCCAGTGAGGATGATCAAAATGGCGCCAGGAGTGATGCTAGCTCACAGTTTGCTCACATGCTGACTGACAGGTTTTTTGCTGTGGCTCAAGAGCTTCCTGAGGCATGCCTTCAGTAGGATAATACCCAGGCATTTTGCAAATTTTAACTACTTGGGCACCACCATTCTTGTCACCAACAACTGGTTTCCTGACAGTAGCCAAGAACCTTCTCCTTTTGCTTTTCAACCTTGGTTTTGGCTGCTCAATATTTCCTCTTGTACACAGCCTTTCTGGAATCCAGAGCCGATCAGGAATACCTGCCACTTCCTTCTGACTAGGACAGGGCTTCGGCTGCCATAGGTTTTCCCCCTCTTCTGCGTTTTAGCCTTCTCAACCTTGCCACCAGCATCAGCTTTCTTGGCTTCAGGTTAATATTGGCTTTTTCACCCACCATCTTGCAAGATGGAAAAGAGCTCGAGACAATGTTTTTTAACTTTGTCAGCACTATAGGGGTCTCTGCAAGATCTGGACTAGTGACAGCTGGAGAGAATAAAAGGCTGAATGGGAGAGCCCCTGCACCAAAGATCAACCTCATCTTTGCAGGTCTATATAGACTCTACCAGCATCTTATTAGTAAACCACCCCCAAACCCTAAAATACCTGGATTTAATTTAATTTGAGTCTCTACACAGAAGTACTTCACAGTGAAACTGGGCACTCCACGGGTAAACATGAGGTAAGTACACTTGTACAGATAGCTTAGTTGCCTAAAAATGAATTAATTAATTTAATTTGAATATAGAATGCTTTCATCTTTCTGCACATTTACATGCTTAGAATGTCAAGCATGGATGTGAATTCCAAAGGAGATGCTGTTGTATATTTTTTTTTGCAGAGAAGCAAAAGCTGCTTTTCCCATTCCTACTGTAAGCTGCTTTGAACATCATTTCCAATGAATGTGCCAATTTGGTGAATGATGTGAGCCAAGGTCTGCTGATTTCAAAGCCAGCTCACATCACTGCAAATATTTCATTTCTGTTTTTTGCATGCAGGATCAAAATGATGAAAGCTGACTTGTTCTCTTATGATCTAGAAAAGACTTAGTTTTGGGTCAAAACTCACTGACAACTTTACCAAATGTTTTCTTCATGTTGTGTTTTCCCTTACTCACTTACTCACTCACTCACTCACTCACTCACTCACTCACTAACTCACTTACTCACTTGGAGAGCTTGAATTCATTCCTATCAATCATTGCATGTACCTTGCTCTACTCAGCTGGTAGTTTTGAGGACCAGAACTGTCGTATTGGAACAAGGGACTGGCAAGGGCTATTTGGGGGTTGGAGGTCAGGACAGATCTCTAGCCTCGGGAAAGCTTTTGAACCAGAACACCAAGGCAAAAGCATAGTCATGAGAATCGAGCAATTATTATGCAGAAATGAAGATATTAAAGAAAAAATTGTAGTCCAAGTATATGAGCAATGTAGACCAATGAAAATGTGTTCCCTGAAGAGGTGTAAGCCTACGGATAGCTGAATGCCTGCAAATCCTGGTTCCAGTTCTGGACTTTGCTTAGTTCCTGTCCAACTACAGGTCCTCATAACATTTCTGGAATCACAGATTATCTAGAGTTTCCAGTGAATACTGTGGTTGTCAAATCTACAATTCCCTTTATTAAAGGAAGCTGGAGTCATTTTATTTTAAGCAAAAAAACACTGGGGCTTTAGAGAGCTCTGGTTCCAGATGGTGACATAGGAAGATCCTGAACTCCCCTCCTTCACGGACACACCAAATCCACACCTATTTATGGAACAATTCCTCCTGAAGAAGAAAAAAGTCTCAGGTTTAAAAATTCAGCTATCCTATGATAGGAATAAAATAATATCTAAATAACTTAAGCTACCTTAATCTTCCCTGCCAAAAAAAATCTCTAATGATGGAAGAAATACATTCATTTGGCTTGACTTCTGTGTATTAATCAAAACATCACATAATTGTAAAACTTTTGATTTGCATTTTGTCCTTTGTGTATAGACCTACTGTTCAGTTTTTTAACATAAAAATTGTCCCCTCACCAAAGTTATATTCTCAACCTTTCTGCCCTTCCTTATACTGTCTTCATTCAAAACATTCAGAGAGCACAATTCTTTCCCACCAAGTAAAGGATGCCTACCTCTCTCTAACCTCATCCTCTTTCAAGCTCCAATACGTTATCTCTAACCAGCTTCTATCATCTCCCACCTCAAACTGCCTCGAAAAAGCAGCTTATAATTTATCTCTTTCTGACAAATTTATTATGTAAATAAAAGCACATTAGTACATTTTTCATAATTTAGGTGACTTTTTATTGTGGTATCAAAAATGGGCCTTCCCCCCGGGTGCCTGGGTGGCTCAGTTGGTTAAGCCACTGCCTTCGGCTCAGGTCATGATCCTGGAGTCCTGGGATCAAGTCCCACATCGGGCTCCCCGCTCGGCAGGGAGTCTGCTTCTCCCTCTGTCCCTCCCCCTTCTCATGCTCTCTCTCAAATAAATAAATAAAATCTTTAAAAAAAAATGGGCCTTCCTATGAAAGGTTATTTTTTCCTTGACCACCTATGCAACATTTACCATAAAGATATATGGGTCAGGTGATCAATTGTACAGTATGAATTCAGCTGTTCCTGCCATGGTCCTTGGTTTGATAGGTTTCTCTCTTTAAACTATAGTTATTATTTAACATAATAATACAATTGCTTTGGCAACATATGAAAGGGTTAAATATGCAAAAACGAAGGAAGTAAGGAAGGAAGGAAGGAAGGAAGGAAGGTGCCTGTGAGAGAGGGAGAAAGGGAGAGAGGGAGAGAGGGAAGAAGGAATTGCCTGAACTTTTTATGCTATCTGTCCACTTTCAGACTGGCTGGCTGTAGGGAAGATAAACAGCAGAAGAAACAGATAACTGAAGTTGAAAAGAAAGAGAAAAGTCCCTTTGTCCTATTGTTGCTTAGAGGTTTTAGAATTAGAAGATAAATAGAAGGTACTTTAAAAATGATTTTAGATACATGAATTTGGGTTTTGGTCTCCCAGCACATGAGTCACTAGTGACTCCTATCTCAGGATTTCTCAACAATACCCCTAAACGGTGACAACCAAAAATGTTTTCAGATTCTGCCAAATGTCTTCTGAGGGGCAAAATCGTCCTGCATGGGAAATCACTGCTTCATGTGAAGGCAAGTCTTAGAGAAGGCTGTGGCTTCAGCCCATTGTTTAGATGAGCACTTCGCCATCCGGTTTGCACCTGAAGTACTTAAAATACATATATAATCATGCTTAAAAATCTATCTCTATAGATTTACATGTAATTCCTCTGTGTTGCAGCCTGGTAAGAGGTATTAGGTACTTTAAAATTCTAAGAGTCTAGCATATAGCCAGGGTTTAAAACCCTGGCTTGGAGACAGTTTCGCTGGCCCTAATATGAGAACTTGGGCTAATGAAGAGACTGTTTTTCTGTACTCTAAAATCCTTGAAATTTCGGAGCATTATATTCACAGCACATGTTTCATTCTCATGAATTTATGCATTGAATATCTTCTGTCAGCACAAAATAAATCACTGAGATCTATAAACGTCTCCAAAATATCAGGCATCCACTTTATTTTGCATGGAAGGATATCTTGAATTAAATTTACTGATGCATTAAGTATTAGGTAAAATTGTCTATATGGAACAAAACTTTCCTTACTACTTGTATAGGACCTCACTTTATTTAGTGTTAAGGCAATGCAGGAAGCCAACTTCCTAACACATGTTTAAAGGTGCAGTTAGGTGGATGAACAATACATGTGAATATAATGGAGCAGCCAATTTACTTTTTGTCTAAAAGACCTCAACTGCATTTCTTTGACAAATGCTCAAACCATTGTTTAAAAAGCAATAAAAATAGATAAACACAAATCTCAAAGGCTATTTATTTCATACCCAAAGATCTTAAAAATAATTATTTGAAATCAACATGATCTGTGAATTTAGTCAATTCACATGTTGAATCCATTTCTCCATTTTATTGGATCAAAATGTAACCTGTCCCCATTTTTTATCTAGTGACCCTAAATTTTGGGACTACATGTATTGATATTTTGCTTCCTAACATATTTTCAGCTTCTGCTCTAAATCTCCTCTGAAGTTCTTTGTTTACCTATTGCTTCTTATTTGGATGATCAGCCAACATTTATAAATAGCTAAAAGCCTCTAAGTTATTAGAATAGCAAAAATTTTAAGAGATATTTCAGAAAGCATGAGAATGTTTAAGTGCAATGTCAATCTTCTGGAAAAAATGATGTTTATTTAATGAAGATTCCTCTAACTGTAATAAGTTTTGAGGGTTAGTAATAAAAAATAAGTGTATTTTAAAGCATAATATGCATTTTAAAAACCTTTAGTATTCTTTTACGTGAAACATACAATCTGAAAATTAACAATGAG
This sequence comes from Mirounga leonina, assembly GCF_011800145.1. NCBI lineage: Eukaryota > Metazoa > Chordata > Mammalia > Carnivora > Phocidae > Mirounga > Mirounga leonina. The sequence continues at coordinate 29,684,007 of NW_023270454.1, forward strand.
AGTACCCAGTCCAGAGGCTTGACACCTACTGTGTAGTATTCCAGATGAGTTTACTGATATCATGCTCAAACTACTTCCATAGAAGCGCTAAATTAATGGTATTGAATCAAGGGATTGATCACAGAGTACATATACATTCTTAATATTTGCATATTTGCAAGCCCCACTGTAATAACACATGTGAGATTCTATCAGATCTTTATAATTAAAGAATCATGAAAATTAATTTCAGTCAAAAGTTCACTTATAAAAAAATAAAGAGTTTGAAGTCCACATTTGGTTGATAGAAGTTAAATACAGGTCTTAAATAAAAATATATCAATGCTATAAAATGTTCATAAGTGGAAATTCTGTCAGTTTTTATTGATAATAAGAAGTCTATAAAACTTTGTTGAGAATTCTTGTCCATTTTGATTCCCCATTTTCTCAATTCCAGTAATACTGTTAACTTGAAATGCGTAACTTAAATCTTTTTTCATTATTTTGTTTTTTATAGTGTTACATTAGTTTCAGATGTATAATAAAGTGATTCAACAATTCCATATATCACTTAGTGCTCATCAGGAGAAGCGCACTCCTTAGTCTCCATCACCTGTTTAACCCAAACCCCCACTCCCCTTCCCTCTGGTTAAATTTTTTTTTTCTTTTTTAAATCTTTATTAAAATATTCTTTAGTTAATGTACTATTTGTTACTGTTTTATAGTTTCAGTATGAAGCCCCACAGAAGGGGATGAATATCCTGACTTTGTGAACTTTGGAAATTTGAACTGATATGCAATCTCACAGAGAAAAAATAAGTGGAAATCAACTCTAATCTTGAAGATCTACTAAGCTATACTAAGTATAATTATATTGATTCTTATGTTTTGTCACTTATGTAATGTAATATATGTTGTCTCCTTGTTAATATTTATTTTCTGGTGTAAACAAAGCAAATATAATTTGGTTTCAATAATTTCAGTTAATTTTACAAAGTTAATTATTGTGTAAATGATTAATGTTTAATTATATATGCAAATGATTCTCTTTTAACATGTTGCTTCCCATGTATAGTGGAAATAGCGTTTCACATGGAAACATAATATGATAGGAACATAATCCTGTTTCTGGACAGCGGTAGTAACTTCGCTCTTCAGAAATGATACTAGTGAAGGTAGGCAGCAATAGCCTGAGCTTCTACTGCAGGTCTGGAATATCCAACATTCCCTCATAACTATTTCTGTCACAAAGCCTCTGTCCCTTTCCCAAGTCCCTTTGGCTCAGTCAGAAATTATCTTTCTACAATATCTAAAATATGATATGTGAACACAGTCTTCAGAATTTTAATTCTGGGTAATTAACTTTTGTGCATTAATGGAATTTTGGAAAATTGCTCACCATTGTCTTTTTACACATTAATTTTCCTAAGAAACTAAGTAGCATGGCCTTCAGGAGTGATTCTGTCCCACTTTAGTCAACACGACTGTGCTTCTCTGGGAAGGAGTTCTTTCTTGTGAAGAGTTGCTCTAAAAGTGAAAAAGAAAGCAGAATTGTTATTTTACCTTCCTAAACACTTATTTGTTCATTAACACATTCAGTGAGTATTTATTCTAGGCTGTATGGTACATGATACATTCTAGGCTTTATATCAGTGAATACAAGTGATGATTCTTTTCTTCGTGGAACTCAGTCTGAGTCTCCCTTTTGTAGCATCTCTACTCTGTGTTTTGTTTTATTTATTTATTTTTAAAGATTTTATTTATTTATTTGACAGAGAGAGGGAGAGCACAAGCAGGGGGAGCAGGAGAGGGAGAAGCAGGCTCCCCACTGAGCAGGGAGCATGATGCAGGACTTGATCCCTGGACCCTGGGATCATGACCTGACCTGAAGGAAGATGCTTAACTGACTGAGCTACCCAGGTGCCCCACTACTTTGTGTTTTAGACTCAATTTTAGTATCAGCAGTTACTGGCTGTGACCCAAATTTAACTTTCTGTGATTTGTTGATATTATTTTTTTTCTTTTTAAACATGTCACTGTTGATATGGAGTTTTTCACCTAAATATGATTCTGCAAATGCGAGGATAATTGATTTGTAATTGAAATCATTCTTTACACCTGAAAGTTTGAGGCTCGGTATTATGATACTTATTGGTGAGAAACTCAAAGCTATCCCTTCGAGTTTCAGGAACAAAGCAAAGATATCCCTTCTCACCACTCACTTTCAACACCGTGTGGGAAGTTCTAGCTAATGCAGTAAAACAAGAAAAGGAAATACAGGTTACCCAGATTGGATATGAAGAAACAAACTGTCTTTGTTTGCAGAAGACATGATCATCTATGTAGAAAATCTGAAAGAATCTACAGGAACATCTTAGAACTAATGAATGATTATAGCAAGTTTTTAGGAAACAAAGTTAAACAAAAATCAATCACTTTCCTATATACCAGCAATGAACAAGTGGAATTTGAGATTAGAAAAACAGAATACTATTTACATTAACATCCTTCAAAATGACACTTAGTTATAAATTTAACAAAATAAATAAAAGATCTATATGAAGGAAGCTACAAACTCTGATGAACAGAACCAAAGAACAAATAAGTAGATGAAGAGATATTTCATGTTCTTTGATAAGAAGACTCAATAGTTTCAAGATGTCACTTCTTCCTAACTTAATTATACTTCAGTGTAATTTCAATCAATATCCCAGCAAGTTATGTTATTGCCGTTGACACATTGATTCTAAAGCTTATGTAGAGGCAAAAGATCTAGAACAGCCAACACAATATTGAAGAAGAACAAAGTTGGTATAAAGCCACAGTAATCAAAAAAGTATGGTATTGGTAAAAGAAAAGACAAATAGATCAATGGAACAGAATAGGGAGCCCAGTGGGCTTTCAATATTTATTTTTAAAGTAAAGAATATAGGAAGGAAAGAAGGACTATAGACAAAAGAATATAAGAAGGAAAGAAGGAAGAAAGGAAGGAAGGAAGGAAAGAAGGAAGGAAGGAAGGAAGGAAGGAAGGAAGGAAGGAAGGAAGGAAGGAAGGAAGGA